>NW_027362900.1:3280000-3647500 GCF_046119375.1 Phyllobates terribilis
TTTGGACTAATGTACGTTGTAACCTTCAAGAGGCTAACAAAAAGTCCAAGAAGTATTTTAACAGGAAACGTAAAGAGGTTTTGTTTACTGTGGGTGACATGGTTTGGTTGTCCTCAAAGAATCTGCGTTTGAGGATTCCCTCTAAAAAATTGGGTCCGAAGTTTGTGGGGCCATTTAAGGTGCTTCAGGTGGTTAACCAGTCTGCTGTTAGGTTGGAGGTTCCCACCTCCTGGAAGATTAATCCTGTGTTTCATGTTTCCTTGTTGAAAAAGGCTGATGTATCGGATAGGGAGGCCACTGTCAGAGTTCCTCCGGTGGTGGAAGACGGCGAATATGAAATTTCTCGTATCCTGAATTCCAGAGGGCATAGAGGGAGATTGCAGTATCTCGTCGCTTGGAAAGGTTTCGGTCCTGAGGATAACTCCTGGGTAAAGGCAGATGATGTCTCTGCCCCTAGACTTGTCAGAGCTTTCCACAGGAGATTTCCGGATAGGCCTGGAGGATCTGGAGGATCCTCATAAAAGAGGGGGGTACTGTTAGAACCCTCCTGTTTGTTTTTGTTTCTATCTTGTGTTTTGCGGTCACTTGACCATCTTCCTATATATTCCAGCTCCGCCCTTCTGGCTTTGCTGGACTTCAGTGTTGTTTTGACTGTCTCTCTAGCCAGGTGCTTTTGTGCCTATCTATCTCTAGTTTGTTTGGTCCTCTGGGACCTCTAGTACTTTTGTCAGTTTATCTTTTGCTCTGCAACAACTTCTGTTAGGAGGTGTCCCATTTTTGTCCCAGTCCTTAGTTCTTTAAGGGACCCCTCCCTTTCTCTATAGGTCTCCGTTCAGACTAGCCGAGGACGAAGGCGGGTCTGTTCTCAAGGAACAGATTGCCCGCTACAACGTAAGGACTCAGCTTAGTCTTAATGTAGGGACCGCTCTCCCCTTCTTTCCCTAGTTTATGTTGCAGATCATAACATTTATTGTCCGCTTTGTGGTTCAATAAACTATTACCACACTGTTTTACCTGCACCCTGTGTTGTCTGAGTAGTATTACGCCCACGGAAGACCCGGTGTCTTCACAATGTTAAATATGGTTTGGGCACACTGCAAGGCTCAGAAGCGAAGGGAAGATTTGACTTTGGGAGAGCGGATTTTGCTGGATTGGTTTATGGATGAGTAGAAGTTTTTATTGGTATCATTTTTGCCTACATAATAATTTTTGATGGCTTCTTATTCCATATTTTGGAGGCAGAATGAAAAAACAGTTGAACACCACGTTATACTGGTTCATCCTATGAGGTTTTCTATTATACTGTGACTGTCATTCTATCAATAACTTGCCATTTCTACAGACACTTTAAGTAGAAATGTTCAAAAATTACATTTCAAGGATATTTTATTCAAAAATAATTGTTTCTTATTGTTAACAAACAAAGTAGCACTCTGTAATGCTAAGTATGTAAATATGAAGTATGAAATATGACTAGCATTACTGCTGTAGAAAATAGAAATAAATGAGAAATTGTAGCACATAAATTGGCCAATTCATGTGTACCTGACAGCTGCGGTAAGGTGTTTCTTGATGTCAGGACCCTACCAATGTGAATACCTCTCTAAGGGACATCCGTCTGCTTATGTGTGGGAAAGTAAGATTTTCTACAGCAGTAATGCTATTCATATTTCATATGTCATATTTACATACTTAGCGTTACAGAGTGCTACTTTGTTTGTTAATTGTATATGGAGGTAGCTTCTCCTAGTAAGCACCTGTTCACACCTATTTCTTGTATTGGAAGTGCCGTTAGAAACAGAAAAAACTATGTTTAAGCTTTGACTGAGCACTCTACCTCTATGCCGCAGGTGGTTTTAATTGCAGTAGGATCTTGCTTTCCCACACATAAGCAGACGGATGTCCCTTAGAGAGGTATTCACATTGGTAGGATCCTGACATCGAGAAACGCCTTACCGCGCCTGTCAGGTACACATGAATTGGCCAATTTATGCGCTAAGATTTCTCATTTATTTTTATTTTCTACAGCAGTAATGCTACTCATATTTCATACTTCATATTTACATACTTAGCGTTACAAAGCTCTACTTTGTTTGTTAATTGTATATGGAGGTATCTTCTCCTAGTAAGCAACTGTTCACACCTATTTCTTGTATTGGAAGTGCCGTCAGTTTTTTCTGTTTCTATGTTTTTATTCTTGGCAGATGACTGTACCAGGAGATCAGAGGGACAGCTGACATCTTCAATTTTTAAATCAGATGATCTTCAGATTCCACGGGATACAATTGAAGTGAATGCCATTACTCCAGATATACCATCATCCCTTCACAGCAAAGATCTATCATCTAATCCTATGAAACAGATCCTGTCTTCTGATTCATTACCGACTACTAAGGAAAATCAAAATAAAAAAATAAGCATTACAAAACGTACTGCTCCTAACGCAAAGAAGTCATTTTCATGTTCAGAAAATAGGAACAGTTTTATCCTTGAAAAGTCTATTCTTAAGCATCAAAAATTACACACAGCTTACAACAGATTTTTTTGTTCCAAATGTGGGAGATGTTTTAACCAGAAATCAGACTTTGTCAAGCACCAGAGAATTCACACAGGGGAGAAGCCTTTTTCATGTTCAGAATGTGGGAAATGTTTTAACCAGAAAGTGCATCTTGATCGCCACCAGAGAACCCACACAGGGAAGAAGCCTTTTTCATGTTCAGAATGTGGGAAATGTTTTAACCGGAAATCAGACTTTGTCAGGCACCAGAGAATTCACACAGGGGAGAAGCCTTTTTCATGTTCAGAATGTGGGAAATGTTTTAACCAGAAATCAGACTTTGTCAGGCACCAGAGAATTCACACAGGGGAGAAGCCTTTTTCATGTTCAGAATGTGGGAAATGTTTTAACCAGAAATCAGACTTTGTCAGGCACCAGAGAATTCACACAGGGGAGAAGCCTTTTTCATGTTCAGAATGTGGGAAATGTTTTAACCAGAAATCAGACTTTGTCAAGCACCAGAGAAATCACACAGGGGAGAAGCCTTTTTCATGTTCAGAATGTGGGAAATGTTTTAACCAGAAATCAGACTTTGTCAAGCACCAGAGAAATCACACAGGGGAGAAGCCTTTTTCATGCTCAGAATGTGGGAAATGTTTTAACCAGAAATCAGACTTTGTCAAGCACCAGAGAATTCACACAGGGGAGAAGCCTTTTTCCTGTTCAGAATGTGGGAAATGTTTTAACCGGAAAGACTATCTTGATGGCCACCAGAGAATCCACACAGGGGAGAAGCCTTTTTCCTGCTCAGAATGTGGGAAATATTTTAACCATAGATGGATTTTTGTTGTACACCAAAGAACTCACACAGGGGAGAAACCTTTTTCATGTTCAGAATGTGGGAAATGTTTTAACCATAAATCAGATTTGATTAGGCACCAGAGAACCCACACAGGGAAGAAGCCTTTTTCCTGTTCAGAATGTGAAAAATGTTTTAGTTGGAAAGCACATCTTTATAACCACCAGAGAACTCACACAGGGGAGAAGCCTTTTTCATGTTCAGAATGTGGAAAATGTTTTACCCAGAAATCAGTTCTTGTTAGACACCAGAGAATTCACACAGGGGAGAAGCCATTTTCATGTTCAGAATGTGGGAAATGTTTTAACCAAAAATCAGATTTGATTAAGCACCAGGGAACCCACACAGGGGAGAAGCCTTTTTCCTGTTCTTTATATTTTTAATCCAAAAAAATTTCATTGAGCTTTTTTTCATTAGTTTTTTTTGATAAAACAAGAAACCAGTACGTACAATAATAAAATAACATACCATAGGGATGACATACATGCATCTCTCCTATATATCCTTTCAGGTGGCCCATTACCGTCTGATAACTTTCAGTTACTATATCTTACAATTAACATTCCACATTCTTGAAATCTCTTATATAGCCATAATATTGTAATAAACATTATAATCCTATACACATATAGGTGTGCTATATTACCCATACCACATGTTAAGGAATTCCAATGAAACATTAGACCTCGCCAATACCCCCATTACCACCCATAAATCAAATAGTCTCTCCAACAATAACCCTCTTGATGGCATTCTAGGTGTATCCAACCATAATCCGATAATATTATTTATCTTATTTTTGAGTTCACTCATTTCTGGAGGTGAGGGAGTAATCCATTTGGATGCTATATGTTTCCTAGCTTGAAATAAAATACGTGAAATCCCTATTGAAATTGGGTCAAATTCCATATCATCTTCTAATATACCTAATAGGCATTTTTTGGGTCTGGTTGAATATCTATTTTATATACCCTCTTTATAATAGACAAAAAACTCCTTTCCAGTATTTACCTAACTCCCGGCATTCCCATAGTGTATGTAATATTTGAGGTCTACCTATGATGTCAATTACAGGCCTCTCTCATCTTTTTAAATGGGAGAACTTGCACAATTCGTGGCTGATTATCGTATTTTTCGGACCATAAGACGCACTTTTTTCCCCCCAATATTTGGGAGGAAAATGGGGGGTACGTCTTATGGTCCGAACCTTACCTGCGGTGGTGGTAAAGTGGGATCGCAGGGCCCTCCAGGAACGCGGCGGTGGCATCGTCGTCAGCGGCAGCAGAGATGAGCGGCTGGGGCAAGCAACTGTGCCTGGCTGGTACTGGGGCTGGCGCCGGTGTCGGGCTGTGAGCGGTGTGCGGCCTGAGAAGATTTTTGATGTGCGTGGCCAACTTCCTAGAGCTGTGATCTACAGGAAAATGGCCACCGGAGCTACCGGTCCGCGCATGCGGCGGCTCGGGCAGCCATTTTCCTGTAGATCACAGCTCTAGGAAGTTGGCCGCGCACACCGGAAACCTGCTCAGGCCGCACGCCGCTCACAGCCCGGCGCCAGCCCCAGTACCAGCCAGGCACAGTTGCTGGCTCCAGCCGCTCACCTCTACTGCCGCTGACGACGCCACCGCCGCTACTTCCACCGCGTTCCTGGAGGGCCCTGCGATCCCACTTTACCACCACCGCAGGTAACGTTCGGACCATAAGACGCACCCCCCATTTTCCTCCCAAATATTGGGGGAAAAAAGTGCGTCTTATGGTCCGAAAAAAAAAAGGTAATCAGCCACGAATTGTGCAAGTTCTCCCACTTAAAAAGATGAGAGAGGCCTGTAATTGACATCATAGGTAGACCTCAAATATGAGAGACAAAATGAGGGAACAAATACTGAAAATCACATTGTCTGATTTGGAAAGAAATTTTTTTCAAATTTGGGTGGAAAATAAGTGTTTGCTCAATTACAAAAGTTCATCTCCATACTTTGTTATATATCCTTTGTTGGCAATGCCAGAGGTCAAACGTTTTCTGTAAGTCTTCACAATTTTGGCACACACTGTTGATAGTATGTTGGCCCATTCCTCCATGCAGATCTTCTCTAGAGCAGTGATGTTTGTGGCTGTCGCTGGGCAACAAGGACTTTCAACTCCCTCCAAAGCTTTTTATAAGGTTTAGATCTGGAGACTGGCTAGGCCACTCCAGGACCTTGAAATGCTTCTTACGAAGCCACTCCTTCGTTGCCCTGGCGGTGTGCTTGGAATTATTGTCATGCTGAAAGACCCAGCCCCGTTTCATCTTCAATGCCCTTGCTAATGGAAGGAGGTTTGGACTCAAAATCTCACGATACATGGCCCCATTCATTCTTTCATGTACACGGCCCCAAAGCATGATGTTGCCACCCCCGTGCTCACAGTAGGTATGGTATTCTTTGGATGCAACTCAGCATTCTTTCTCCTCCAAATACGACAAGTTGTGTTTCTACCAAACAGTTCTACTTTGGTTACATCTGACTATATGACATTCTCCCAATACTCTTCTGAATCATCCAAATGTTCTCTAGCAAACTTCAAACGGGCCCGGACATGTAATGACTTAAGCAGGGGGACACGTCTGGCACTGCAGGATCTGAGTCCCTGGCAGCTTAGTGTGTTACTTATGGTAGCCTGTGTAACGTTGGTCCCAGCTCTCTGCAGGTCATTCACTAAGTCCCCCCATGTGGTTCTGGGATTTTTGTTCACCATTCTTGAGATCATTTTGATCCCACGGGGTGAGATCTTGTGTGGAGCCCCCGATCGAGGGAGATTATCAGTGGTCTTGTATGTCTTCCATTTTCTAATTATCGCTCCCACAGTTGATTTCTTCACACCAAGCTTCTTGCCTATTGCAGATTCAGTCTTCCCAGCCTGGTGCAGGGCTACAATTTTGTTTCTGGTGTCCTTCAACAGCTCTTTAGTCTTCACCATAGTGGAGTTTCGAGTGTGACTGTGGACAGGTGTCTTTTAAACTGATAACAGGTTCAAATAGGTGCCAGTACAACAGGTAATGAGTGGAGGACAGAGGAGTCTCTTAAAGAAGAAGTTACAGGTCTGTGAGCCAGAAATCTTGCTTGTTTGTAATTGACCAAATACTTATTTTCCACCAAAATTTTAAAAAAATTTCTTTCCAAATCAGACAATATAATTTTCAAGATTTGTTTTCTCATTTTGTCTCTCATAGTTGAGGTCTACCGATGATGTAAATTACAGGCCTCTCTCATCTTTTTAAGTGGGAGACCTTGCACAATTGGTGGCTGACTAAATACTTTTTTTCCCCACTGTATATTAGTGCATTAGGAATCGCCAAAACACCAGATTCCTTGTGTCACTTTATAGTTATTCAAATTTTATCCTAGCCGATTTCTTTTTCCATATAAGAGAACGAAACTTGGTATGAATTTTCTGAAAATGGGAGTTATGGATCCAAATAGGGGCATTATGCAGAATGTATAAGAGTTGGGGCATCAATATAATTTTTAATAAGTTCCTCTCTTCCTACAGCCGATAATGGTAATCTCCACCACACATCTATTTTCTTTTTATAGTTTTCCAGAAGATATAGATTCAGTACAATGTAATCCTGAGATCTTTTTGTTATACTTATACCAAGGTATTAGAATTTCTCAACTGTTTGTATTCGTGTATGTTCTAATATGCTCGAATTAGGGATATCCTCACATGGTGGAATAACCGACTTATCCCAATTAATGGACAGGCCTGACCATTCACCAAACTCTCCAATAATGTTCAGAATAGGATCAATAGAGTTCTGGATATCACCTACTGTACATATATAACGGTTTGTGTATTATACAATCACTGTATTTTATGTAGTGTGGGCACCCGCTTCTGCAGTGCCACCATGTAACCAATTGTTTGTGAAATAAAGGTTTTTGACCAAACTCATGTTTGATGTTTCTGCTTTGGGTTCCTGATTATTCCCAAATGGTCTGCCATTCATATCCTAGTGTAGATATGTCACCATCTTATTGGTACTAGACAATTGTTTGATACGTAGATCCTTTCCTTTGGTTTAATATATATTATTTGCTTCGTTCAATTTTTGTTGTGTTAACCCCTTTACTCCCGAACGTGATTTGCACGTTAATGACCAGGCCAATTTTTACAATTCTGACCACTGTCACTTTATGATGTAATAACTCTGGAATGCTTCAACGGATCTCACTGATTCTGAGATTATTTTTTTGTGACATATTGCACTTCATGATAGTGTTAAAATTTCTTCGATGAGACTTGCGGTACTTTGTGAAAAAATCTGAAATTTGGCGAAATTTGAATTTTTATGCCCTTAAATCAGATAGAGATGTCACACAAAATAGTTAATAAATAACATTTCCCACATGTCTACTTTACATCAGCACAATTTTTGAACCAAAATTTTTTTTTGTTAAGAAGTTATAAGGGTTAAAAGTTGACCAGCGATTTCTCATTTTTCCAACATAATTTAAAAAAAACTTTTTTTAGGGACCACATGACATTTGAAGTGACTTTGAGGAGCCTTTGTGACCGAAAATACCCAGAAGTGACACCTTTCAGGTGCTTCACAGGACGTTTTGGAATGTGGAAGAAAACCATGAACATTTAACTTTTTTTCACAAAAATGTTACTTTAGAAAAAACATTTTTTTATTTTTGCACTAAGTATCGTGGGTGCTCGAGTGACATGCTCGAGTCCCTGCCCCGCATGTTTCACGGTTGTTAAACACCCAAAAAAAACATGCGGGGATTGCTCGTGTATGGCTGGCATCCCACATGCGGGGTGGAGACTTGAGTATGTCACCCGAGCACCCACGATACTCGGAGCAAACCCAAGCACCCGATGCAAACTCAAGTAGCGAACACTTGCGCTCAACACTAGTCGCCATATCCTCATCATTTTTTTTCTTTACTTTTGAAAAAATACCAACCCTAACACAACCCTAACCTTAACACAACCTCAATCCTAACCCCAACCCTAACCCTACCCCAAGGGATCCATTCACTATAAAGAGGCAGCAGAGTTACTCTGAACTCTATCTGGCCTCTGTTTAGCAGTGTCCTTTGTTTCAGAGGTTCAGAAAACTGTGGCTAACGGCACTTTTATGCACATCTAATTAAAAGACAGACACCGTGTGATCACAGGCCAGACTGCATCCACGGTGCCTCCATCTGACTCATTACAGGGAGTCTTCCGCCGGGGGTTCCATCTGAATCACGTATTTCAGAGATTTACAAAGAAACCCCGGTGTAAGCCCTCAGTGCAGAACGCAGGATAAATGTGAGCCAAGCCTTACTTTGATCTTTGGTAGGCAGAATGAACAAATCAGCAGCAGGTGAAGAATTAATTTTATTCATTTTTTTATGTCGTTCCTCATGTGGTATAAGTGATTAGACTACTTTATTCTTTGGGTCGGTGCGATTACAATGATACCAGATTTATAATCGGGTTTTTATGTTTGGCTGCTGTCACACACTAAAATACACTTATTTTTGCAAAGACTAGTTTTTGCATCACCATATTTTGATAGCTATAATTTTTCCATATTTCGACCGACAAAGTCATGTAAAGGTTTGTTTTTTGCAGGACAACGTGACGTTTTTATTGGTGCCATTTTCGGGCACGTGACTGTTTGATCACTTTCTATTGAAATTTTTGGGAGGCAGAATAAACAAAAAACCAACAGTTCAGGAATAGCTTTTTTTATACTGTTCCGCATGTAGGGTAGCACCACTGAATTTAAATTCTTGGTGATATTGGACGTTTTTTGATATATGAATTATTTCTGTCGTTACAGAGTGTCCAAGTAAAAAATGTTTGATTAAATTCAAATGGATCTTAAAGCCAGAGAACTGGTCTGGCAATCTAAGGCTATAGAAATTTTTAAAAAAGGTAGTACATGTGGTTTTAGTGACACCTCCACCTCAAAGAAACCATACGTCAATACAAAAATCTATTATTCAAGAAAACCAAACTTTGGTGGACCAAAACTTCACTTGAGAATTATCTAGATCAAAAAATAATTCCTAGGAGTCTGAGAATCCAGCTTTTTTCCACTTTTGAACTTGAAGATGAAACCCTTGTTAGTAAATGGATCACAGTAGCAACTACATGTTCCATTTTGTTCATTAAGGTCATAGTGGACAAAAATACCTCCCTATTGGTGGAAATAGATAATGAGATTGAAAAAAATAGAAAAAGTCATGCATAAAGATATGTCAATTGAGAATCTTGAAAAATGGCATAAAGATATTGAGAAGGACTTGGAAAAATGGGAACATAATATAAGTCAAGGCAAATTGAAAAAATGCGCCAGAGATCAGGTGGATTATGAATCCAATAAAGTATACAGATGGCAATTCAAGAAATTGTATAGAAAAACACCCTAGACGCGAAGTATATCCTCAAATTCACATCAACAGCAGAAAGCACATCATCCAATAGGGACCAGGATGGACCGGATGGTGCCAGTTATAGTGGTCAGAAAACGAGATATTTTGATAAGAAAAATAAATTTGGAGCACCTACTCATGGAGGAGGTAGAAACCAAAGGAATGATAAACTTAAGGTGATTAATCTCTTGACCTATATTCTCACTGAGGCACAAATAAATGTGTTAGAAAAATGATTAACCTTTTCTCCATCTCAACCCTTAGACCCATTTATAGCAATCAAAGATGTTCATTTGTTCGCCAGAAAACTTATATTGAAAAAACGTCATCCTAAAACCAACAATGAAGAAATTTTCACCACTAAAAAAAGAAATTGAGGCTTCACGTATCTTGGAATCACTAGCAGAAGAAAATACGACTATTGCAGCAGAGGTAAGTACTTTCCCCATACAACTTTTCAAAAAATCCAAAAAATTTTCGGCTCTAAATTTAAGTCCAGCAGTAGACATTTTCACCAAACTTGTATCAGCAGAAATTGAGCAACTTAACACTAAAAAACGTACTCAAATTTGAGCAATGCAGACAGAACAACATTAAAAGAAATGCAAGATTGGAAAGATGTTGTATTTAAGGGGGCAGATAAAGGTGGTAACTTCGTTATCTGGCCTAATACTGTGCATGAAGAACAGGCATATAAATTGTTGAATGATACCAACTGTTACAGGAAATTACCAGCTAAACCTATGTCGGCCTTTCAGATGGAATTGATCAACATTCTAGAGAGAGCTCACCAAGAAGGAACGATCCCGAAAAAAATGGTCGATGTGATCAAAGAACTAAATCCCAGATTGCCAACTCTATATCTAATTCCAAAAATTCATAAGGATCCAATGGATCCCCCTGGAAGACCCATTGTCGCGGGCAGTGGAGGCCTTTGTGAGGTAATTGGGCAAACCATTGACTATTTTTTAAAACCTTTGGTAACCATTTTACGCTTTACGGAGATCAGACAACATGCATCTGACGCGCCCCTGGGCCTGTGTCGCGCTGCGCTGCGCATGCGGGAGCTTACCCGGAGCCGGATCTGTGGAGGGTTGTAGTCTCGTGGCGGTGACCCGGTCCGTGCCCAGGGAGTCAAACTAGACGGCAGTCCATTAGTAGTAAATGGTTGATGACTACGCCACCCGTTGAGTGCAGCCAGGGGGCTGCTGCTGCAGGGCAGACCGCTGAGGCCGATGGTGGGATTGTGCAGCGTGATAGTATAACCCCCAACGGGAGGGGTATGGCCTCAGGGCAGCCGACGTGGATGATGGGGGTAGCAGGAACCACTCAGAGACGGTGCGGTGTAGTTCAGGGTCTTTACTGGTAACAACAAAAGACCCTCCCGGAGTACTTGCTAGCGGATGGGGCCTGGTCAGTCCTTGAGCAGATGGGATCTCCCCTGGCCAGGCGTAGTTGTAGGCCTCCCAAACTGACTGTACTCTTCTGGCTACCTTGCTAGGAGCTGATGTAAGTAGCCCACGTCCCTGAGTGTACCGTGTGGTGCTCACCCGTATGGCCGGTGACTCGGGGCCTTCTAATGGCTTCCGCTCCACGATGGCGGTGCTGGTCCCACGCGTGTGACCGTGCCTTCGGGCTTCTGGGCCAGAGGACCTGAAATCCCCTGCCTGACGGATTCTGCTGCTGGGTAGGAATTAGTCCCCACAGCCTCGGACTCCGGGTCCGGTAAAAAGTCTTCTTAGTCAGGGCGAACTCTGCAGCTGCCAGCCCCTGACTCCTTGTAACTGCTGTTTCTTCCTATGCTGTCTCTACTTCTTCTCTTCTTCTACTCACTCACCCTGCCTCAGCCCCAGGTTTTTATAGGGGAAGTTCTTCCCCTCCCAAGACTGGGCAGGAGGTGTGGCATGCACAGGATCCCTCACCAAAGGACCTCCCACCTGCTCTCAGACATCACATTACGTTACTGTGGCAACCAGACCCCTGGGGTGTCACATTCCCCCCTAGTAAAATTTAGTACTCCGGGACTAAACACATTATAGAAAAACATAACAAGGTAAAAACAACAACACTAAAATACAATAAGGAAACACAATAAGATGGTCACGGCGTATCCGCAACCGGGTGCAGTCTTTGAAGAAAAGCAAAGGTGTCCATTTCACCGAAACAGGGAGACGTAACCAGGTAGGGGTCTGTTCTACCCCGAGTCCTTGACAGTCTTTAGTCCATCCTGGGTTACGCTCCAACTATGTACAAGGATTCCCGGTAAATCCACCAAGGATTCCTAAAAACAACTAGAAACACAAAATTACACACAAGCAACTATAGACAGGTAAACATACAAAATAGCTTAAACATTTAGATCCTCCAACGTGCGGGTAACTGGCCTCTAGTGGCCCTAGTGGACCTACGGAGCTGACTGTCTGGCCCTGAACTACAGGGTGTAGGAGCTGTCAAGGGTAAACTGGGCAGCTGTCTACCGGCTCTTTGTCTCACTAGGGGTACGGCAGGCTCACTATAAGCAGAGGGTTGATTCTCCTGTTCTGCTTGTGTGGAGTCTTCTGCCTCCTGGACCGGCTGTTCTTCCAGCTCTACCCGTTGCTCCGTAGGTTCTTGGGATGATGGTTGGAGGAAGGTGAGTACGGGTACCACAACTGCACCATTGACTTGAGTCCAAGACCGAGGGAAGTCCCCGAGCACGGTACTAACCATATCTTCCCTTTCCTCTACGGGTCGATGGTCTTCTTGTTCCTCTTCAGGGTTCCTCAGTTGTTCGGGACACTTCTTCAGGTGGTCCCGGGATACAATGGCTGTGGTTTCCCCTCCGTCTTTACTGATGGTACAGACCTTTGGGTTTTCGTGGCTTGAGGGCAGTACGGTGTACGGGTCCTTCTCCCACTGGTCGTCCAACTTGTGGAGCCGTCTCTTCCTCTTCAAGACCTGCTCTCCGGGTACCAGGGGAACAGCGGGAGCATACTGGTTGTATGTCTTCTCTTGTCTTTCCCTAGCCTGACAGAGACTTCGCTCCACGCTCTCCTGTACTCTCCGGTACTGCTGCTGCCTCTCTGTGTCCCAGTCTGTTTCTGGTGAAGTGTCCTCGGGTGTCAGGACTCCCATTTCCAGGTCAACAGGTAACTTACCAGGTCTTGCCCTCATTAGGTAAGCCGGGGTACAGTTGGTGGAACCTACCGGGATGTGGTTGTATAGGTCCACCAGATCGGGCAACTTCTCAGGCCACAGACTGCGTTCTTCCAGGGGCAATGTTTTTAGAAGATCCATTACCACCTGGTTCATTTTTTCACAAAGTCCATTAGTTTGCGGATGGTAGGGTGTCGTCCTTATCTTCCGGCAGCCATACAGATTGCAGAATTCCCGGAAGACCTCCGCTTCAAAGGCAGGTCCCTGGTCCGTCAGCACTTGGTCCGGGTACCCGTGTGGACGGCAGAAGTGCTGCTGGAAGGCTCTAGCTGCTGTTTGAGCCGTTAAGTCCTTGACGGGGACGACAACCAAGAACCGGGAGTAATGATCCACGATGGTTAACGCGTAGACGTAGCCACTTCTGCTTGGGGTCAGTTTTACATGATCCAAGGCTACCAGTTCCAACGGTTGCCGGGTGACGATGGACTGCAGGGGAGTCTTCTGGCTGGCCCGGTCCTTCCTTCTCAGATTGCACGGGCCACAGTCTCTGCACCACTTCTCGATGGTTCCCCTCATGCCTACCCAGTGGAACCGCTCGCGCAGCAGGAACTCCAGCTTTTTCCACCCGAAGTGTCCAGCTCCGTCGTGGTATGCCTCCATCACCATGGCTGCGTCTCTTCGGGGCACCACTACTTGCCAGAGTAGTTCATGCGTCCGGGAGTTGACCATTCTGCGGCACAACTTCCCCTTGTAAAGGAATAGTCGACTCTTCTCCGCCCATAGTTGTTTGGCTTCCTCCGGAGCGTCTGGTTCAAGGCGAGCCTCCGGCCGAGTCAGCATCTCCTTCACCAGTCGGACGGCAGGGTCGCTGTCTTGCGTTTCCGCCCAGTTGTAGTGGGGTAAGGGGTTCAACGTAGCAGCCTGCTTACCCCTTACCCGGTGGGAATACTGGATAGTCCCATGACGGTGGAACGCAGGGAGTTCAACTTCTTCCAGTCCCTCCGGATCTTCTCCTTCGTCCGGCAGGTTGGGCATCCTGGACAGGGCGTCCGCGTTAGTATTGGAGCGTCCTGCCCGGTATTTGATTGTGAACTCGTAGTTGGACAGACGGGCCATCCACCTCTGCTCCAGGGCACCGAGTCTTGCCGTGTCCAGGTGTGTCAACGGGTTGTTATCCGTGTATACGGTGAACCGGGAAGAAGCGAGGTAATGCCTAAAGCGCTCGGTGACTGCCCATACCACGGCCAGGAACTCTAGCTTAAATGAGCTGTAATTCTCGGGGTTCCTTTCGGTGGGTCGCAGTTTTCGGCTGGCATAGGAGATTACTCGTTCTCTCCCCTGCTGAATCTGGGACAGTACGGCTCCTAGCCCGATGTTACTGGCGTCGATGTAGAGGATGAAGGGCTGGCTATAGTCCGGGTACACCAAGATTTCATCCCCCGTGAGGGCCATCTTCAGCTGGCGGAAGGACTCTTCTTCTAGCTCTTCCCATTTGAAGGGCGGCTTCTGGTTCTTGGCCTTCCGGGACTGGCCTATCAGGAGGTCCTGCATAGGCGCTGCCTTTTTGGTGAAACCGGGAATAAACCTTCGGTAGTAGCCTACCAACCCTAGGAACTGCCGCACTTCTTTTACGCTGGAGGGGCTTGGCCATCCCTTAATTGCGGTGATCTTATCGGGGTCGGGGGCCACTCCGTCAGCGCTCACCACGTGTCCCAGGTATTGCACCTTTGGTTTCAGGAGGTGACACTTGGAGGGTTTCACCTTTAGGCCGTAACTCGCCAGAGCTTCGAACACCTCCGCCAGGTGTTTCAGGTGGTCCTCATAAGTTTTGGAGTATACGATGACATCGTCCAGGTACAACAGGACCGTCTCGAAGTTTCTGTGGCCCAGACAGCACTCCATTAATCGTTGGAAGGTTCCTGGGGCGTTGCAGAGTCCGAACGGCATGCAGGTGAACTCGCTAAGTCCCATCGGGGTGGTGAATGCGGTCTTCTCCCGGTCCGCCTCTGCTACAGGAACCTGCCAGTACCCGCTAGTGAGATCCAAGGTAGAGAAGAAGTTAGCAGATCTTAAAGCAGCCAATGACTCCTCTATCCTTGGTAAGGGGTACGCATCCTTGTGTGTGATACGGTTGATTTTCCGGTAATCTACACACATCCTCATGGTGTTGTCTTTCTTTTTGACTAAAACTAGTGGGGCTGCCCAGGGGCTACAGCTATCCCGGATTACCCCAGCCTCCTTCATGTCTCTAAGCATCCCCTTGGCGTGTTGGTAATGTGCAGGGGGTACGGGTCGATACCTCTCTTTTATGGGAGGATGATCTCCCGTGGGGATGCGGTGTTCTACCCCCTTGACTCGCCCGAAGTCTAACGGGTGTTTACTAAACACTCTCTCATACTCTTGAACCACCCGATAGACTCCTTGTTTCTGATGTGAGGGAGTGGAGTCAGTACCCAGATGTAGTTGCTGACACCAGTCCTCCATGTCTTTCTTAGAGCCGTTACCTTCCTCCGGGTGAGATGGAGGCAAGGGTTCCACAGATTGTATAGAATTTTGATTAGTGGTATATAATTTGGCTAGCGTGGCATACCGGGGCAGGTACACTTCCCTCTCCCCGATATTTATTATGCGAACGGGCACCCTCCCATGGCGTACATTGACCACCCCCCGTGCTGTCAAAATGGTGGGCCTACTGTCTGAGTAAACTGGTTCTACCATTGCCTGGTAATCTCTACCTCTCAGACCCATAGCTGCCCGGCACCAAATCATCATTTCACTTTTTGGGGGCATGGCAATAGGAAAAGGGTCACACATTCTTACGCTACCAATCTCACCGCCGGAGAGTTCCACTTGTTGCCGTTGCATCAGTGCCCGGATCTCTTTCTGGAGCACCCGCTGCTCGCCGGAGCTGGCGTTCTTGGCAACCTGCTGTAAAAGGAAAATCACCTCTGCAAGACAATTTTCAATTACGTTAGTTCCTAGAGTTATTTTTGGGTGACTCTCATGTTTATCAATATCTACAATGATCAGTCCCTGTGCGGCCAGTTCGACTCTACCGATTTTGAGGGTCACCTCTTTAAATCCGATCTGTGGCACGGGCTGGCCATTGCTGGCGATGATACTCAAGTCGTCGTCAGGGTAGCGGGTAATATCCGAGTCATTCCAGTACTGCTTGAAGAGCACGTACGGGATGGTGGTGACCTGTGACCCGGTATCCAGTAGGGCACTCATGGGAATGCCATCCAGTACCACAGGCAAGACTGGACGTCCTCCCACATATCTGTCGCGCCAGTTCGATGGGCCTGGTGATTTTTTTCCTGGGGGTTGGCCCTCTACCCCAGGTTGTGCCCGTTTAAAGAACAGTACCTTTCCATATGTCCGGGTTGATTGCAGCGGCGGCAGATGGGTCGTCCGTCCTCGCTGTATCGGTCACTGGGTCTTCCTCTGGCCGGTGGGGTCCTCCTTGGTCGACGCCACGGGATGTCCTCCGGTCCGGATGCCAGCTGGATCTTCCCTGGGGTGGAAACCTGTAAAGACTGCACAGTTCGGGTTAGCGCAGCAACGCTCTTAAGTAGCTCTTGGACCTGATGGTGTAGGTCTGGAGCCGGGTCATTGTCCAAAGCCTGCGCATCAGCTCCCACAGGCCCTGCCGACAAGGGCGCCGCCTCCTGGTGGTAAGTGATAGCTGGGCGCCTGTGGGTCACAACGCCACCCGGTGCTGGTTCTCGGAGCACCCGGATAGCTCTATCCTTGAACTGTGCAAAGTCCAGATGGGGATCCTGTAAGGCCATTGCCCGCAACTGGGTTCGGTGGGCATTGCAATATAAACCCTCTATAAACTGTTCAGTCAACAGCCTGTCCTCGTTTCCCACCCCATCAGGGTCGGTCTGCTTTATGGCCCTCAGGGCCTCTTGTAGGTTTAGTGCATAGTCCCTTATACTCTCATGCGCTCGCTGCTTGCACCCGTAGAATCTAAGCTTGATCTCGGCTGAGGTGCGGGTATCGAAGGTGTCCCTCAGCCGGGTTAGTATCTCTGCGACAGTCCTCCTCCCAGGTGGCCAAGATTTTACTTCTCTTTTGGCTGCCCCGGTTAGTTGGGCCACCAGGATGCTCACTTTTTGCTCTTCTGTGAGGGGGTACACCTGGAAGAGGCTATCCAGCTTTTCTCTAAAGTCATGCAGGGTATGTGACTCCCCTGAGTACTGGGGTAGCCAAGCTGCTCCCGGGATATATGGCATGGTGAAGGGCATAACTGCAGCAGCGGTGGCGCTGGCGGGGGTCGAGGTAGTGAAGCTCTCCTCCGTATCCGACATCTTCCTCCCCCCTAGTGGACCGTGGCCTACCTTGCGATGATCCTCTTCCGTAGGCCGCGGCTCCGCAGTGGATCGTCAGGGTTGAGGACCTTCCGTCGCGCTCCTGTGACGTCGGCGTCTGCTGGGCTCCTTCCAGGACCTTACGCAACGTCCGGACGTGAGGCGGGGCTTCAGTTCTCGCGCGCTTTCGGAGTCCACGCCCCTCTTCTTCCCGCGCGGCGTCCTCAAGATGGCGTCCAACGGCGGGAAAACTCCACGGATGGCGGGAAGAAGGCCGAAGATGGCGCCGGATGGCGGGAAACTTCACCGATGGCGGGAAGAAGGCTGAAGATGGCGCCGGATGGCGGGAATCTTCACCACTGGTAAGTTTGAAAAGTCTCTTTTTCAGGCACGCAGTACCCGGTGGTTGCGGGCACGAAATCCTGCCGACTACGCCAAAGTTGACGCGCCCCTGGGCCTGTGTCGCGCTGCGCTGCGCATGCGGGAGCTTACCCGGAGCCGGATCTGTGGAGGGTTGTAGTCTCGTGGCGGTGACCCGGTCCGTGCCCAGGGAGTCAAACTAGACGGCAGTCCATTAGTAGTAAATGGTTGATGACTACGCCACCCGTTGAGTGCAGCCAGGGGGCTGCTGCTGCAGGGCAGACCGCTGAGGCCGATGGTGGGATTGTGCAGCGTGATAGTATAACCCCCAACGGGAGGGGTATGGCCTCAGGGCAGCCGACGTGGATGATGGGGGTAGCAGGAACCACTCAGAGACGGTGCGGTGTAGTTCAGGGTCTTTACTGGTAACAACAAAAGACCCTCCCGGAGTACTTGCTAGCGGATGGGGCCTGGTCAGTCCTTGAGCAGATGGGATCTCCCCTGGCCAGGCGTAGTTGTAGGCCTCCCAAACTGACTGTACTCTTCTGGCTACCTTGCTAGGAGCTGATGTAAGTAGCCCACGTCCCTGAGTGTACCGTGTGGTGCTCACCCGTATGGCCGGTGACTCGGGGCCTTCTAATGGCTTCCGCTCCACGATGGCGGTGCTGGTCCCACGCGTGTGACCGTGCCTTCGGGCTTCTGGGCCAGAGGACCTGAAATCCCCTGCCTGACGGATTCTGCTGCTGGGTAGGAATTAGTCCCCACAGCCTCGGACTCCGGGTCCGGTAAAAAGTCTTCTTAGTCAGGGCGAACTCTGCAGCTGCCAGCCCCTGACTCCTTGTAACTGCTGTTTCTTCCTATGCTGTCTCTACTTCTTCTCTTCTTCTACTCACTCACCCTGCCTCAGCCCCAGGTTTTTATAGGGGAAGTTCTTCCCCTCCCAAGACTGGGCAGGAGGTGTGGCATGCACAGGATCCCTCACCAAAGGACCTCCCACCTGCTCTCAGACATCACATTACGTTACTGTGGCAACCAGACCCCTGGGGTGTCACACATCTGACTGAGAACATGATTATGGTAACAGCAGATATTGAATCTCTGTACTCTCCATTAGGCATACCGATGGGCTAACTGCAGTTGCGTGGTTTCTGAGAGGGAGTAACATTGAATCTGACATGGCGGATCTAATCTTGATTCTCCTTGATTTCGTTTTAACCCATAACTGTTTCATTTTTAATAATAAAGTGTATTTACAACTACAAGGAACAGCTATGGGGGCCACATGTGCCCCTTCATACGTGAACTTATTTTTAGTGGCATGGGAGCAAGAGATTTTTTCGGACGACTTGATACCGGACATAGAAAATATACATCACTGAATGCGTTTTATTGACGATGTGTGATTTATTTGGGAAGGGTCATTGTCCGCCCTGAATGAAGTAATGTCCAGACTCAACAACAACAAATTAAATTTAAAACTTTTACTTTTAAAACAGGTTGAGATGTGGAGTTTCTGGACATCAAAATCCACACTGAATCAGATGGAAATTTGTCAACGGATGATTATAGAAAGAGTACTGCTACAAATTCATAACTTCATGCCAGTTCATCTCATCCTAGTTCTACCATTAGGGGAATCCCAGTAGGCCAGTTTTTACGGATTAAAAGAATTTGTTCTGAAGAGAAAGCCTTTGAGGAAAAATCAAGAGATCTACTATGTAGATTCCAGGCGAGAGGTTATAGTCGGAAAAAAATTAACCAAGGCTATTTAAGAGCTCAGAAAATCTCTAGAAACTAACTATTGTACCAAAATCATAAAGTTAAGGATAGTGACATGGACAAAAACCAGGTACGATTGATTGCTAACTATCGTAACCAATGGTTTAAATTTGTAGTAATTATTGAAAAACATTAGCGAGTACTACAAGTTGATCCCGTTCTGAAGAATTACTTACCTGCAAATCCTGCAATAACAGCACGACGTTCCAAGAACTTGAGAGACCTACTAGTACACAGCCATGATGAGGGGGATCAGAGGAATAAGAGCGAGACGTGGTTGGCAACCAAAGGCTTTTTTCCTTGTGGCAGATGCAAAGCCTGTCCAAATATGGTTAAAGCTAAACAATTCCAAAATGCTGATGGCACTAGGGTATATGATATTCGGCACCATCTCACATGTAGTTCTAAAGGGGTAATCTTCCATGCAAAATATTTTTTATAGGCCTCACTACGAGAGAACTTCGAACATGTATCAAAGAACATATAAGAGATATAGAAAAATCAAATATGGAAGAAGACCTTGAGAATTTAAAGACATTACCCAAACACTTCCGCATGTGTCATAACAGGGACGCCAGTTTACTACAAGTTATATACATAGATCAGGTACATCTGGGTTCGAGAGGGGGCAATATTAAGAGGATACTGGCCAAGTAGAAAGTAAGTGGATTTTTTGATTAGGGACCTTGGCACCATCTGGGTTAAACGAAAGATTTGGTTTTGGTTCATTTTTGTAAGGGTGGAGGCACTGTAACTTAATGATGTTGTTTTTAACATGTTTTTAATTATGATTTTAATGACATCTTTTTTCTATACAATAGGATGATAATAATAATTCTTACCTGTCTCCCTGTGCCTTGTCCCTTCTATTCACATCTGGTTTCTTTCATGTATAATTAGTTAAGAGGTATAAAGTTAGAGGGCCTCGTCTCTGACCATGCATGGTCTCTGAGCAGTTATCCTAAGTAGCAGTTACCAAAGTAGTTGACGGAAATATGCTGGAAATGGGGCCAGAAGTGACCAGAAGGTACGAGTAACTATTTATTAATTGTGTTTAGTTTCTCCTTCTCATTCACACTTAAACCTTCATTATGCTTACATATGCCCTTACTGTCTTTGCACCACTAATTCTTACTCTCCTTCGCAATCCCCAAACCCCAGCACCCTCTAACCAAATAATCATCTCTCCTTCCCTCTTACCTCCCCACATGACCTCATCTGCAGTCCTGCTCCTTAACTTCAGATCTATCCTACCAAAACACAAAACAACCGGACATTCTCCTTCTCCCACCTGCTCTCCCTCTCTGCTTCTCCTCACTGCTCGTGACATTTCTCCCAATTCTGGACCCGCACAACTTACACCTCCCACAAATTCTCCCTTGTATCGCTTCCAACCAACTGCAAACTACCGCAACCTCTCCTACGTAAAACCCGTGCCCCTGACGCCCACCCCCATGCTCCCTCTCTCTGGAGCACTCTAAACGCCCACTATGTCTGCAACAAGCTCCATTTTGTCCACGACCTCTTTACCTCTCGTCATCTCTCCTTCCTGGACATCACAAAGACATGGTTGACACCCTCCAACACTGCCTCCCCTGCTGTGCTGTGTTACGGTGGCCTCCATTTCACCCACACTCCTCGCCCTGGTAACAGACATGGCAGAGTAGTGGGTCTTCTCCTTTCTACCCACTGCACCTTTAATCCCATCCCACCACTACCCTCCCTTATTCTCCCTTCTTTTGAAGTCCACTCTGTCCGCATCTACTCTCCCTCCAACCTCCAAGTGGCTGTCATATACCGACCTCCGGGCCCGGTCACTGCCTATATTGACCAATCCTCCACCTGGCTTCTTTACTTTCTCTCTGCTGACATTCCCACAATCATCATGGGCGATTTCAACATCCCCACTGACACTCGCCAGTCAACAGCATCCAAACTCCTGTCGCTTACTTCATCCTTTGGACTTACTCAGTGGTCCTCCTCAGGCACCCACACAGACGGACACACACTAGACCGCATCTTCACCCGACTCTGCTCCCTATCTAACCTCACAACCTCCCCCGTATCCCTATCTGAACACCATCTACTCACTTTCTCATCCCTGTTCATCTCACCTGTCACCCATGTCCAGAAACTAGCACACGTCCGCAGAAACCTTGCACATCTAGACATTCACACACTCTCTGACTCTATTCTACCACTGACATCCATATCTTCACTCCAGAGAACGTCACTGCTTTCTACAATGTCACTCTCGCTTCAGCTATTGACTCGGTCGCCCCTCTTGTCTACGGCAGAGTTAATAGGCAACCCTGGCACAACAACCTCATTAAACAGCTTTGGCAAGTGTCCAGGGTTGCGGACTGCCTTCAAACATGCCACAATCATGCCCATCCTCAAAAAGCCATCCCTCGACCCAACTGCTTTGTCCAGCTACCGCCTGATATCGCTGCTCCCATTTGCCTCCAAAGTGTTTGAGCAACACGTTCACGCTGAACTTTCCTCTCACTTCTCATCTAACTTTCTCTTCGACAACCAACAATCTGGCTTCTGACCCCACCGTTACGCCGAAACTGCCCTTACCAAAATTACTAATGACTTAAAGCTAACAGACAATTCACAGTTGACCACTGCCTCCTACGACAGATCCTCTCTTCCTTTGGTGAAACAAAGACCTTGCCCTATCTTGGAACTCCTCATACATTTCTAATCGCACATTTAGCATCTCCCACTCCCACACCACCCCCTCATCCCGCCAAGGCTCTGTCCTAGGACCCCTATCCTTCTCCATCTATACCCTTGGCTTGGGATAGCTCATAAAATCTCATGGCTTCCAGTACCATCTGTACGCTGATGACACCCAGATCTACCTCTCTGGCCCAGATATCACCTCTATGCTGTCCAGAATCCCAACATGTCTTTCAGCCATATCCTCCTTCTTCTCCTCTCGCTTCTTCAAGCTCAATGTGGACAAAACTGAACTCCCCTTTCCCCCATCTCACATATCTTCCCCACCTGATCTTTCTATCACAATAAATTACATCACACTTTCCCCTGTATCGGCAGTCTGCTGCCACGGAGTAACTCTTGACTCTGCCCTGTCCTTCAAACCCCACATCAAAGCTCTCACCACCTCCTGTCGCCTCCAGCTCAAAAATATTTCCAGAATCTGTCCTTTCCTCAACCCTCAATCTACTAAGCTGCTTGTGCATGCCCTCACCATCTCCCACCTCGACTACTGCAACACCATCCTTTGTGGCCTACCTGCTAACACTCTCACACCCCTCCAGTCCATCCTCAACTCTGCTGCGTGATTGGTTCATCTCTCACCTCGCTACTCCTCTGCTCCCCCCCTTTGCAAATCCCTTCACTGGCTCCCAATTGCTCAGCGTATCCAGTTCAAATTACTAACACTGGCCTACAAAGCCATCCATAACCTCTCTCCTACGTACATCTCTGAACTAATCTGCTAATATATTCCCTTATGTAATCTCCAGTCCTTCCAAAACCTCCTTCTCTCCTCCACACTTATTTGTTCCTCACATAATCACCTCCAAGATTTCTCCCAAATATCTTCCATCCTATGGAATTCTGTGCTTCAACACATCCGATTAGCCTCCACATTTGGATTCTTCAGACGAAACCTGAAGACCTCTCTCTTCAAACAAGCTTACAGCTTGCCATGACCTTGCTTGCTGCCACCTCAACAACACCGGAGCTACTGCAACCCCTCAACCTACTGCCTCCCTCCCCGTTCCTGTAGAATGTAAGCCCACAAGGGCAGGGTCCTCTTCCCTCTGTACCCGTCTATCATTGTTAGTTTGTTTACTGTAAGTGATATCTGTATTTGGTATGTAACCCCTCCTTATGGTCAGCACCATGGAATCAATGGTGCTATATAAATAATAATAATAATAGTGCCTAGCACTAGGAAGTGACTGCCTTTATGCTGTCTATCCGGTGAGCACGCCGGTATGCTGATTAGTTTAACTCATTAAAATTCATTTAACAAACACGTGATATACAGACAACATAGAACACAGATATTAAAGTAAGCAGACTTTGGCTCGTTTAAAGCACCTGTCAGCAGGATTGTGCAAACTAAAGTACATACACTGTCAGGTGGGCGACATTACACTGATTGACATGATACCTTTGTTGATGAAATCCATCCAGTGGTTCTTGTGTAATCTTTATATTCATTTCTGAGATAATGATATGCTCGTGCTCTGGGGCGGGCATTTGGGGAGGGGCTTTATCTTGGTGCTGTTCTTGTGTATTAATTTGTATGCTTTATGATAGGTCACTGTGCGTTCAGTGACCTGCACCCTATTTTAAATAATGCAAATTCAATTGGGTATATCCAAGTCTGACATTTATATGCATCAAAATGGCGCCTACGCCCGTGCATGCGCAATAACACATTTTGATTGAATTGATTAGATCTATGTTTCAACCGGGTTTTGTCCTCAACTATTTTTTGGCTCTATTTAGCATCCAATTGCTATAACCTCTCTCGGATTGTCTATTTTTGGTATTTCTTCTCTTATATAGCCACTTTCCGTGCTACAATTACATTTTGCCCGGATCATCTCCCCTCTAGTTGTATGTTTTGGGTGATGACTCTTTGTGTGCAGGATTGTATTACCTGCTATACTTTTCTGAAAGTTGAGGTGATCACAGTTTTATAGGGAATGTCAACCAGATTTAAATACAAAAAATCAATGTGTGTCCATTCTTGATGGAAAGTAAAACTTAAGTTAAATGGGTTGCAATTAAAATAATCACATTTTGTACAGCAATTCCATATGATGATCATATCATCGATGTATCTACCCCACCGCCATATAAAGTCTCTATATGGATTGTCCACGCTGTATACATACGACTCCTCCCACCAGCTCATAGATAAGTTGGCTAAAGAGGGGGAGTATTTTGCCCCCATTGAAACTCCATTGATTTGCATGTAATATGTTTCATTAAACAAAAAATAATTGTTTTGTACGAGCAAATGTACAACATCCAAAACAAAATTGTAAATCTGTTGAAAAATTACTGTATTTTTTCATGTGAAAAGTGAAAATTTAGAGCATAAAGAGCTATTTTGTGGGGGATCGATGTACACAGTGAGAAGCTATCCAAGAAAAATTTGGACCGCTCCTTCACTGTGCCTTTTACCGGCTCCTCTTCCTCTCCCCTTTCCCTTATTGTCGGGGTCCCTCAAGGATCAGTCCTAGCCCCCTTCTGTTCTCCTTGTACACTGCTCCTATTGGACAAGCAATCAGTAGATTCGGTTTTCAGTAGCATTTCTATGCTGATGACACCAATTATACACCTCTTCTCCAGACATCACCCCTGCATTATTACAAAATACCAGTGATTGTCTTTTTGCTGTCTCTAACACTATGTCCTCCCTCTATCTAAAATTGAATCTGTCAAAAACTGAACTACTCGTATTTCCTCCCTCCACTAACCTACCTGTGCCCGATATTGCCATCTCCGTTTGTGGCTCCACCATTACTCTCCAGCAACAAGCCCACTGTCTTGGGGTCATACTTGATTCAGATCTTTCCTTCACTCCTCACATCAAATCACTCACTCGCTTGTGTCATCTACACCTGTAAAGAAAAGCCTGCGAGACTTACTACTCCCATACTCTATGATGTATCCGGCACACCTGAGGATTGTAGTCTCAGGAAAGGGGCTCATTCATGAATCACTCCGGGAAACTAAAGAATGGCTGGACATCAGCGAAGGTAAATTGAAAGCTGATAAATCCGGACCTCCATAAACATCAACACTTTTGCTTTGGTGGCTTTTGAATCTTGATACCATTTGATATGGACAGCGGGAATCTCTAAACAGGTTTTGAAGAAGAGCTTTTCTTTTTAAGTCAGGTGTTGGACTTATAAAGGCTCCCAATCTCCCCTCCGGGGAGAAATGTCTGTAATGTTTGATTGGTTGTATTGCAATGTTAGAAGTTATTTATGTTATGTGTTAAAAAGGGGTACATGCAAAAAAAAGAAGGGAGGGTGGAGGAACAGCTCAAAACGGTCTAATGGTTATTCTGTTTCCCTGTGCACATATGGCTAAGCTTGTAAATATTATAGCGTGGAAGGTGCGGGGAATGGGAGACCCAACCAAGAGGTGGCTGTATATACTGGTTACATCAATACCAACCAGCTATTGTCTGTTTGTTAGAAACACATTTGACTCATGAAACAAAACAAATCATTAATAGGTCGTGGATAGGCCATGCTTTTCATTCAGTATTTTCTTCTCATGCCGGAGGGGTATCTGTGTTGATTCATAAATCAATCCCATTTAAATCCCTTAAAACGGCATTGAATACTGAAGAACGGTGTATTGGTATATTAGTCTATATACAGAATTAAAATAATTTTGGTAGCTTTATATAAACCCCCTCCATGTAAGGATACAATTATTTAAAAAAATCTTATACTTTACATTGGAGCCTCCTAAGACTCCAGTTTTGTTGATGGGAGATTTCAATAATTATTTCCATCCACATTGGGATAGACTGCATATGGGTAACATACCTGACTCGGCCTCCTCTACGGGGATGGCTAGATTATTTTCAGAAATTGGGTATGTGGATATTTGGAGAGAGAGAAATCCTTCAATTAGACAATATTCATGCTACTCAGTGTCACACCATTCCTTGTCAAGGACTGACTTGGCAATTGGAACAGAATCTCTGAATCCGTTAATTCACAAAGTGAAATATTTACCCAGGAGAATCTCAGACCATTCTCCGATACGTGCGCAATTGAGAACAGGCGAATAGAGGGGGCAATGAAATGCCCGTGCTGATTGAATCCATATTGGCTAATGTTGGTGGGTAATTCTTTAAAAGAGGATCTGATAGAATTTTTGAATTAAACAAGGAATCAACATCAAAAATCAAGAGGAGTTGATTGAGAAATTTCATCTAAGCCCTAATCAAACATTACAATTGGAACAAATTAGACGCTCTATCATGAGTCACCTGAAAGACACCTCCCTAGAAATTACTGCTAATGACTTTGATTGCTTATTGAGAGCCACGAGGACGTCATCATCTATTTTTATGCAATGAGGGATGTGATGTTGGGGATAAATACTGAATTATCTTTCAAACACTGGGAGAAGCAATTTAATGATCAAGACATTGGAGTTAAGATAAGAGAAAGTTGGAGAAAAAACTATAAAGCAATAACTAATGAGATGTGGAGGGAAACCCAATTTAAGATCATTCATAAAGTCAGATCCACCTTTGATCTCCCCAAAACGCCCCTTAAACCTGATAGAATTCTGCGGATTTATTACATGGGCTTTGGCTGTGTCCAAGACTACGCATCTTCTGGGGGGCTACTCTAGATTGCATTAACCCCTTTATGACCTGGAACGTATTAGTACGCCCCAGGTCATCACCCCCAGTTCAGCGTGGGCTCCGGCGCTGAACCCGCACTGAACCGGGCACATGTCAGCTGATTTATACAGCTGACATGTGCCCGCAACAGCCAACGGGGGAATCGCGAGCCACCCGAGGCTGTTAACCAGTTAAATGCCGCTGTCAATCTCTGACAGTGGCATTTAACATTGCCGCGCCGGAAGCACGGCATTAGCCCCGCCCATCGGTGACCCGGTCACATGATCTTGGGTCACCGATGGGTTGACATGACAACCCGGGGTCTGCAGCAGACCCCTGTGGTTGTCATGTCCTTATTGCTATGAGCACCGCCCCCATGGGTCGGCGGTCATAACAAGTGACCATTTCTGCTGCATACAGGCGATCTGCTCACCGCCTGTATGCAGCAGAGGCAATTGGACAACTGTTGCTTTGAATCTCCCATGGAGACTATTGAAGAAAGCAAAAAGTGTAAAAAAATGTTTCTAAAAATATAAAAAAATAAAGCAAATATAAAAGTTTAAATCACCCCTCTTTCGCCCCAATCAAAATAAAATAATAATAAAAAACCCATATACGCATATTTGGTATTGCCGCATTCAGAATCGGAAGATCTATCAACATAAAAAAAGAATTAATCCGATTGGTAAACGGCGTAACGAGAAAAGAATTCTAAATGCAAGAATTACGTTTTTTTGGTCGTCGCAACATTGCAATAAAATGCAATAATGGGCGATTAAAATATAGGATCTACCCCAAAATAGTGTCAATAAAAACATCAGCTTGGCTCGCAAAAAATAAGCCATCACCTGGCCCCAGATCACAAAAATTGGCGACGCTACGGGTCTCGGAAAATGCCTTTTTTTTTCACCACTTAATAAAAAAGAACCTGTACATGTTTGGTATCTACGAACTCATAATAACCTTGAGAATAATAATTTCAGCTCAGTTTTAGCATTCAGTGAACGTGGTAAAAAAAACAACTGTAGAATTGCATTTTTTTTGCAATATCACCGCATTTGGAATTTTTTTCCCCGTTTCCCAGTACACAATATGATAAAACCAGTGATGTTGTTCAAAAGTACAACTTGTCCTACAAAAAATAAGCCCTCACATGGCCATATTGACCAAAAAATAAAAAAGCTATACCTCTGGGAACAAGGGGAGCAAAAAATGAAAATACAAAAACGGAAAATCCCAAGGTCCTTAAGGGGTTAAAGAAATGTGGAACTTTAAAACACAACTCCCTCTTATGATGAAATTGTTCCACTTCTGGCCTAGAGATAAAATGAAAGAGGGAAGTTCTCCGGATAAGATCGCCCCATTATTATAGGTTTTGGTTCTATTGGCAAAGCGTATGTTACTAGGCTGCTGGTTGGAACCTTCAATCCCGACTTTACAGGATTTCATCTCACAATTAAAAAATCTATTATATCTAGAAAGAATAGAAGCAGAAAAAATAAGAAACTCACGAGCAAATACTTTGTGAAATGGAAAAACTTTTATTGGAAAACACTGAAATCAAGAAGAAATCACACATATTGTAACGTCGTTTGTTAACTCTGTTTGATGTCACACTGAGAGATTGAGAGGGTCCCTAGGAAAACTCCTACAAGACCCAACAGATGATTCTGCAAATATTGTTTGATACATAAGAATCTATTGGGAAAAGTAATAGATATTAGAACATAATGAGAAACCAACTTGCATAAAGGTGTGAAATGGTTAGACAAAGATTAATAATCAATAGCATGTAGATCAGGGAAAGGAAGGAGGATGAGAATAAGAACAAATTAGAAAGGAAGGATTGATCCATGTCACAACGTATGGCTGAAAGCTCAAGAATCAACAGCAAGACCCATCTAGATTGATTATTTCTTGTGTTTGGATGTGTTTTGAATTATCTTTACAAAAATACCAATAAAATATGTTTAAAAAATAATAATAATACTATGGGATGCCATGAAGGCCTATGGTAGAGGAACACTTATAAGAGATATTATTAGATACAAAGCTAAAACTAAAGAATTCACACAAGATCTCCAAAATGGGGTACAACAGGCTGAGGTGCAATACACCCTAAACCCGTCAGATGGTAATGGCCGGGAGTAAAAGGCAGCTCAGAGATTATTTCATGATCATCTTATCTCTAAGGCAGAAAACAAGCAGTTCTTTACAAAGCAAAAATAGTTTGAACAGGGGGAAAGTGTGAGGCATCTTCTCTCTACCGTAGATAAATCACAGGAGGGTCCATCTTATGTCACCGAAAATGAAGACACCATAACGGGAAACAATAATGTGCTAAATGCCTTTCATACTTACTATTCTAGTATTTATGAATCAAGATTTAGAGGAAATGAGGATGAACTTGGATTGTTTCTTGAGGATATAAAATTACCCAAGTTTAAAGAGGAAAGTAGCTCCTACCTAGAAAACCCACTGACAATGCCTGATCTTGAGGACGCATTACAGTCCCTTGGTAATGAAAAGGCCCCCGGCTCTGATGGACTGTCATGTGAATTTTTTTTAAAAATGTAAGGATCTCCTAATCCCTAAACTATGAGATACTTTTAATGAAGCATTAGAATCGGGTCACATACCAAAATCTATGCTGTCATATCGTCCCATTTTTCTTCTATTGGTAGACACTAAAATTATTGCAAAGGCCCTGGCAAATAGATTATTTCACATTATTACAGAGATTATTCATCAGGATCAATCAGGCTTTATGCCAAACTGGTCCACAGCAATGAATTTACAAAGGCCTTTTTTGAATATTCAGAAATCAGATGCAATAATAGGACATAAAGCTATTCTTTCTTTCTTTCTTTCTTTCTCTATGCAGCTAAAGCATTCGATGGCATAGAATGGATATACCTGTAGGAGGTTCTGAAAAGGTTTGGGGTGGGTTCCAAATTCCTATCATACATACAGGTTTTGTACTTGGGACCTCAGACTAAAATAAGAACTAACGGTCTCTTATCCGCTTCAATCACGTTGGGGAGGGGCACATGGCACGGATGCCCCCTGTCTCCCCTTCTTCTCGCGATGGCCATTGAACCTTTGGCCTATATGTTGAGTGCTAGTCCGGATATTGTAGGCTTTAAATATGGTATCTTAGATGAATGATTTTCACTCTATGCTGACGATTTACTGATATATATACAGTTGAAACCAGAAGTATACACTATATAAAAAGACACATATGCATACTTTTCTCAATATCTGACATTAGTGATGAGCAAGCATGCTTGTTTAACCCTTTAAACAACCACGCTCGGGTACTCGCAGAGTAGTTTCGGCGTGCTCGGCATTTCAGTTGAAGCAACTGCGTCTGCATGTGTCGCAGCTGTAACACAGCTGTGATATATGCAGGGATTGCCTGTTTGTTAGGCAATCCCTTCATGTGTCACACACGTATAAGAGCAGCGGATGATGGCGGAAGCTGGTAAGATTGTGTCAATATCCACTATGAAACGAGTACTATATCAACATGGGCTGAAAGTCCACTCTGCCAGGAAGAAGCCTTTACTCCAAAAGAAACATAAAAAAGGAAGATTAATATTTGCAAGTGCACACAGGAATGCAGACCTTAATTTTTGGATATATGTCCTGTGTCTGATGAAACTAAAATTGAACTTTTTGGGCATAATGACCATTGTTGCGTTTGGAAGAAAGAGGAAGAAGCTTGGATGCCTAAGAATACCATCCCAACTGTGAAACACGGGGTGTCAGCATCATGTTGTGGGTTTGTTTTGCTGCAGGAGGGACTGGTGCACTTCACAAAATAGATGGCACCATGAGAAAAGAAGATTATGTGGCAATACTGAAGCAACATCTCAAGACATCAGCCAGGAAGTTAAAGCTTGGGCGGAAATGGGTCTTCCAAATGGACAATGACCGAAAGCATACTGCCAAAATGATAACAAAGTGGCTGAAGGATAGCAAAGTCAATGTTTTGGAGTGGCCGACACAAAGCCCTGATCTCAATCCTATTGAAGATTTATGAGCAAAGCTGAAAAAGCAGGTGCGAGCAAAGGTGACCTATAAACCTGGATCAGTTACAGCAGTTTTGTCAGTAGGAATGGGCCCAAATTCCAACCAACTATTGTGAGAAGCTTGTGGAAGGATATCCCAAACTTTTGACCTAAGTCATTCAGTTTAAGAGCAATGGTACCAAATACTAATGAAATGTATGGAAACTTTTGACTTTGCAGTAAGTTATAAAAATTCCTTAAAACATTCTCGCTCTCTCATTCTGGCGTTTGGCAAATATTATAAATTATGGTAATCCTAATTGACCTACAAAGGGAAAGGTTTATTCTGATTTCATGTCAGATATTGAGAAAAACATGCATATGTGTCTTTTTATATAGTGTATGTAAACTTCTGGTTTCTACTGTAGGTGATATCCAGAAGTCTATTGATCCTATTCTGAACATTATTGGAGAGTTTGGTGAAAGGTCAGGACTGTCCATTAATTGGGATAAGTCGTTTATTCTACTATTTGATGATATCCCTAATTCGAGCATATTAGAACATACACGAATACAAAGGGTTGAGAAATTCTAATACCGAGTATAAGTATAATGATAAGATCTCCGGATTACATTGTACTGATTCTATATCTTCTTCTGGAAAAGTATAAAAAGAAAATCGATGTGTGGTGGAGATTACCATTATCAGCTGTAGGAAGAGGGAACTTATTAAAAATGATATTGATGCCCCAACTCTTATACATTCTGCATAATGCCCCTATTTGGATCCATAATTCCCATTTTCAGAAAATTCATAGCAAGTTTCATTCTCTTATATGGAAAAAGAAATCGTCTAGGATAAAATGTGATTATCTACAAAGTGACGAGGAATCTGGTGGATTGGCGATTCCTAATGCACTAATATATTATATTGCAACATTTGGGTGGGTGGCAAAGCGCTGCAAACCCAAATAGTATTAAGGGGTTAATTACCTTAAGAACACGGTGGAATATTCCTATTCATATAGTGGAACTGAATGACCTCGCACACAAGAAATCACTATACCCTACACTTGCTCTACTCTACAAGGTCTGGGATAGGGGTAAAGATATAATGGAAATAGGAGACTGCAATGAATCTACACCTATATGGTTTAATAATAAATATGCTGAGGTCTATAAATTAGAGGGATTTTGGAGTTGGGAGGATAAAGGAATATATACGATATAAAACATATTGTCTGAAGGGAAACTTAAGTGCTTTGATCAATTAAAGGGGGGATTTGGGGTGACAAATAAACAATTCTATAAATATCTACAGTTTCAGCATTCATTTAATGCACAATCAAGATGGACTCCCTTCTGGGTAGAAAATAATACTTTTGTCTATTATAAAGAGGGTATATAAAGTAGATATTGAACCAGACTAAAAAAATGCCTATTAGGTATATTAGAGGATGATATGGAATTTGACCCAATTTCAATAGGGATTTCACATATTTTATTTCAAGCTGGGAAGCATAATTCATCCAAATGGATTAACCCCTCACCTCCAGAAATTAGTGAACTAAAAAATAGGATAAATAATATTATCAGATTAGAAAAAGGGGTATATAAACAATGAAACTCAATGAATACATTTGAGAAAATATAGGGTTTATGGTTGGATACACCTGGAATGCCATCAAGGGGGTTATTGTTGGAGAGACAATTTGACGTATAGGGGAGGGGGGTATTGGTGAGGTCTAATGTTTCATTGTAATGTGCATTGGAATTCCTTAACATGTGGTATGGGTAATATAGCACACCTATATGTGTATAGGATTATAATGTTTATTACAATATTATGGTTATATAAGAGATTTCAAGAATGTGGAATGTTAATTGTAAGATATAGTAACTGCAAGTTATCAGACGGTAATGGGCAAGCTGAAAGGATATATAGGAGAGATGCATATATGTGATTCCTATGGTATGTTATTTTATTATTGTGTGTACTGGTTTCTTGTTTTGTCAAAAAAAACTAAGGAAGAAAATCTCAATAAAAAATATATTGGATTAAAAAAAAAGATTCGAAAAAAGGCTTCTACCCTGTGTGGGTTCTCTGGTGCCTAATCAAATGGGATGTCTGGTTAAAACATTTCCCACAATCTGAACATGAAAAAGGCTTCTCACCTGTGTGGGTTCTCTGGTGCTTAACCAAAGCTGATTTATAGTTAAAACATTTCCCACATTCTGAACATGAAAAGGGCTTATCCCCTGTGTGGGTTCTCTGGTACGTAACCAAAACTGATTTTTGGTTAAAACATTTCCCACATTCTGAACAGGAAAAGGGCTTCTCCCCTGTGTGAGTTCTCTTGTGACTATCAAGAATCATTTTACAATTAAAACATTTCCCACATTCTGAACAGGAAAAAGGCTTCTCACCTGTGTGGGTTCTCTGGTGCTTAATCAAACCTGATTTCTGGTTAAAACATTTTCCACATTCTGAACAGGAAAAGGGCTTCTCCCCTGTGTGGGTTCTTTGGTGGCTATCAAGATGGTCTTTCCGGTTAAAACATTTCCCACATTCTGAACAAGAAAAAGGCTTCTCCCCTGTGTGAGTTCTCTTGTGTCTATTAAGAAACTTTTTACGACTAAAACATTTCCCACATTCTGAACATGAAAAAGGCTTCTCCCCTGTGTGGGTTCTCTGGTGATCAACAAAAACTGACTTCTGGTTAAAATATTTTCCACATTTGGAACAAAAAAATCTATTATTCGCTGTGTGTATTTTTTGATGTTTTAGAATAGACTTTTCGAGGGTAAAACTATTTCCATTTTCTGAACTTGAAAATGATTTCTTTGCTTTAGGAGCAGTTCGTATTTTAATGCTTATTTTATTTTGATTTTCCTTAGTAGTCGGTAATGAATCAGAAGACAGGACCTGTTTCATAGGATCAGATGATTGATGTTTGCTGTGAAGGGATGATGGTGTATCTGGAGTAATGGCATTCACTTCAATTGTATCCTGTGGGATCTCAAGATCATCAGATTTAAAAATTGAAGATGTCAGCTGTCCCTCTGATCTTCTGGTACAGTCATCTGCCAAGAAAAAAACCCAATTATTAATTTTGAATAAAATATCCTTGAAATTTATATTTTTGAACATTTCTACTTAAAATGTCTAAACAAACAGATCACTGGGCTACATGCTAATCCAGGGAAATGAAGAAATATATGCTCAAGTTTGAAAATCTATTTTATGAGACACAAATCTAAAAAATAGAGGATTAAAAATATTTTAAATATTCCTCTATTTTTTAGATTTGTGTCTAATAAAATAGATTTTTAAACTTGAGCTTATATCTCTTCATTTCCCTGGATTAGCATGTAGCCCAGGGATCTGCTTGTTTAGATTGATTTAGAAGTGGTATGCAATCTTTATTTATTTTTCAGTGGGATTCTTGTGTTAATTGTGCTTAAAATGTCTGTAGAAATGGCAAGTTATTGACAGAATGACAGTTCACAGTCTAATAGAAAACCTCATAGGATGGACCAGTAGAGCGTGGTGTTCAACTGTTTGTTCATTCTGCCTCCAAAATATGGAATAAGAAGCCATCAAACAATGTTATGTAGGGAAAAATGATACAAATAAAAACTTCTACTCATCCCACAAAAAACAAGTCCCCACTCAGGTCCATCATCTGTCAGTGGAAAAACAGAGGTTTCCACATTATTAGTGGCTCAAAGGCTCTTGATAATCAACATGGCTTCCATAAACCAATCCAGCAATATCTGCTTTTCCGAAGTCAAATCTCCCCCTCGCTTCTGAGCCTTGCAGTGCGCCCAAAACACATTTAGCATCTATGTATTTCACATTACTATAGTGAGAAGAATCCACTTAATTTATGGTGTGTGTCTCTTGGTGCACAATCTGGGCACTATGTGTTGGATAATAAAATGGCCAATCTGTAATTTTTACTCTCCAACATCCAGGACTAATTTTCGGAAAGTGCCTGTGTAGTCAAAATAGTCACTACTCCTATAGATTAATTCACTGAGAGTTGTAATTTCCAAAATGAAGTCACTTTATGGGGAATTCTACTGCCCTGGTTTTCTGACATTTTGTCATATTAGGGCTTCTGCAAATGGTGGGTCCCATCTCCTCTGGGATCTGCTCCTGTGAATCTGCTTCTGTCACCAGGAGATGCCTTATTCATTCTGCAGGCAGCGCTGGTAATGGGAGTAATTAAAGTATGGGGCTCTTGGCAATCTAAACTATAGTAAGGGACAATATTTTCTGTCAGATGAGTTTCAAGAAGAAATATTAGACATTCAAAGAGAACTTTTTATAATAGTGCAGAGATGAGGCGTCTTAAATTTAGATCTCGGGCATTTGGAAGAGGCAATGGAGATCTTTTTGAAAGACTACCAGGGAGTTACAGAGTCACATAAGTGAGGCCGGCCGATCCAACCACAATGAAACTATCATACAGAATGAACCTGTAAAAAAAGAAAGAATATAAAAACATGCAACATCCCCAACAACAACGTATGTATGAAGGGAGAAATCCAACACTAAACTGGAGTCGCACTTATTTATGGTGGAGCATTGGAGCTACTATGAGTCCTGACCAGAAGAGTAGAGAAAGTATTAGTGCCCCCATTTCAGGAGAGATTGTGCAGTAATCTGAATTCCTTAGGATGAAAACATAATGGAATTTATGACGTGGAGTGAATCCATGAAACCAGGGCTGGAGCCAACACATCTCCTGCAGGCGTGAATAAATGTATATGACAGCCATCAGCCACGCACAGCTTAGAGATATATCATGTCACAGGTGTAATGTTTTATGTAGTTTATCACAATCCTGTTTGAAGTTAGTTGGTTTTAAAAGAAATTGAAAACTCAGGATAAAGGGAAACTCTGTTGTTATTGTACAGAAATTCACACTTGTCCCTCACTGCACATTTAATGTTGTCGATCATAAAGGTGAAGTTTGGCCAGAAAGACTGGACCTGGTCTTGTAGGGACCATATGAGCACATTCAGCAGCACAGAAGGGAGAGAAGGTAGATTCATCCAATAAGATAACAGGGATCTAGGAAGCCGACAGCATCATTACCCTCCGCTTTCTCTTACAGGACCATCATAATATTTTTCTTCAAGTGATTTTCTAACTTGTCAGCACATTCTACGTACGCTGTCATTTGGCTTTGTAGTTTACAGATCTGGGCAAGTAATGGTCAGTATCATCTAATCTCAGGGGGTAGGTGGATCCTCCAGGTTGTAAATTCTATAGAAAAGGGCTTTCATAATTTCCCAAAGTAATCTGAACATTTTCAGACGGAGGAGAATGTTGTGGTCTAGAGGCAAAATGGTGCTCACAAAATTGTGATACAGCCGGACTACATCACTGATAAAGCAGCCACAGCCGGTGACTGAGAAGAATCTGTGACTTCTGTGCATTTAGTGGTTACTACTCACCTGGGTAGTCATATGTAGGAATCTCCTCTTTACACCGCTCATCACCCCTCACATATGTCTCTGTAATATTACTATGGGTCAGATCTTCACCCTGAAACAAATATTATAAAAGTCAAAGACAGATGGAGAAGTCACATCTATGATCAGCTCTAATCCTGCCATCTCCACCGTTCTCATTACACAAATAATAATGGTGGATAAAACAAGACTGAATACAAGACCTTCACAGCAGTCTACATATCATAGGGGAGATCTCATGACACCTTCTCTTCATCTACCTGATGATCCTGAGGAACATTGGGATCTTCTTGTTTACAGTCCTGTGGAAGAAGAGGACGGGGACATCTCTCTGGTGTTGTCCTCTTACTGGATAGATCTGGAGGAAACACATACAGGGACTGAATTCATTCTTTACATACAGATAATTATAGGTTGTGTGTATTTAGTCCTGTCTATTACCTGGTGATGTGAGGGGCTGGGGAACCTCCATCATGAAGTCCCTGTACAGATCTTTGTGTCCTTCTAAATACTCCCACTCCTCCATGGAAAAATAGACAGCGACATCCTGACACCTTATAGGAACCTGACACATACAATGATACCATCATCCCCTCGATCCCTCCATAGCGTTACTGTATAATGTCCCAGCATTCCCAGCAGTGTCACCTCTCCAGTCAGAAGCTCAATCATCTTGTAGGCGAGTTCTAGGATCTTCTGGTCATTGATGTCCTCATGTATCAGGGGGTGAGGTGGAGGCCCCGTGATTAATCTCTGGTTATGGAGAGACACATTAATAAATCTCACTACAGACATTTCCAGAGTCCTCACCTCTCCAGTTCTGTCCATCTGTTATTCCCATAGATAAGAATGATGTAATGTGACGTCATCAGAATCTCTCACCTCTCCAGTAAGCCGGAAGAGGATCTCTAGGGTGAGGTGTAATATCCTCTCTGCCATCTTGTCTCTATCCATATCCATCTTTGATGAGTAAATCAGGAAAATGTTCATATATAGATCTTCACTGAGAGGATCCGATATTGTAGAGACCTGAATGAGAAGAAGATAAGTTGATGGAACATCATAAAAATCCTGTGTAATAATACATCTATTGGAGATAATGAGAGGAAACATATAAGGAGATTTATTATTTCACATCATTTAGTTTTTTACTTTACATCTAGTAATAAAACCTTTATATTTTAGGCCACAGACAACAAGCAGTTTCTTCCTCGGAGTCGGCAGCTGAAGGCTAAGTGCCCACGTTGCGGACCTGAAGCATATTTTTTACGCTTCTCCCTGGCGGGAAAACCACATGCGGATTTTACATGCGGTTTTCCCGCCAGGTAGAAGCGTTTGTGAGGCGTCTTTGCAGTGTCTTTGCATGCATTTCCGCATGCGGGTTATCAAGCACTTCTCCAAGTGATTTAAGCATCACTTGGAAAAGTGCTTGACAACTTCTTCACACTATATAAGTCCATGCAACCGGCATGGATTTATATAGTGTGACCAAGTAATAGTTAAAAAAAAAAGAATCAGAATGGTAAAAAATAAAAAAATAAAGTTTATACTCACTTTCCGATGCATTCTCTGTCCTGTCCGGAGTCTTGAGCGGCTCATACTGTTGTGTGCAGGACCTGCGGTGACGTCATTGAGTCATGTGATGGGTCACATGACTTAATGACGTGGCAGGTCCTTCACACAACAGCGCGACGGCGGGAAAACACCGGGAAGACATCAGAAGATAAGTATAAACTTTATTTTTTCTTTTTTTTTACAGGTTCTTTGGTACCCAGGTCTGGATGAGAGTCTCCTCTCATCCAGACTTGGGTACCATCCGCACATTGATTCCGCTGCGCTTCCGCAAAATTAACGAACATGCTGGGGATTTTTGACCGCAGCATATACGCTACGGAAAAATCCGCAGCATGGGCATTGACATTGCGGAATGCCATTGGGGACCATGGGGTGCGGATATACATGCGTTTTACAAGCGGTTACGCTGCGGAAATTCCGCAGCATATACGCCTGTAATACGCAACGTGAGCACGCAGCCGAATACGTTTCTCATAGACTCATCTTCCATAAAGCTAATTCTCGTCGCATTTTCTGACACTGGAATGGAGAATAACCTCGGCATTCAATGGTTCAATTTTTTTAATGCAGTCCAAAAACAAAAGTTAGCGTTTAGGTCGATCTGACCTTCATCAGTAACTGTTGGAAATAGCACAAAGAACAAAACAATAAATAGAAGAATAATAATAAAATTAAAAAAGCATATACAAATGGATCATTGCGCAATAACATGATAATATCTCTTGTTTAACCTGAACAATAAACATGCTGTCAAACAGTGCATAATATTTCATCAAACCCCATTAATACGGATACAACATCATAGTATAGGGCAAGTATATATAAAAATTGAAGCGAGCTGACACCTACTAGACTGCTGGATGGTATTCAAAGGTAGGAATTCAAAAGTGTGGAGATATGGTGACACTGGTTGCTTGGGTCTGCAGAAAAGAGCAGAGAGTGGCAGACTCACAGTTATCAGCTGAGAGGGACTGTGGAGGCAGAGATAGACAGAATAGAGCTGGACGTAGCATACCTGTGACCCCTAGTTCCTGGTTATAAGGTGGTACTGCACGTAGTGGCTTAGAGGAACGCGGTGTCCACCGCTAGTTCCTGGTACTGTGCGCGTTTTCAGGGGTAGAATGGTTTCTAAAGGTGGGGGGCGGGAATAGTGAGGGCGGCTGACCAATCGCGGCCAATCCCGCAGTGTTGTGTAGTGTGAACTCCGGAAGTGCACGTGTGACGTCACCGGAAGTGACACGCTGCTCCCAGGAAGCTGTGCGTTCCACAGGCCGGTGTAAATGCGTTCCAGTGAGCTGGAAGTTTGAGTGCCAGGGAGAGAGAACGTGCGTTACACCAATATAGAGCCCCCAATGGGCATGAGCCAGAGCCTTTGTTGGAGTTGAGAAGGATCCAGGAGAGGGGACAAGAGTGTCCAGAGAGGAATAATCTGCAATAAAGAAGACAATATATGAGTAGGATATGGAGATCAAAACATGTATATTATTGACCTATTCAAATTGAAGACCACATTTAAAAACGTAAAATACATTTCAACATGGGGTCACATAAGATCCCTGGGTGACAAGTTTCTCTATACCAATTGTTCATTGAGAACCAAACTCCAAACATAAAAAAACCTTATATAAAAAGCCAGTAGGTCACAGTCCCTATTAAGGTCTTTCGGCTCTAAGGACTGTAATTCATGAATCCAGAAGGCTTCTCTACGTTTGAGAAGGCTCACTTGGTCGCCCCCTCCGACGTGGTGCCAAAACTTGTTCCAATACCTGGTATTTGAATTGAGAAATACTATGTCCTGCCGTGATAAAGTGTTGGGGAATGGGTAACATTAGGTTTTTGCACAGAATTGTGGACTTGTGCTTTGAATCCATTTTGGGATTCTGGAAGAACCGTCGCTTAGGACATTGGTGCGCTGTGCCCAAATCGGCACATACCAGAGAGTCTCTAATATTGGTTGCTCTCTTAAAACACGGTAGGAAGGGGGTTGTTAGAACGCAGGGATCGTGGGATAGCTGGTTTGTAAGATGTTCCAGTGTTTCCTAATGGTTTTATGTAAGATGTAGGCGAAGGGGTGGAACGTGTGAACGAAGGGGATTCTGTCCTTAGTGTTTGGACGATCAGTTCTGGAATTCGACGCCTGGGGATGCAAGAAGCTAGGTGGATAGCCTCGTTCAATGAATTTGGTCATCATTTCTTGTAACCTCTGATTGCGGATAGTGTCACTGGACACTATCTGTTTGACCCTCTGAAATTGTGATGTAGGTATAGATTTCTTCAACGACCTTGGATGATTGTTAGAAAAGTGTAATAGGCCATTGCGATCGGTGGGCTTGGAATAGAGGTCAGTTGTTAGGTGGCCCTGTGTATCCTTGATCCTTGGAAACTAACACTGCTTGAATCATATGTCATGGTGAAGCTCAAATCTGGCTATGCGGAGTTAAGTGTGGAGAAAAACCTCTAAGGATTCTAAGGGACCCTCTCATATGCAAAAGATGTCATCTATGAAACGTTCCCAGAGAATGGAATGTTCTTGAAAAAGTGGATTAGAGTAGACCACCTGATTCTCGAAAGATGACATGAAGCAATTTGCATATGGGGGGGCCACATTGGTACCCATCACGGTGCTTTTCACCGAAAAGCCTTAATAGGGACTATGACCTACTGCCCTTTCTATAAGGTTTTTTTATATTTGGAGTTTGGTTCTCATTGGACAATTGGTATAAAGAAACTTGTCACCCAGGGATCTTATGTGACCCTATGTTGAAATGTATTTTATGCTTGGAAATGTGGTCTTCAATTTGAATAGGTCAATAATATACATGTTTTGATCTCCATATCCTACTCATATATTGTCTCCTTTATTGAAGATTATTCCTCTCTGGCACATTCTTGTCCCCTCTCCTGGATCCTTCACCACTCCATCAAAGGCTCTGGCTCATGCCCATGGGGTCTTATGCTCTTACTGGTGGAACGCACGTTCTCTCTCCCTCAAACTTCCGGCTCACTGAAACGCATTTACACTGGCCTGTTGAACGCACAGCTTCCTGGGAGCAGCGAGTCACTTCCGGTGACGTCACACGTGCACTTCCGGAGTTCACACTACACAGCCCTGTGGGATTGGCGGCGATTGGTCAGCCGCCCTCACTATTCCCGCCCCCCACCTTTAGATACCATCCTGCCCCTAACAACGCACACAGCACCACCAGGAACTAGCGGTGGACACCGCATTCCTCTAAGCCACTACGTGCAGCACCGCTTTACAGTGGGCATGGAAAGTATTCAGACCCCTTTAAATTTTTCACTCTTTGTTTCATTGCAGCCATTTGGTAAATTCTAAAAAGTTCATTTTTTTTCTCATTAATGTACACTTTGCACCCCTTCTTGACTGAAAAAAACAAATGTAGATTTTTTTTTAAATTTATTAACAAAGAAAAACTGAAATATCACATGGTCATAAGTATTCAGACCCTTTGCACAGACAATCATATTTAAGTCACATGCTGTCCATTTCCTTGTGATCCTCCTTGAGATGGTTCTACTCCTTCATTGGAGTCCAACTGTGTTTAATTGAACTGATAGGACTTGATTTGGAAAGGCACACACCTGTCTATATAAGACCTCACAGATCACAGTGCATGTCAGACCAAATGAGAATCATGAGCTCAAAGGAACTGTCCAAGGAGCTCAGAGACAGAATTGTGGCAAGGCACAGATCCGGCCAAGGTTACAAAAGAATTTCTGCATTACTCAAGGTTTACAGTGGCCTCCATAATCATTAAATGGAAGAAGTTTGGGACCATCAGAAGTCTTCCTAGACCTGGCCGTTCAGCCAAACTGAGCAATCGCTGGAGAAGAGCCTTGGTGAGAGAGGTAAAGAATAACCCCAAAATCACTGTGGCTGAGCTCCAGAGATGCAGTAGGGAGATGGGAGAAATTTCCACAAAGTCAACTATCACTGCAGCTCTCCACCAGTCGGGCCTTTATGGCAGAGTGGCCCAACGGAAGCCTCTCCTCAGTGCAAGACATATGAAAGTCCGCATAGAGTTTGCTCTAAAACACATGAAGTTCTCCCAGACTATGAGAAATAAGATACTCTGGTCTGATGAGATGAAGATAGAACTTTCTGGTGATAATTCTAAGCGGTATGTGTGGAGAAAACTAGGCACTGCTCATCACCTGCCCAATACAATCCCAACAGTGAAACATGGTGGTGGCAGCATCATGCTATGGGGGTGTTTATCAGCTGCAGGGACAGGACGACTGGTTGCAATTGAAAGAAACATGAATGCGGCCAAGTACAGAGATATCCTGGATGAAAACCTCTTCCAGAGTGCTCTGCACCTCAGACTTGGCCGAAGGTTCACCTTCCAACAAGACAATGACCCTAAGCACACAGCTAAAATAACAAAGGAGTGGCTTCAGAACAACTCTATGACCATTCTTGACTGGCCCAGCCAGAGCCCTGACCTAAACCCAATTGAGCATCTCTGGAGAGACCTGAAAATGGCTGTCCACCCATGTTCACCATCCAACCTGACGGAACTGGAGAGGATCTGCAAGGAAGAATTGCAGAGGATCCCCAAATCCAGGTGTCAAAAACTTGTTGCATCAATCCCAAGAAGACTCATGGCTGTACTAGCTCAAAAGGGTGCTTCTACTCAATACTGAGCAAAGGGTCTGAATACTTATGACCATGTGATATTTCAGTTTTTCTTTAATAAATTTGCAAAGCGTTCTACATTTCTGTTTTTTTTCAGTCAAGAAGGGGTGCAGAGTGTACTTTAATGAGAAAAAAAAAATTAACTTTTTAGAATTTATTAAATGGTTGCAATGAAACAAAGGGTGAGAAAAATTTAAAGGGGTCTGAATACTTTCCGTACTCACTGTATATAGAATGGAGTCTGTCTACAATAATGTACTGCGCTTGCGCTACTTCTCATGAGCTAGAGGTCCGATAATGTCCATCCCCTAGTGTGCATGTCCGGAAGTGACGCGCTTTACACTGAAAAGCCAGATAAACTGATTCCCACCGTGCCAGTAGTACCCGGGACTGCGTATGCCCGCAGTTGTGTTACACGCCGGAGCACATCTAGGATCATTCTGAGACTGCAAATGTCCATAAGTATGAGTTGCACGCTGAAGCGCATAATGAATTTGGATTGCATTCCAATATAGAAAAGTCCTGTCTCTGAGATTAGCTTCATGGGAGATTATACACAAGTATTGCACATCCTCCCATCATGCAATAGTCATGTAGATCTACTTTGTCACTACAAAAAATATGGGATGATGGCCCACAGTATATTCCTAAATGGTCAAATTTGACCCCTATTGCATAATTAGAGATAAACAAGGATCACCACACTTGTTAGTTACTACACTGCATGCAGAATTATTAGGCAAGTTGTATTTTCGAGGATTATTTTTATTATTGATCAACAACTATGTTCTCAATCAACCCAAAAGACTTATAAATATCCAAGCTTAATATTTTTGGAAGTTGGAGTGGGTTTTTTTTAGATTTGGCTATCTTAGGAGGATATTTGTTTGTGCAGTTAACTATTACTGTGCAGAATTATTAGGCAACTTAATAAAAACCAAATATAATCCCATCTCACTTGTTTATTTTCACCAGGGAAACCAATATCAGTGCACAAAATTTAGAAATAAACATTTCTGACATGCAAAAACAAAACCCCCAAAAATTAGTGATCAATATAGCCACCTTTCTTTATGATGACACTCAACAGCCTTCCATCCATAGATTCTGTCAGTTGCTTGATCTGTTTTCAATCAACATTGCGTGCAGCAGCCACCACAGCCTCCCAGACACTGTTCCGAGAGGTGTACTGTTTTCCCTCCCTGTAGATCTCACATTTTATGATGGACCACAGGTTCTCTATGGGGTTCAGATGAGGTGAACAAGGGGGCCATGTCATTATTTTTTCTTCTTTTAGACCTTTACTGGCCAGCCACGCTGTGGAGTAGTTGGATGCATGTGATGGAGCATTGTCCTGCATGAAAATCATGTTTTTCTTGAACGATACCGACTTCTTCCTGTACCACTGCTTGAAGAAGTTGTCTTCCAGAAACTGGCAGTAGGTCTGGGAGTTGAGCTTCACTCCATCCTCAACCTGAAAAAGTCCCACAAGTTCATCTTTGATGATACCAGCCCATACCATTACCCCACCTACACCTTGCTGGGGTCTGAGTCGGAGTGGAGCTCTCTGCCCTTTACTGATCCAGCCTCTGGCCCATCCATTTGGCCCATCAAGAGTCACTCTCATTTCATCAGTTCATAAAACCTTTGAAAAATCAGTCTTAAGATATTTCTTGGCCCATTCTTGATGTTTTATCTTATGTTTCTTGTTCAAAGGTGGTCGTTTTTCAGCCTTCCTTACCTTGGTCATGTCCCTTAGTATCGAATACCTTGAGCTTTTCGATACTCCAGTAACGTTGCAGCTCTGAAATATGGCAAAACTGGTGGCGAATGGCATCTTGGCAGCTTCACGCTTGATTTTCCTCAATTCATGGGCAGTTATTTTGCGCCTTTCTTGGCCAACACGCTTCTTGGGACCCTGTTGGCTATTTGCCATGAAACGCTTGATTGTTCGTTGATCACGCTTCAAAAGTTTGGAAATTTCAAGACTGCTGCATCCCTCTGCAAGACATCTCACAATTTTGGACTTTTCAGAGCCTGTCAAATCTCTCTTCTGACCCATTTTGCCAAAAGAAAGGAAGTTGCCTAATAATTAAGCACACCTTATATAGAGTGTTGATGTCATTAGTCTACACCCCTCCTCATTACAGAGATGCACATCACCAGATTTACTTAATTGGTAGTTGTCTCTCAAGCCTATGCAGCTTGGAGTAGGACAACATGTATAAAAAGTATCATGTGATCAAAATACTCATTTGCCTAATAATTCTGCACACAGTGTAAATAGTATATATGGGATATAACTGATAAGAAATAATTCTGATATAGAAGCTCAGATCTCTTCATGAAGTAAAACAATATGTGAACCCTATTTACAGGGAACAATGAATGAACAATGAGAGTAGCAATGAATAGAGTATAAAATCCAAAAATGTAACCCAAAATGGGGTTGTATTCACACAAAACAAGCATAGGAAATTTGCTCATTCAGTCCCTTGGGGTCTAGTGAATCCAATCTGGAAATCCATTCACTTTCCTTTTTGAGGATACATCTATTGTGATCACCTCCTCTCACATTGGGTTTAACCACCTCAATAATACAAAAGGAGATGTCTCCGGCTTCACCTCGATGTACACTGTTCATGTGCCTCGCTAATGGGGTGTCGTGACCATGGCATATATCGCCCAGATGCTACCCCACCTTACTCCTAGATTCCCTCTTGACCTTGCCTACATAATCTAGGGGCAGGTGCATGTGGCCATATATACAAGTCCCGAGGTTTTACAGTTGGAATAATCCCTCTGAACAATGGTTTTACCAGTGGAGGAACAAGATTTATATGTCTCATCCAATTACAGAAAAAACATTCTCCACATCTGAAGAAACCAAAGATTCTTCTATCTAGCCATGTCCCCTTGGTTTTTTATAGACACTATGCACTAAATGGTCCCTAATTGACTGACCAATTCTGAAAGTTATTGTGGGAGTAGATCCCACAGCACCCTCAGGTCCGGGTCGGCCACAAGTACATCCTAGTGTTTTCTGAGGATATTAAAGATACGGTTACTCAGTTCCTATTACCAGTGTTATCCCATCTTTTTCTTGGTCTCTTGGTTAGGTATGGAGGAATGTTTGTCTCTCCTGTTTTTCTGTAAACGATCGTGCGGAATCCAAAATGTACTGTGGGTACCTTTTTCCATGAATCTGGTGTTCATGTCTATTGTCTGTATATTAAAATCTGTGACATTAGAACAGTTCCTTCTCAACTGTAAAAATTGGCCATTGGGTATTGCCTTTTTCAGTGGGATGGGGTGGTGGCTATCCCATTTCAATAGTTTATTAGTGTTAGTAGGTTTATGGTAGTTGAGTGTCCCTAGGGTCCCATCCCGTTATTTCTAGATTAGTACATCCAAGAAAGGCAACTGGTAATAATTAAACTCAGATGTAAATCTAAGGCCATCGCTATTGATGTAGAGCTCCCTGAAAAATTAAAAAAAAATTGTTCACTCGTCCCCGACCAGATGATAAAAATGTGGTCAATATATCTATACTGTACCCAAATATATGGATGCCACCACTTATGATCATCCCTGAATATTGTGGTTTCCTCCCACCAGCCCAGGAAGAGGTTATCATACGAGGGGACACAGGGGCTCCACATCGCACTACCCCTGAGCTGGTGGAAGTATTTCCTGTCAAAAAGAAAGAAGTTATGAGTAAGGCTATGTGCCCACGATGCAGAAATGAAGCAGAAAATTTCTGCAGCATTTCTGCATCTCCCTGGCAGAAAAAACGCATGCAGATTGTGCATGCGTTTTTCCTGCAGAATACATGCGGATTCACATGCGTTAACGCATGTGTTTCCGCATGCGGACTGACAAGCACTTTCCAGGCGATAGCATCACTGGGAAAGTGCTTGACAACTAGGTCACACTGTATAAATCCATGCAAAAGGCATGGATTTATACAGTGTGACTGTAAAAATAAAAAAAATAAAGCTATACTCACCCCCGATGCCCCGGCGTGTGCTGTCGCGCTCGTCCTGGCTTCTTCCAGGTTGCCGGCACATCGCGAGACAGTCTGCGGTCACATGACCGTGACGTCATCTCAGGTCCTGGAAGGAGAAGCGCTGCCGGCAAGCAGAGAGAAGCCGCCGGACAGGTGAATATAAACTTTATTTTTTATTTTATTCTTTTTTTACAGGTACAATGGTACTCAGGTCTGGATGAGAGTCTTCTATCCTCCAGACCTGGGTACCATCCGCACATAGAGACGCATAGAATTCGCTTGTAGAAATGTACAGACATGGACTCTATGCGTCTCAATGCAAGTCAATGGCGGCGCTTCCGCAAAATTAATGAACATGCTGCGGATTTATTTGCGCTGCAGAAACGCTGCGGAAAAATCAGCAGCATGTGCATTGACATTGCGGAATGCCACTGGGGACCATGGGGTGCGGATTACCATGCGTTTTTGATGCGTTTCCGCTGCGGAAATTCCGCAGCATAAACGCATGAAAAACGCATCGTGTGCACGCAGCCTAAGAGTGAATTTTAGAAGATCTTCCATGAAGACATTAGGTCTGCTACACTCTATTGATCTTGATTTCAAGAAACGTCTTACTCCTCTAATACCATCCTCATGCGGTATATTACTGTACAAAGCCTCAATATCTAGTAAGGCCTGCTCCCCTACATGTATGTATACATGCTCGAGGGTCTACATGGAGGGGAGCAGGCAGAGGGAAAACCATTTTCCAGAGGAATCATTCCAAGTGCAGGACCTCAGGCGGTACTGAGGGAACATTACACTGTGTGGGGGCATCATGCATAAAGAATAAGGGACATAATGGGGGCATTACACTGTGTGGGAGCATCATACATACTGCATAAGGGGTATAATAGGGGCATTACACTGTGTGGGGGCATCATACATACTGCATAAGGGACATAATGGGGGCATTACACTGTGTGGGGGCATCATACATACTGCATAAGTGGTATAATAGGGGCATTACACTGTGTGGGGGCATCATACATACTGCATAGGGAGCATAATGGGGGCATTACACTGTGTGGGGGCATCATACCTACTGCATAAGGGGCATAATGGGGGCATTACACTGTGTAAGGGCATCATGCATACTGCATAAGGGACATAATGGGGGTATTACACTGTGTGGGGGCATCATACATACTGCATAAGGGGTGTAATAGGGGCATTACACTGTGTTTGGGCATCATATATCCTGCATAAGGGGCATAATAGGGGCATTACACTGTGTGGGGGGCATCATACATCCTGCATAAGGGGCATAATGGGGGCATTACACTGTGTGGGGCATCATACATCCTGCATAAGGGGCATAATGGGGGCATTACACTGTGTGGGGGCATCACACATCCTGCATAAGGGGCATTACACTGTGGGGGCATCATGCATACTGCATAAGGGACATAATGGGGGCATTACACTGTGTGGGGGCATCATACATACTGCATAAGGGACATAATGGGGGCATTACACTGTGTGGGGGCATCATACATCCTGCATAAGGGGCATAATGGGGGCATTACACTGTGTGGGGGCATCATACATACTGCATAAGGGACATAATGGGGGCATTACACTGTGTGGGGGCATCATACATCCTGCATAAGGGGCATTACACTGTGTGGGGCATCATACATCCTGCATAAGGGGCATTACACTATGGGGGCATCATACATCCTGCATAAGGGACATAATGGGGGCATTACACTGTGGGGGGCATCATACATCCTGCATAAGGGGCATAATAGGGGCATTACACTGTGGGGGCATCATACATCCTGCATAAGGGGCATAATGGGGGCATTACACTGTGGGGGGCATCATATATCCTGCATAAGGGGCATAATGGGGGCATTACACTGTGGGGGCATCATACATCTTGCATAAGGGGCATAATGGGGGCATTACACTGTGTGGGGCAGCATACATCCTGCATAAGGGGCATTACACTGTGGGGGCATCATACATACTGCATAAGGGGCATAATGGGGGCATTACACTGTGTGGGGCATCATACATACTGTATAAGGGGCATAATGGGGGCATTACACTGTGGGGGCATCATACATCCTGTATAAGGGGCATAATGGGGGCATTACACTGTGGGGGCATCATACATACTGCATAAGGGGCATAATGGGGGCATTACACTGTGGGGGCATCATACATCCTGTATAAGGGGCATAATGGGGGCATTACACTGTGGGGGCATCATACATCCTGTATAAGGGGCATAATGGGGGCATTACACTGTGTGGGGGGCATCATACATCCGGCATAAGGGGCATAATGGGGGCATTACACTGTGTGGGGCATCATACATACTGCATAAGGGGCATAATGGGGGCATTACACTGTGTGGGGCATCATACATACTGCATAAGGGGCATAATGGGGGCATTACACTGTGGGGGCATCATACATCCTGTATAAGGGGCATAATGGGGGCATTACACTGTGGGGGCATCATACATCCTGTATAAGGGGCATAATGCGGGCATTACACTGTGGGGGGGCATCATACATCCTGCATAAGGGGCATAATGGGGGCATTACACTGTGGGGGCATCATACATCCTGTATAAGGGGCATAATGGGGGCATTACACTGTGTGGGGGCATCACACATACTGTATAAGGGGCATAATGGGGGCATTACACTGTGGGGGGCATCATACATCCTGCATAAGGGGCATAATGGGGGCATTACACTGTGGGGCCAGTAAAGGGGTCCTGTACTATGAGAACAATACGTTTCCTCCCTTCCTGTCTCCATAGTTGGGTCGTATGTATCTATTACAGGAAACAGAACAAAAACCTTATGATTCTTATAAAGGGGCAACACAAGACCCCAAAAGAGTCTCCGTGCTGAAGGGGTTAATGCCCCCTGCGCCCAGTAATGGGGGGTCTCCACATACCTCCACCTGCAGAGCCGCCACCACATATATGGCTGCTCTGTGCGCACAGGAGCTGTGATGAGGTCACAGGAGGGGAGGAGTCAGGGGTCACATGATCAGGGGCCTCAGTGGATGCAGGACTCTGCTGTGCTGGTTGTCATGGTGCTGGATGAGCTGACGTTTATGTGTGGGGTCAGGAGGGGTTTACAGTGTGGATGTAGCAGAGCCGCGTGTGTACGAGGTGTACGGAGCGGAGCCGCGTGTGTACGAGGTGTACGGAGCAGAGCCGCGCGTGTACGAGGTGTACGGAGCAGAGCCGCGTGTGTACGAGGTGTACGGAGCAGAGCCGCGCGTGTACGAGGTGTACGGAGCGGAGCCGCGCGTGTACGCTGTATACAGCTGTATACTCCTAGGTTCGGTTGCAGACACCGCGGCTCTTTATCAGATGTAGAAGAACTGACACTGGACACTCGGTAAAACTGCGCTCGGACGTCTCTTGTTTCTCGCACAGATATTGATAACATAAGATGGAGTCAGACGAACCCTCCTACAAAACCTGATAACAAAGTCATTACTACAGGACTGGATGAGAAAGGGATTTATTCTACAAGAAACGCTGGGGCCACAAATGAGAGAATCCGGGCCCCGTGGCTGGATACTCCGGACCCCCGGCGTGTTAGGAGCAGACGGGGTCTTTGTCCCTGGAGCTTCTCTGCTTGGTATAATGAGACTCTGATCTTGTTCTTATAAAGAGGGTTGGAGTAAAATAGAAGCTGCCTGAATATGAGGACCTTGTCTGATCTCTATGTCCTTGTGTACAGAGCTATGGAGATAGCGCTATTCTCTGTATAATAGATGTGATGTCGCTGGAGCCCTAATATTCCTGTACAGGGGTCTCTGGAGAGATAATCTTACCCCAGCATTATGGATTGGGAGAAGGGAAAGGGGATTGGGGACATTTTTTTGTAATTCCCCTTCATAAAAAAAAAACTAGAATAAAAAATAACTGGTTAAAAAAAAGTGTTTCGTTTTCTCCCCATGTTGGTTGTAGGAGAAGTAAAGAGCCGAGGCTGAAGATGCTTTATCTCCTGAAGTCTACAAGAGGGAGGATTGGCAACTCCGAATGTCCTTCTCTATTTTGGGATTGTGAGTTAGGAAAAGGGGCAGGAGAACATTTTGGGTTTATTTTGGGGGCAAGAGATGCAATATTTGTCCATATAGTGTAAATATATGAATACAGTTAGGTCCAGAAATATTTGGACAGTGAATCTTTGTGATTTCAGCTCTGCAGGCCACTAATCTGGATTTAAAATGAAACAACTGAGATGCAATTAAAGTGGAGACTTTCAGGTTTAATTAAAGGGGTTGAACAAATATATCTTTTTAAACATTTAGTTACTGCAATCATTTTTCTACAAAGCCTCCTCATTTCAGGAGCTCAAAAGTAATTGGACAAATGAACGTTACCATAAATAAAATGTTCATGTTTAATACTTTGTAGAGAATCCTTTGCTGTAATTACTGCCTGAAGTCTGGAAGCCGTGGACGTCATCAAACACGCTGGTGTCACTATCCCCCCGCTTTCTGTCGAACTGAACATAAAGAGAAAGTCCGGTCTGCAGCTGATCTCTGACTTCCTCTTCATGTTTAATTCGTACAAAGGCAGGGATAGTGACGCCAGCTATGATTCGGGGCCTGGCTCACGTGTCACAACAACCGCACGAGAGCCCTGGGACTGCGAGTCTCGACATCACGGAGGCGAGTATTAGCTTTTTTTATTTTATCCGGACCAAGTGTAGGGTATGACAAGGAGTTGTCCAAGTAGTGGACAACTTCTTTAAGCCTGTAAATGCAGCTCGATGGGGTTCAGCTCTGGTGACTGACTTGGCCATTGCAGAATATTCTACTTCTTTGCTTTTGCACTATGTTTTGAGTCATTGTCCATCTGTACTGTGAAGCACCATCCAATCAACCTTACTGCACTTGGTTGAATCTAAGCAGAAAGTATCACCTTGTACACTTCAGAATTCATCCGGCTGCTTCTGTCTTCAATCACATCATCAATAAACACTAGTGACCCAGCACCATTGGAAGCCATGCAAGCCCGCACCATCACACCGCCTCCACCATATGTTACTGAGGATGTGCTGTGCTTTGAATTATGAGACATTCCAAGCCTTCTTCATACTTTCTTCTTCCCATCATTCTGGTACAGGTTGATCTTGGTTTCATCTGTCCCAAAAATGCTTTTCCAGAACTGGACTGACTTATTTAGATGTTTTTTTTAGCAAAGTCTAATCTGGTATTTGTATTTTTAAGCCTGATTAATGGTTTGTACCTTGTGGTGAATCTTCTTTATTTGCTCTCATAAAGTCTCATCTTTTATGGCAGATGTAGACACTGAAAGACATACTTCCCGGAAAGTGTTCTGCACTTAGGTTGATATTGTGAAGGGGATTTTCTTCACCATGGAAAGGATTCTGCAATCATCCACCACTGTTTTCTTCAGTGAGTCCACACCTTTCATTCTGTGTTATGGGTTCACACCAACAGCTTACAAATACAAAAGCTACACCTGGAATCAGCTCCAGACCTTTTATCTGCTTCATTGATGATGGATTAATGAGGGAAGAGCCCATACAGCCAGTCAAAGAGCTTTTGCGATAATTGTCCAATTACTTTTGGTCCCTTGAAAAAGAGGCAGCTCCATATTAACCCCTTAAGGACCAGAGCATTTTCCTTTTTTGCGTTTTCGTTTTTTGCTCCCCTTGTTCCCAGAGCCATAGTGTTTTTATTTTTTGGTCAATATGGCCATGTGAGGGCTTATTTTTTGCGGGACGAGTTGTACTTTTCAACGCCATTACTAGTTTTACCATATCATGTACGGGAAAACGGGAAAAAAATTCCAAGTGCGGTGAAATTGCAAAAAAAGTGCAATACCACAGTTGTTTTTTATTTATTTTGTTTACCACGTTCACTGAATGCTAAAACTGACCGGCTATTATTATTCTACAGGTCATTACGAGTTCGTAGACACCAAACATGTATGGGTTCTTTTATATTTAAGTGGTGAAAAAAATTCCAAAATTTGGTAAAAAAAAATAGCACCATTTTCTAAGACCTGTAGCGTCTCCATTTTTCGGGATCTGGGGCCGGGTGAGGGCTTATTTTTTGCGCGCCGGGCTGACGTTTTTATTGATAACATTTTGGGGTAGATCCGATGTTTTAATCACCCGTTATTGCATTTTATTGCAATTTTGCGGCGACCAAAAAACGTAATTCTGGCGTTTAGAATTTTTTTCTCGTTACGCCGTTTACCGTTTGGATTAATTCTTTTTTTACATTGATAGATCGGGCGATTCTGAACGCGGCGATACCAAATATGTGTATGTAGGGTTTTTTTTTTAATATTTTATTTTGAATGGGGCGAAAGGGGGGTGATTTAAACTTTTATTTTTTTTTAAAAAAAATTATATTTTTAAAAACTTTTTTTTCACTTTATGCATGCTTCTATAGTCTCCGTAGGAGACTAGAAGCAGCAACTATCTGATCGCCTCTGCTACATACAGCGGATCAGCAGATCCCCTGCATATAGCAGAATTGGTCCTGTGCTATGAGCGCCGACCACTAGGTGGCGCTCATAGCGACCAGCGCATGACAACCACAGGCGTCTGCTGCAGACTCTGGGATGTCATGCCCACCCATCGGTGACCCGCGATCACATGACGGGGTTGCCGATGGGCGGGGCTTAGGACGCGTTTCCCGGAAGCGCGCGTTAAATGCCGCTGTTGGAGATTGACAGCGGCATTTAACATGTTAACAGCCGCGGGTGGATCGCGATTCCACCCGCGGCTGTTGCGGGCACGTCAGCTATAAGAATCAGCTGACATGTGCTCGGTTCAGTGCGGGCTCAGCCCTCACTGAAGCGGGGGAGGTAGCCTATGACGTACTAAGACGTCATAGGTTGCAAAGGGGTTTTAAAGAGCTGTGATTCCTAAACCTTTACTCCAATTAGGATGTGACTACCCTTAAATTAAAGTTGAGACTCGCCACTTTAAAGGGAATCTGTCACCCACTGGGAGATTTGAGACCTCTAATATGGTCATTGTAGCAGCTTTATTTTTTTTAATCTGAAACCTATTGAAAGTTTACTTGGCTGTGTGTTTGGAATCATTGTCTTGCTGAAATGTAAACCCTCATTTCATCTTCATCATGTTGGTAGATGACAGCAGATTTTTATCAAGAATGCCTCGGTACATTTGTCCATTCATCCTTCCTTCAATGATATAAAGTTTGCCGTATGCTGAAAAACAGCCCCACATCATGATATTCCCACTTCCAAACTTCAATGTGGCTATGGAGTTTTGGGGTGACATGCAGTGCCTTTCGGTCACCAAACATGGTGTGTAATACGGCATCCAAAGAGTTCAATTTTGGTCTCATCTGACCAGACTTTTTTCTCCCAGTATTTCACATTCTTGTCTAAATGTTGTTCAGCAAACTTTAAAACACGCTTAAACATACTTTTTGTTGAGCAATGGAGTCTTGAGTGGTGAGCGTACATACAGGCCATGAAGGAGGAGTATAGTTTTCTTTGAAAAAAATTGTACCTGCTGATTCCAGGTCTTTCTGCTGCTCTCCTCATGTAATCCTTGGCTCTTGGACAATTTTTGTATAATTCTTTTCACTCCTCTTTCTAAAACTGTCTGAAACCTGGTTATGGCCAATTATGCTGAAATTATGTTTTTTCAACTACCGGATAATTGATGCAACAGTGATCACTGGGACCTTCAGTAGTTTATAAATTCTTCTGTAACCAATGCCATCAGTATGTTTTGCAACAATAAAGTTGCATAGGTCTTGAGACAGCTCACTGGTTTTACCCATGATGAGATCTTTCTTGTGTGACATTCTGGTGAGAATTTCATGTCAATAGCACATTTAGAAATATATTTAGTTACAAAATTGGTGAAATGCGTGTGAAGGAAACTTATCATTGTAAAGGAAATGTAGAACAGCAGTAAAATAACTAGTTAAGTTAGCATCCACATGACCGTCTCTACACAAAGACAATGTCTGCCTACTCTTATTGCTGGAACTCAGAACCATAGTGGGGTCTCCTGGAAGAATACTGAGACACAAACTATTTAAAATGCAAAGTGCTTGCCCCTAAATTAGCCCAGGATCCAGTCACAGACCAGCAATTGTAATATTCTAATCCAGTCCGTCCAGGAAACATGAGCCCAGGACCAGGCATATAAAAAATGGGTTGCACAAAAGAAAGTTGCTCACATGTGAGGGCCTGATGTGCCGGTCTGATTCATAATTCATTCCCCTTCCCTCAAGGAAATAGAACTTAATTGTAGATGTAAACATTAAGGCATTCTGTTATTTATCCCTTTTTATTTTATAGCTGTTTTGCATATTTGTGTGGTTTTATTTTTACCTTTTTATACCTTTATTTGTAAACACTGTATATTTTTATATTAAAGCTTAAAATCTTTAATAGGTTTGATCCTTGTATGCTTTAAAGAATCCATAGCCTTTCAGAGAGTGTGTGGCCTTTTTGATTGTCTGACACTAACATACAGTGGGTACGGAAAGTATTCAGACCCCTTTAAATTTTTTCACTCTTTGTTTCATTGCAGCCGTTTGGTAAATTCTAAAAAGTTCATTTTTTCTCATTAAAATATACTCTGCACCCCATCTTGACAGAAAATAAACAGAAATGTAGAATTTTTTGCAAATTTATTAAAAAAGAAAAACTGAAATATCACATGGTCATAAGTATTCAGACCCTTTGCTCAGTATTGCGTAGAAGCCCCCTTTTGAGCTAGTACAGCCATGATTCTTCTTGGGAATGATGCAACAAGTTTTTCACACCTGGATTTGGGGATCCTCTGCCATTCTTCCTTGCAGATCCTCTCCAGTTCCGTCAGGTTGGATGGTGAACGTTGGTGGACAGCCATTTTCAGGTCTCCAGAGATCCTCAATTGGGTTTAGCTCAGGGCTCTGGCTGGGCCAGTCAAGAATGGTCAAAAAGTTGTTCTGAAGCCACTCCTTTGTTATTTTAGCTGTGTGCTTAGGGTCATTGTCTTGTTGGAAGGTGAACCTTTAGCCAAGTCTAAGGTCCAGAGCACTCTGGAAGAGGTTTTCATTCAGGATATCTCTGTACTTGGCCGCATTCATGTTTCCTTCAATTGCAACCAGTCGTCTGGTCCGTGCAGCTAAAAAACACCACCATAGCATGATGCTGCCACCACCATGTTACACTGTTGGGATTTTATTGGGCAGGTGATGAGCAGTGCCTTGTTTTCTCCGCGCATACCGCTTAGAACTTTTTGGTGATAATTCTATCTTCATCTCATCAGACCAGAGAATCTTATTTCTCATAGTCTGGGAGTCCTTCATGTGTTCTTGAGCAAACTCTATGCGGGCTTTCATGTCTTGCACTATTGAAAGGCTTCCGTCGGGCCACTCTGCCATAAAGGCCCGACTGGTGGAGGGCTGCAGTAATAGTTGACTTTGTGGAACTTTCTCCCATCTCCCCAATGCATCTCTGGAGCTCAGTCACAGTGATCTTGGGGTTCTTCTTTACCTCTCTCACCAAGGCTCTTCTTCCATGATTGCTCAGTTTGGCTGGATGGCCACGTCTAGGAAGACTTCTGATGGTCCCAAACTTCTTCCATTTAAGGATTATGGAGGCCAGTGTGCTCTTAGGAACCTTGAGTGATGCAGAAATTCTTTTGTAACCTTGGCCAGATCTGTGCCTTGCCACAATTCTGTCTCTGAGCTCCTTGGGCAGTTCCTTTGAGCTCATGATTCTCATTTGGTCTGACATGCACTGTGAGCTGTGAGGTCTTATATAGACAGGTGTGTGCCTTTCCAAATCAAGTCCTATCAGTTTAATTAAACACAGCTGGACTCCAATGAAGGAGTAGAACCATCTCAAGGAGGATCACAAGGAAATAGACAGCATGTTACTTAAATATGAGTGTCTGAGCAAAGGGTCTGAATACTTATGACCATGTGATATTTCAGTGTTTCTTTTTTAATAAATTTGCAAAAATGTCTACATTTCTGTTTTTTTTCAGTCAAGATGGGGTGCAGAGTGTACTTTAATGAGAAAAAAATGAACTTTTTAGAATTTACCAAATGGCTGCAATGAAACAGAGTGAAAAATTTAAAGGGGTCTGAATACTTTCCGTACCCACTGTATTTAGGGGACTTATCACCTGGGGTTTGATGAGTGGTGGCATCGTGTTCTGTAACCGGGGTGTGCGGACCAAGTCGGGGTGTTATTTACGCTCATTTTATAGCCTAGAACAGAGGTTGAGTGTTGGGTTGAGTGTGAGGAGATGAATTAACCCTTGCAGGCACACCCCACGTCACATGTTGAGAAGTGTGTACTTGACAACGTGTTCAATACTTATTTCACCCACTGTATAACAATGTGAAATATTGAATGCACATTGAATATAGCTTTTTGGATTAAAGATATTAGTAACTGCATATATTTTTAATTCTAATATACTATACTTTGCAGACTATAAAACACACCTAATCATAAGACACATCCAAGGTTAAGACTGCAGAAAAAAGGAAAAATATTTTTTCTACTAATTAAATTTTCCTTGCTGGTGTAAAGTGGAGGGGTGAATATTACACATTTTAATGTACTAGGGTAGAATATGGAACTAGTAGATCTATTGTTAGTGTTTCTCTGCACCATGTGTTTTATTCACATATAGGTTCACAGCAAGAACATTAATGAACACTCTACAGCGCACATATATACACACGCAACACTGCTGAATAGACAATGCATGCACTCAGCTCTGCTATATACACAAATTTACATACATTCACAGCTCTGCAACATAAGCACATTTACATACATTCAAAGCTCTGCAACATATGCACATTTACATACACACAGATTTGCTACATAAGCACATTTACATACACACACAGCTCTGCTACATATGCACATTTGCTGTAACACAGAGTTTAATCTTAATTATTCAGACGTCTATTTTCAGTAAGTCAGGAGACTTTGTCATATTATCTGAATGTTGACACTTAAGTTGATATTTACTGCAACTTATTCCCTGATAATTTTGTGAGACAGAGATGTATGGTCTTTGAACAATTTTGCTATATATGTTGATTAACTATTGTGTGAGCCCTGTGGCTTGTTGACTCGCAAAACAGAGGACAAACTATGCAAATCGATTAAATGCTCAAATAATGAAACCTAAGCCTTTGCCACCTTCCCCCCATACCTGTGAATGAGCCACAGATTTAAATATAAAAAGGGATTTCTGTCATGCTGCAAGTAGATTGAGAGACTCTTTAGGACAGCATGCAGGACACATGGCTCGATCAAGCGGGATACAGGATGTTAGCTTAGGAGGACCCCGGCTCAGCTGAAAGGGATACAGATCTGCGCCATTGACGATCACAGAACCCATGGATACATTTGGGGAAAGCAGGTTGGGACAATGAGGTCACCTGGTCCCATGGATATTGTAACGGGTCTGGGAGGTGGAACCTCTGAGCTGCAATACAAGGGGGAAGTCCTTGTAAGGAAGCGGGTGACTCCTAGGGAGGGCAAGCAGGTAGTCACAGCAAGTGACGGGGACAGTCTCTGGGTAAGCGGGCAAGTGGTCACGGCAGGTAACAGGGACAGTCTCTGGGAAGACAGGCAGGTGGTCACGGCAAGTGACCGGGGCAGTCTCTGGGTAGATAGGCAGGTGGTCACGGCAAGTGACGGGGGCAGTCTCTGGGTAGACAGGCAGTTGGTCATGGCAAGTGACGAGGGCAGTCTCTGGATAGATGGGCAGGTGGTCACGGCAAGTGACCGGGGCAGTCTCTGGGTAGATAGGCAGGTGGTCACAGCAAGTGACCGGGACAGTCTCTGGGTAGACAGGCGAGGCGGGTACCTGACAGGTAGCTGGCGGGCGCACCCAGGTGAGCTGGCTGACGGAGACAGTAGGTAACAGGCAGGTAACTGGTGGACGCTCCCAGGTGAGCAGTCTGACAGACGAGGCAGGAGACAGGCAGGTGACTGAAGGACGCTTCCAGGTGAGCAGTCAGCAGACAAGGCAGGTAACAGGCAAGTAACTGGTGTACGCTCCCAGGTGAGCGGTCTGACTGACGAGGCAGGTAACAGGCAGGTAACTGAAGGACGCTCCCAGGTGAGCGGACAGGCAGACAAGGCAGGTAAGTAGGAGACGCTCCCAGGTGAGCGGTCTGACGGACAAGGCAGGTAAGTAGGAGACGCTCCCAGGTGAGCGGTCTGACGGACAAGGCAGGTAAGTAACAGGCTGGCAGGCAGGACGAGAAGTCAGGCTAGCAGCGGAACCTGAGGGCTGAAGCACAGGTGAGACACAGTGCAAACAACATTGCTCGGGCATCTCCATTTTGGAGGAGGTGCCTTATAAATGGGAGGTCCTCCGGCAATTGGCCGGGGACTCCTTAGGACGGCGCGCGCGGTCCCTTTAAGAGCGGGGGAGCACGCGCGCGCCCTAAGCACACTGCCGGGGAAGGAGCGTGTGCCGGAAGCAGCGGGGAGAGAAGCGCTGGAGGACGCCGCGCCAGGAGTGGGGAGGTGAGAGGGACGGCGTCTCTGCCTAGTACGGGGCAGAGACGCTGATGCTACAGTACCCCCCCCCTTTAGGCCCCCTCTTTTTTTGGCCAGAAAGAAATTTTTCAAGGAGAAGCGGGGCGTTGATGTTTTCCCTGGGCTCCCAAGTTGTCTCCTCAGGACCAAACCCCCTCCAATCTACCAGAAAAAAAGTCTTTCCTCTTACCCTCTTGGAGGCCAGAATACTCTCTACCTCAAAGACGTCATCAGCGGAAACCGGAGCAGGAGAGGCACCTGGATTATTGGAAAAAGAGTTAAAGACAACGGGTTTGAGGAGAGATACATGGAAGGAGTTAGGAATCCATAAGGTGGCCGGGAGTTTTAATTTGTAGGCCACTGGATTAATTTGCCTGAGGATTTCGAATGGGCCGATGAAGGGAGGACCTAACTTGTAGGAGGGTATCTTGAGCCGTACATGTTTGGAGGAGAGCCAAACCTTGTCTCCCGGACGGAATTGAGGCGGATCCAGACGTCTCTTATCAGCATATCTCTTCATCCGCTCGGAGGACAGAAGAAGAGCGGACCTGGTACTCTCCTAAATGGTAGAAAACTCGCTGACAAGAGACTGCGCGGCAGGGTTGTCCACAGAGGCGGAGACGGGAAACGGAATCCGGGGGTGCTGGCCATAGACAACAAAGAACGGGGATTTGGAAGAGGACTCGCTCTCGTGGTTATTGTAAGAGAACTCGGCCCAAGGGAGGAGGTCCACCCAATCAGAATGGTGGGCATTAACAAAGTGCCGGAGATAGCTGGTAAGGATCTGATTGATCCGCTCCACTTGACCATTGGACTGAGGGTGGTAAGCGGAGGAGAAGTCCAGGGTGACGTCCAGCAGTTTACATGTGGCTCTCCAGAAGCGCGAGGTAAACTGAACCCCTCGATCCGATACGATGTGGAGGGGTAGGCCATGAAGACGGAAGATATGGCGGATAAAGTCCTTAGCCAGCTCAGGTGCAGACGGAAGACCAGGCAGGGGAATGAAGTGGGCCATTTTAGAAAAGCAGTCCGCGACCACCCAAATGACAGTACACCCGGCAGAGACAGGAAGATCAGTAATGAAGTCCATAGCGATGTGTTGCCACGGGGCAACAGGTATGGGAAGCGGCAGGAGATGACCAGCTGGTAAGTGTCTGGGAACCTTGTTGCGGCCACAAGATGAACAAGCAGAGACGAAGTCTACCACATCCTTACGCAGGGTAGGCCACCAGTAATGCCGGGAAATGAGTAGGAAGGTCTTTTTTTGGCCGGCATGGCCAGCAAGTTTAGAAGAATGACCCCAGTGAAGAACCTTCTCACGGTCAGGAGGCGCCACGAACGTCTTGCCGGGTGGAAGACGAGTCAAATCCAGGGGGGCCACATTCAATACCTTGGAGGGGTCGATAATGTGCATAGGCTCCTCCTCTTGGTCGGAGGACAGGAAGGATCGGGACAAGGCATCAGCTTTGACATTCTTGTCCGCCGGGCGGAAATGAAGAATGAAATCGAAGCGGGCAAAAAACAAAGACCACCGGGCCTGACGTGGATTAAGTCTCTGGGCATTTTGGAGATATGCCAGGTTTTTGTGATCCGTGTAGATGATCACCGGGTATAGAGCCCCTTCAAGCAGGTAACGCCACTCCTCCAGTGCCAATTTAACAGCTAACAGTTCTCGGTCTCCAATGGAGTAATTGCGCTCAGAGGAGGAGAAGATTTTAGAGAAGAAGCCGCAGGTTACCATTCTCCCGGAAGAAGACTTTTGGGTGAGCACCGCTCCGGCTCCAGAGGAGGAAGCATCAACCTCCAGGTAGAACTGTTTGTTGCAGTCCGGACGGTGCAGCACAGGGGCAGAGGAGAAGGCTTGCTTCAGGGAAAGGAAGGCCTCCTCAGCTTCGGGTGGCCATACCTTGGGATTTGCTCCCTTACGGGTGAGCGCAGATATGGGCGCAGTCCGAGACGAGAAGTGAGGAATGAAGAGACGATAGTAATTAGCGAAGCCCAGGAATTGCTGTATCGCCTTCAAGCCCTCCGGACGGGGCCACTTTAGAACAGCAGAGAGCTTCTCGGGATCCATTCGCAAACCTGTCTGGGAGATAACATAGCCCAGGAATGGAAGAGAGGTCTGCTCAAAAAGGCACTTCTCGTATTTAGCATAGAGGTGGTTCTGCCTGAGCCTCAGCAGGACCTGACGAACATCCCTCCGGTGTGAGGGAAGATCCGGAGAGAAGACCAAGATGTCGTCCAGGTATACCACCACGCAGGAGTAAAGAAGGTCACGGAAGATGTCGTTGACCAGTTCCTGGAAGACGGCGGGAGCATTGCAGAGACCGAAGGGCATCACACGGTACTCATAGTGTCCGTCACGGGTATTAAATGCCGTTTTCCACTCGTCTCCCTGACGGATACGGACCAGGTTATACGCTCCACGTAGATCCAGCTTGGAAAAGATCCTGGCGCCTTTAAGGCGATCAAATAACTCAGAGATGAGCGGAAGGGGGTATTTATTTTTAACCGTGATCTGATTGAGTCCTCTATAGTCAATACAGGGGCGTAGCGAGCCATCCTTTTTCTTGACAAAGAAGAATCCGGCTCCAGCCGGGGAAGTAGACTTCCGGATGAATCCCCTGGCCAGATTCTCCTCTATGTACTCAGACATGGCCCGGGTTTCGGCCGCAGACAACAGATAAATACGCCCACGGGGTGGAGTGGCGCCAGGTACCAGGTCGATCGGGCAATCATATGGCCTATGAGGTGGCAATGTCTCTGCCTCCTTCTTACCAAAGACGTCAGCATAGGTCCAGTAAGGAGCCGGAAGACCGGGTAAATTAGCTGGGGTAGGTGGAGGACGAACCGGACGAACTGGAACCAGGCAGGTCTTATGGCAGTCCGGCCCCCACCGGAGTACTTCACCGGAATGCCAGTTCAACACGGGTTCATGTGTCTGGAGCCAAGGTAGACCTAGCAATAGGGAGTGGAAGAGTCCGGGCAACACATGGAAGGAGATTACCTCAGAGTGTAGCATTTCCACCTGCAGGGTTATGGGTTCCGTGGCGAGCAGGATGGTCACCGGAAGGAGTCTTCCATCCACTGAGGCGACCGACAAGGGTTCAGCCAGAGACTTGGTGGGAATACGGTATTTCTCAACCAGAGACTGGGAGATGAGGTTTCCAGCGGATCCAGAATCCAGGTGGGCGAGTTCAAAGTGACGGTTCTCTCCCCAGGAGATAGATACAGACAAAGTCAGGGTTGGAGAGGATTTATTTTTGTCTAGGACGACCTCTCCGAGCGGTCCTAGACACTGGAGTTTCCCGGCCTCTCCGGGCAGGAACGAATCAGGTGCTCCTTACTGCCACAATAGAAGCAGCTCCCCTCGGCTCGGCGAGACTCTTGGCGAGATTTGACCACCTTGGTCAGGTCGATCTGCATGGGCTCGGGTGAGTACGCCCGGGGAGTGACAGAAGAGGAGACAGGTTTCTGGAAAGTAGGAGCTAGGCGGGGAAACCTTCTCTCACGGGTGGTCTCTTTGGTGCGTTCCTGAAACCGGATGTCAATCCGGGTAGCCAGCGACACCAGGTCATCCAGGGTGGTAGGAATATCCCGACCGGCGAGCTCATCTTTAATCCGACCGGAAAGACCCTCCCAGAAGACGGACACCAGGGCCTCATTATCCCAGGCAAGCTCAGAAGCGAGGGTGCGGAACCGTATGGCATATTGGCTCACGGTGAGACTCCCTTGACGGAGACGTAGCAAAGAGGAGGCAGGTGAGGTCTTTCGTCCCGGTTCATCGAAGACTCTCCGGAAAGCAATGAGGAAAGACGACAGGTCGGACACCAGGGGATCCCCTCTCTCCCACAGGGGGTTAAGCCATGCCAGTGCCTCCCCAGTGAGATGGGACATGATGAATGCCACTTTGGCCCGGTTGGACATAAACTGGTGAGTCAAGAGTTCAAAGTGCAGGGTGCACTGGTTTATGAAGCCCCGAGCTTGAGCGGGGTCGCCTCCGAAGCGAGGAGGTGCAGACAGCCGGGGTCCGGGACAGGATGCCATGGTATTGGTGGGCAGCGGCGCTGCCGGGTTGCGAGTCATGACACTAGCGGTGGTTGCTGGTGGAGCAGTCAGAGTGTCCAGGCGAGAGTTGACATTCCACAGGTGACTTAGGATGGACTCCTGTTGGGACCTCTGACGGGACAGTTCATGACATAGGTCCGAGAGCGAGGGAGCTTGGGTGCCACCGGGTTCCATGGCCCGAGCAAACTGTAACGGGTCTGGGAGGTGGAACCTCTGAGCTGCAATACAAGGGGGAAGTCCTTGTAAGGAAGCGGGTGACTCCCAGGGAGGGCAAGCAGGTAGTCACAGCAAGTGACGGGGACAGTCTCTGGGTAAGCGGGCAAGTGGTCACAGCAGGTGACAGGGACAGTCTCTGGGAAGACAGGCAGGTGGTCATGGCAAGTGACCGGGGCAGTCTCTGGGTAGATAGGCAGGTGGTCACGGCAAGTGACGGGGGCAGTCTCTGGGTAGACAGGCAGTTGGTCACGGCAAGTGACGGGGGCAGTCTCTGGATAGATGGGCATCGTGGTCACGGCAAGTAACCGGGGCAGTCTCTGGGTAGATAGGCAGGTGGTCACAGCAAGTGACCGGGACAGTCTCTGGGTAGACAGGCGAGGCGGGTACCTGACAGGTAGCTGGCGGGCACTCCCAGGTGAGCAGGCTGACGGAGACAGTAGGTAACAGGCAGGTAACTGGTGGACGCTCCCAGGTGAGCAGTCTGACAGACGAGGCAGGAGACAGGCAGGTGACTGGTGGACGCTCCTGTTATGTTCTGCTACCAGAGCTAAGGAAAGAGAGGAGATCTGTCCCTACGATAGAACTCAGCTTAATCCCTACGATGTAACAGGGGACCTGATCCTGCGATCAGACCTGCTAAAGTCCTAAGCTAGTCTGTACGTAGACCTATAGATGTGGGGAAGGAATCCCTACAAGTACTAAGGACTGGGAGGAAAATGGGACACCTCCTAACAGAAATAGTAGCAGACAGACGAACAAACAAAATATATAGAACATAGAGGTCCGTAGACCAAGCAAACTAACAGAGTTAGATACAGAGCACAGGCTAGCTAGAAAGTAGCTAAACAATGAAGTCCAGCAAAGCCAGAAGGGCGGAGCAGGATTAAATAGGCCAACAAGGTCAAGTGACCAGCAAAGGAAAAAACCTAAGAACAAGGTTCTAACAGTACCCCCCCTTCTAAGAGGATCCTCCGGATCCCCTAGGACCAGGCTTATCAGGAAATCTCCTGTGAAACGCTCTGATAAGTCTGGACGCGGAAACATCATCCGACCTCACCCAAGAGTTATCCTCGGGTCCGAAACCTTTCCAGGCCACAAGATACTGCAAACTACCTCTATACTGTCTAGAGTTAAGGATGCGAGAAATTTCATATTCCCCGTCCTCCACCACCGGAGGAACAGAGGCAGAGGCGTCACAATCCGATACAACAGCTTTTTTCAACAGAGAGACATGAAATACCGGAATAATTCTCCAGGAGGTAGGAACCTCCAACCTAACAGCAGATTGGTTGACAACCTGAAGCACCTTAAAGGGCCCTACAAACTTGGGACCCAATTTCTTAGAAGGAATCCTCAACCGCAGATTCCTAGAGGACAACCAAACCATGTCACCAACAGCGAACAAAACCTCCTGTCGTTTCCTATCAAAGTAGTCTTTAGATTTTCTGTTGGCCTCCTGAAGATTACCACGCACATCCGTCCAAACTCTCTCCAAATCACCGGAAAAATTCTCCTCCTCAGGCACGGCAGATCCCAACTTGGAGAACGACCCAAACGACGGATGTCTCCCAGAACAACAAAAAAAAGGCGAACAACCAGCAGAAGAAGATGTATGATTGTTCAGAGCAAATTCAGCAAGTGGCAGAAACTCAGACCACCCCTCTTGATTGTCTGCCACAAAACAACGCAAGAACTGCTCAACATCCTGGTTTTTCCTTTCTGTCTGGCCATTAGATTCAGGATGATATCCTGACGAGAACGACAAATGAACTCCCAACCTGTCACAAAAGGCACGCCAAAAACGAGCCACGAACTGAGGACCTCTATCAGAAACAATGTCAGTAGGAACGCCATGAAGTCTGACAATTTCCTTGACAAAGGCCTTAGCGAGAGTTTTAGCGCAGGGCAGTTTGACGAAGGGAACCAAGTGACACATCTTGCTAAAACGGTCCACGACCACCCAGATGACAGTAAAACCCTCAGAGGGGGGAAGGTCAGTTATAAAGTCCATAGCCAAATGTGTCCAAGGAGCACTGGGAACCTCCAAAGGACAAAGCAACCCCGCAGCAGGAGTATGTGAGGACTTAGATCTAGCACATATAGTACATTGACGCACCCACTTAATGACTTCCTTCTGCCATCCAGGCCACCAAAAACTGCGACCCACCAGTCTCTTGGTCTCAGAGATTCCGGGATGACCTGCCAACCGAGATTCGTGACACTCAACAAACAAATCTCTCCTAAAGGTCCCAGGCACAAACAACCTCCCATGAGGAGTGTTAGATGGGGCATTCTCCTGTGCTTTAAGAATCTCATCTTCCAAAACAGAGTCCAATCAGCTATCACAACACCTTCTTGTAAAATGTTCTCCTCTTTCTCAGCACCGACTATGGGAGAAAAACTGCGAGACAAGGCATCCGCCTTAACATTCTTAGTACCAGGGATGTAAGTAACGGAGAAATTAAACCGCGAGAAAAACAGTGCCCACCTAGCCTGACGGGCATTCAGGCGCTTGGCAGCATCAAGATATATCAGATTTTTATGATCCGTAAGAACCTGAACGGGAAATTCCGCACCTTCCAAGAAGTGGCGCCAGTGTTCAAATGCGAGTTTAATAGCCAATAATTCCCGATTACCAATATCGTAATTCAGTTCAGTCTCCGAAAAATTTTTTGAAAAAAAGGCACAGGGATGTAATCCATCCCCGTTATCCTGAGACAATACTGCGCCAACCCCCACAGAGGAAGCATCAACCTCAACCAAAAACGGCTTAGTCACATCAGGCTGCATAAAGATGGGAGCAGAGGTGAACCTCTCCTTGAGATACACAAAAGCTTCAATGGCCTCAGAAGACCACTGAACCGCATCAGCACCTTTCCTGGTGAGATCGGTCAGAGGTTTGACAATACTAGAAATTTTTTTTATGAATTTTCTGTAATAATTGGCGAAACCCAAAAACCTCTGTATCGATTTCAAACCAATAGGCCTAGGCCATTCCTGTACAGCTTGAACTTTAACCGGGTCCATCTCAAAACCTTCGCTGGAGATAATGTAGCCCAAAAAACTAAATTCTCTGTACAGCGAACTCACATTTCTCCAGCTTAGCAAAAAGCGAATTGTCCATTAATAACTGTAATACCTCACGTACGCTCCGCCAATGAGACTCCAGATCCGGCGAATAAATCAAAATGTCATCCAAATACACAACCACATTTTTGCCGATCAAAGGTCTAAGGATGTCATTAATAAGATTCTGAAAAAATGCAGGAGCATTAGTAAGACCAAAAGGCATAACCAGATTCTCAAAATGACCCACAGGAGTGTTAAAAGCAGTCTTCCATTCGTCACCCTCCTTCATGCGCAACAGATTGTATGCCCCCTTAAGGTCGATTTTAGAGAACCACTTGGCCCCCATTAACTGGTTAAACAGATCAGGAATCAATGGCAGTGGGTAAGGATTGCGTACAGTAATTTTGTTAATCTCACGAAAATCCAGACAAGGACGTAAACCGCCGTCCTTTTTTTTTACAAAAAAAAATCCAACCGCCACAGGAGACTTAGAGGGCCTAATGTGACCGGCGGCCAAACTTGTCTGTATGTATTCCTCCAAAGCCTTTCTCTCAGGAATAGTAAGGTTAAATAAACGACTTTTAGGAAGAGTCGCTCCAGGGACAAATTCAATAGAACAATCATAGTCTCTATGGGGAGGCAAAACCTGCGATTCCTTCTCAGAAAAAACTCTCCAAAAATCCTGAATAGGAACAGGCAATTCCCCCCTATCCAAAGCTGCAATACGCCCGTTACAACACTTGTCATAACATTTATGGCTCCAGGATTTAATTTCACTGGTAGACCAATCCAGTACAGGATTGTGAAATTTTAACCAGGGCAATCCCAATATTACTGGAGAAGGCAAGTTATTCAACACTACCAAATCCAATTTCTCATGGTGAACACCATTAATAGTGAGAGGAAATTCACAGACCTTGAGAGTAATATTCTTCAAAGGGGAACCATCCACAGAAACCACAGCAATGGGGGATGATAAAGGTTCGGGTTTTAAATTGAGTCTTTCCAAGAATCCCCCATCAATAACATTCAGAGTAGACCCACAATCAACAAACACCCGAAATTCCATTAATTTTTCCTGAGCAATCGTGGAAGCAGCTAAAAATACACCCTTGGAATTTAAACAGGCAATACGGGCATGACTGACCATTTTTTTTTCTTTCTTGATACGAAGCTCACAGTCTTTAATTAAATGACCAGATTTTCCGCAATAGAAACACAAGCCTTCAGAAAATCTGCGATCTTTTTCTTGAGAGCGAGGTGCCATCGCTCCAATCTCCATCGATTCACCACTGTTAGTACACACATTCTCATAACCAGAAACTGACATAGCAGAGGATTTGCTCTCATTAACCCTTGCACGCAGTCTCCTATCCACCCGTATAGCTAATTGCATAGCCTGTTGCAAATCTTCAGGTGTAGGATAAGCAATTAGCAGGTCTTTAACCCTTTCACTGAGCCCAGCAAGAAATAGACTTTTCAGAGCAGAATCGTTCCACCCTGTTTGAGTAGACCATCGACGGAAATGAGTACAATATTTTTCCACATTACCTGATCCCTGTCTCAAACGTCTTAACTCAGTCTCAGCTGATGAGACACGGTCAGGATCATCATATAATAGCCCCAAAGCAGAAAAAAAACTATCCACTGAACTGAAGCATGTATCACTAGGTTGCAAAGAAAAGGCCCACTCCTGAGGCTCTTTGCGCAAAAGTGACATTATAAACCCTATGCGCTGGGAATCATCCCCAGAGGACTTGGGTCTCAAACGAAAATACAATAAGCAAGCATTTTTAAATGAAAAAAATTCTCGGTGTTCACCAAAAAATAAATCCGGCAAACGTACCTTAGGCTCCAAGAAATGTGCTCCAGGACAGTTACTCACGTGTTGACGGAGCTCAGTCACCTCCAAAGAGAGTCCCTGCAGGTGTTTAGCCAAATCCAGAACCGACACCATGATGGAACAGAAAAAATCTTTCCTTAGAGCATTTGCTGGGCTGGACTTACTGTTATGTTCTGCTACCAGCGCTAAGGAAAGAGAGGAGATCTGTCCCTACGATAGAACTCAGCTTAATCCCTACGATGTAACAGGGGACCTGATCCTGCGATCAGACCTGCTAAAGTCCTAAGCTAGTCTGTACGGAGACCTATAGATGTGGGGAAGGAATCCCTACAAGTACTAAGGACTGGGAGGAAAATGGGACACCTCCTAACAGAAATAGTAGCAGACAGACGAACAAACAAAATATATAGAACATAGAGGTCCGTAGACCAAGCAAACTAACAGAGTTAGATACAGAGCACAGGCTAGCTAGAAAGTAGTTAAACAATGAAGTCCAGCAAAGCCAGAAGGGCGGAGCAGGATTAAATAGGCCAACAAGGTCAAGTGACCAGCAAAGGAAAAAACCTAAGAACAAGGTTCTAACAGTTCCCAGGTGAGCAGTCAGCAGACAAGGCAGGTAACAGGCAAGTAACTGGTGTACGCTCCCAGGTGAGCGGTCTGACTGACGAGGCAGGTAACAGGCAGGTAACTGAAGGACGCTCCCAGGTGAGCGGACTGGCAGACAAGGCAGGTAAGTAGGAGACGCTCCCAGGTGAGCGGTCTGACGGACAAGGAAGGTAAGTAGGAGACGCTCCCAGGTGAGCGGTCTGACGGACAAGGCAGGTAAGTAACAGGCTGGCAGGCAGGACGAGAAGTCAGGCTAGCAGCGGAACCTGAGGGCTGAAGCACAGGTGAGACACAGTGCAAACAACATTGCTCGGGTACCTCCATTTTGGAGGAGGTGCCTTATAAATGGGAGGTCCTCCGGCAATTGGCCGAGGACTCCTTAGGACGGCGCGCGCGGTCCCTTTAAGAGCGGGGGAGCGCGCGCGCCCTAAGCACACTGCCGGGGAAGGAGCGCGTGCCGGAAGCAGCAGGGAGAGAAGCGCTGGAGGGCGCCGCGCCAGGAGTGGGGAGGTGAGAGGGACGGCGTCTCTGCCTAGTACGAGGCAGAGACGCCGATGCTACAGATATGTTTTTTGGGGTTGCCAGGTGGGACCCTTTGGTCAACTGGAACCCATGGTACACTCGGAAAAAGCCAGGTTGGTACCATCCAGTCACCTGGTTCCATGGATATGTTCGGAGAAGCCAGGGTAGGATCCTCGGATTTCCTGGCCACTTACTTGAATGGACTATCAGCTTCCTAAGCTTGCAGCTACTTCCTTTCTGTGGGTGTCCAACCAAAGCGGGGTGCGGGGTTGAGGTAGTTGGTCCTGGAAGGCTAAGCGCAGGGGCCAGACTGTGTAATTTTGCACCATCTTGGGTCATTGCTGGGACTGTTCTATATGTTTATTGTTTTTGGTTAAATAAAGTATTGCCATATTGCTTGACTCTATGATGTCTGAGTAGTATTATGTCCATGGAAGACCCCGTGTCTTCACATTTGGTGGCAGCGGTGGGATACTACTCAGCCCGGCCGATCCAGGGGAGCTGCAGGGGACTAGTGGTTGTAGACACCGTTCAAAGGTTCCACAACCAGGGAGGAATATAGACAGACCCAGGAGACCATAGGTGAGGCATACATAGCAGGTTTCAGATGCTACCATGTCCAACCCCAGAAGCTACGCCTTGGGAAGAGTACCAGAGTGGATGCATAGTCGCAACAAGAAATGGCAACTACAGGAACTGTGCCAGCTTCAACGGATTGAATACCAAGCCACCAACACTATATTGGATTTAACACAGGAACCACAGGGTGTGGAGGACGACATGTGTGGATGCAATGGATATGAGTCGGTTCTCATCAATTACATGTGGAGTTTATTTGCAAGGAAGACATTAGTGTCTGCGCGTAAAGAAATGCTGATGAACTGTCCCCAATCAGTGTAGAAGGATTATTAGAATTCTATCACGTCTGTTTAATTAAGATGGGGGAGCAATATGCACATTTTCAAACACATACAGGTTTTCTTCTGTGAAAACACAAACTAATCTCCCATGCCGGCGCCATTCCAGCATTGTCAGCACTTGCATTCCCTGGGCTCATGTGAGCCCTATGCCCAATCAGCACTGGCGTCACTGTCTCCACAGTTGGACAAATTGAACATCAAGAGGAAGTCAGAGAGCAGCCGCACTCCTGGCTTCCTGTTGATGTTCAATAAGTCTGAAAAAGGGGACAGTGAATCCGGCGCTGATTGGGCGCAGGGCTCCAGTGATGTAACAACCTAACGAGCCCCGAAAATGCGAGTGATGACCACGCAGGAACAGCGCCGGAACGGTGAGTATAAGTGCTATTTTAACCAGGCCAAACATGAGGAATGACAAGGGGCTGCTTTAGTAGTGGACAACCCCTTTAAGGAGATATAATTTTCGGTTAAAAATATCCAACATTTTGAATATGAAAAAGGCTTCCCCCCGGTGTGACTTCTCTGATTTTTATTAAGAGTTGATTTCCAACATATTCAACATTAAGAACATGATAAAGGCTTCTCCCCTGTGTGATTTCTTTGGTGACTAAGAAGAGATGATTTCTGTACAAAACATTTGCCACACTTTTGACAGGAAAAAGGCTTCTCCCCTGTGTGGGTTCTCTGGTGTCTATCAAGATGCTCTTTCTGGTTATAGCATTTCCCACATTCTGGACATGAAAAAGGCTTCTCCCCTCTGTGAGTTCTCTGGTGGCTATCAAGATGCCCTTTCCGGTTAAAGCATTTCCCACATTCTGAACATGAAAAAGGCTTCTCCCCTATGTGGCTTCTCTGATGTTTATTAAAATTTGATTTCTCAACAAAACATTTCCCACATTCTGAACATGAAAAAGGCTTATCCCCTATGTGGGTTCTCTGGTGGCTTTCAAGATGCGCTTTCCTGTTAAAGCATTTCCCACATTCTGAACATGAAAAAGGCTTCTCCCCTTTGTGGGTTCTCTGATGTTTATTAAGATTTGATTTCTCTACAAAACATTTCCCACATTCTAAACATGAAAAAGGCTTCTCCCCTGTGTGAATTCTTTGGTGACTAAGAAGAGATGATTTCTTCACAAAACATTTCCCACATTCTGAACAGGAAAAAGGCATCACCCCTGTGTGAGTTCTCTGGTGACTAACAAAATCTGATTTCTGGTTAAAACATTTCTCACATTCTGAACATGAAAAAGGCATCACCCCTGTGTGGGTTGTCTTGTGGATATCTAGACTCGCTTTCCGGTTAAAACATTTCCCACATTTTGAACATGAAAAAGGCTTCTCCCCTGTGTGAATTCTGAGGTGGCTAGTAAGATTTGCTTTCCGGTTAAAACTTTTCCCACATTCTGAACATGAAAAAGGCTTCTCTCCTGTGTGGGTTCTTTGGTGCTTAACAAAATCTGATTTCTGGTTAATACATTTCCCACATTCCGAACATGAAAAAAGCTTCTCCCCTGTGTGAATTCTTTGGTGCCTAACAAGATCTGATCTCCGGTTAAAACATTTCCCACATTCTGAACATGAAAATGGCTTCTCCTGTGTGTGAGTTCTCTCATGACAAACAAGATATGATTTATGGTTAAAACATTTCCCACACTTGGAACAAGAAAATCTAGTCTCTGCTGTGTGAATTTTTTGATGTTTAAGAAGAGACTTTTTGAGGGGAAAACTATTTCCAGGTTTTGAATGTGAAGATGGCTTTTTTGCTTTAGGAGCAGTTCGTTTTTTAATGCTTATTTTGTGACTCTTTTTTTCCTTAGTAGTCGGTAATGAATCAGAGGACAGGACCTGTTTCAAAGGATCAGATGACAGATCTTTGCTGTGAAGGGATGATGGTATAACTGGAGTAATGGTATTTACTTCAATTGTATACTGTGTAATCTCAAGATCATTTGATTTAAAAATTGAAGATGTCAGCTGTCCCTCTGATCTCCTGATACAGTCATCTGCTAAGAATAAAAAAAATATTATTTTTTAATATAATATCCTTGAATTTTACATTCCATTTCATACCAATGTTATGTAAGTGATAATAATACCAATAAAAACTTCAATTCATTTCACAAAAAACAAGTCTCCACTCAGGTCCATCATCTATCAGTGGAAAAACAGATGTTTTCATATTATTAGTGGCTCAAAGGCTCTTGAAAAACAACATGGCTTCCATAAACCAATCCAGCAATATCCACTCTCCCAAAGTCAAATCTCCCCTCAGCTTCTGAGCCTTGCAGTGCACCCAAACCACATTTAGCCTCCATGTATTTGGCATTACTATAGTGAGAAGAACCCACTTAATTTACGGTGTGTGTCTCCTGGAGCACAATCTGGGCACTATGTGTTGGGTAATAAATTAATATACGAGGGTCAGTCATTAAGTAATGCCTCTTATTTTTTTCTCCTTAAATAAGGTAGTTATGTTAAATATTCGAATGTGGCACAGTTCCTCAAACCTTCTTCTCCAATCCACAGCAATTGCAACTTCCTGCACCAACAGGTGGCAGGACTGTATCTGCTTGCAAAATGGCTGACATCGATGTTCGTATTAGACAACGTTCTGTGATTGAATTCTTGCATGCAGAAGGTGAAACGCTCATTCAAATTCATGAGAGACTGAAAAATGTGTACGGTGATGCAACAGTGGATGTCAGTACTGTTAGACGATGGGTTTGTCGCTGTAACACAGCTGAAGGGCCATCACCGTTGACTGACAAAATGCGGAGTGGCAGGCCAGTAACTGCAGTGACTCCAAGCAACATTCAGCGAGTCGATGACATCATTCGTGGTGACCTTCCATCTGTTCGGGCTGCTAAAAGAATCATCGTGGGATTCACTTTGAGTTTGAGGAGGCCGTGAAAAAGTCCGTGCGTCAATGGCTTAGGAAGCAAGACCATGCTTTTTACCATGCTGGAATACATGCCCTTGTTAAACAAAGACTGTGGAAATGGATGGAGTTTATACTGAAAAGTGACAAATTAATCGATAATGTTGTGGTTTTCAACCTATCTAATTGCATTTGAATTTCTTGCCAATTAAAAGGAGAAAAAATAGGAGGCATTACTTATTGACTGACCCTCGTATTTGCAATTTTCACTCACCAAAATCCACTGCGTGCTAATTTCCAGGAAATTGGCTGTGGAGTCAAAATAGTCACTACTCCTATAGATTAATTCACTGAGGGTTATAATTTCCAAAATGGAGTCACTTTATGGGGATTTCTACTGCTCTGGTTTTCTGACATTGTGACATATAAGGGCTTCTGCAAATGGTGGGTCCCATCTCCTCTGGGATCTGCTCCTGTGACGTCTGTTTCTATCATCAGGCAATGACTTATTCATCCTGCAGGCGGCGCTGGTAATGGAGGCGGCGTAAGAACCAGAAGCTCTGGGCGGCACAGGCTCTGTCCAGCCACTATGATTTGGGTGCCTGGGACCTGTAGTACCATCCTGTCTGGCAGTATGGGTGTGTGTGCTGTCCAGCTGGAGTAATCTGCTCCCTGCTTCAGCCATTTGGAAAGCACCACACCCTACTAAAGCTGGAAGCATATTGCTGGAAGCTGCCAGATACAGCCTTGTCCTCCTGTGGTTCAGTCCTCTGTGCTCAGCTCCCGGCTTGTGTATTTGTTTCCTCTTGTGACCTCGGCCCGTTTACTGACTACTCTTGTGTCTTCTGATTTTGTATTTTCTCTGCCCTCCTGGTTCTGACCCGGCTACCTGACTATTCTTCTTTCCATCTCACTCCACAGAATAGCAGGTAACAAGCCTAGGGGTCTCTGTGTAACTCCAGATCCATGTAGAGGGGTTAAATAAGTGATGAGCAAGACAATCCCTGGGATCTGGAAAACGGAGTAGATAGCTCCGGAGTAGATGGTAGCCATCTTTTCAGCTGCCATGTGACCATGAACAGTGCTCCCAATACATTGTGTCTGTAAACTATTCCAGCAAGATCTGCATTCAAATAGCTAAATGGCGCTCCTTCCCTTCTTAACCTGCCATGTGCCCAGACAGTAGTGTACAACCGTATATAGGGGATTGTCGGATTCAAGAGAAGTTTGAAAATAATTTGTAAGGTCCATTTGTTTCCTATTATCCTTTGTGAAGAATTCCAAAGTTATCACCACATAAAGTGACACACGATTTGAAAAATGGGCCCTGATTAGGAACACAAATCTGGCTGCAGGAAGGGGTTAAATCAGTATTTTGGGCACTAACTACTGTAGTAAAAAACTGTGACTATAGACAATAACACATCTACTGAAATGATCAAACTCAACAGTCTCCATCAGAAAAATGAGTAACTAGGGGAGAATGCTATGCTCTAGCGGCAAAATGGTGATCACACGATTGTGATATGACCGGACTACACGACCAATAAAGCAGCCACAGCCGGTGACTGGGAAGAATCTGTGACTTCTCTGCATTTAGTGGTTACTACTCACCTGGGTAGTCATATGTAGGAATCTCCTCTGTACACTGATCTTCACCCCTCACATATGTCTCTGTAGTATTAATATGGGTCAGATCTTCACCCTGAAACAAATATTGTAAAAGTCACAGACAGAAGGAGAAGTCCCATCTATGATCAGCTCTAATCCAGCCATCTCCACCGTTCTCATTACACAAGTATAAAACATATAATACTGGTGGATAAAACAAGACTGAACACAAGACCTTCACAGCCGTCTACACATCATAGGGGAGATCTCATGACACCTTCTCTCCATCTACCTGATGATCCTGAGGAACATTGGGATCTTCTTGTTTACAGTCCTGTGGAAGAAGAGGACGGGGACATCTCTCTGGTGTTGTCCTCTTACTGGATAGATCTGGAGGAAACACATACAGGGACTGAATTCATTCTTTACATACAGATAATTATAGGTTGTGTGTATTTAGTCCTGTCTATTACCTGGTGATGTGAGGGGCTGGGGAACCTCCATCATGATGTCCTTGTACAGATCTTTGTGTCCTTCTAAATACACCCACTCCTCCATGGAGAAATAGACGGAAACATCCTGACACCTTATAGGAACCTGACACATACAATGATACCGTCATTCCCCCGATCCCTTCATAGCGTTACTGTATAATGTCCCAGCATTCCCAGCAGTGTCACCTCTCCAGTCAGCAGCTCAATCATCTTGTAGGTGAGTTCTAGGATCTTCTGGTCATTAATGTCCTCATGTATCAGAGGGTGAGGTGGAGGCCCAGTGATTAGGCTCAGGGGTCTTCCCCATCCCTCAGACACCGGGTCCTGACAGCGCTCACTAGAGGTCTTCACTACTGTGTAATCCTGGTTATAGAGAGACACATTAATAAATCTCACTACAGACATTTCCAGAGTCCTCACCTCTCCAGTTCTGTCCATCTGTTATTCCCATAGATAAGAATGATGTAATGTGACGTCATCAGAATCTCTCACCTCTCCAGTAAGCCGGAAGAGGATCTCTAGGGTGAGGTGTAATATCCTCTCCGCCATCTTGTCTCTGTCCATACCCATCCTTGATGGGTAAATCAGGAAAATTCTCTTATATAGAAGATCTTCATTGAGAGGATTCAATATTGTAGAGACCTGAATGAGAAGAAGATGAGCCGATGGAACATCATAAAAATCCTGTGTAATAATACAATTACTGGAGATAATAAGGGAAACATATGAGGAGATTTATTATTTTACAGTATTTCATTTTTTCTTTACATCTAGTAATAAAACCTTTATATTTTAGGCCACAGACAACAAGCAGTTTCTTCCTCGGAGTCTGCAGCTGAACATGTTTCTCATAGACTCATCTTCCATAAAGCTAATTCTCGTCTCATTTACCGACACTGGAATCGGCATTAGCAATACTGCAGGAGATATTTATTACACGTGACATGGAAATAACTACTTCATAATAAGGAAAACATCTTCTACTACGGCTCTAAAACATAGTTAGCCACAGTCCGTCACTGACTACATCTCCACCGGCCGTCTATATGAATGTTTCCCGTCTTCCCCGGACTGTAATCTTCTATCACGTTAGATCTCATGTCTGATTCACACACAGAAGTGTGAGGCATTTATAAAGCTGTTTTGTTTGCACAAACACCGAGGGCAGAAATGATTTGATAACAAAGTCTCCATGTACAGTGTTTTATGGGGTTTATTTCTAGCATTAGGCTTTCCTATATTACAAGAAAAACACCAGAAAAAAGTAGATATTATTGGCACCAACAATTCTTGTAAAAAGAAAAAAACATGCAAATACCAAAGAACATATTTTGTTATTTTTTAACACGTTAAACATTTGTTGTAAAAAAAATTAACTCTTTTGGGCACCAGAACATAGATGTTCACCGCAGGGATGGCACAGGTGCGGCTGTAATAAAAACCCTGGTAGTTTAACCACTTGCTGCTGTCAAAAGCAAACATGGCATCTAATAAGGTTTGACACAGATGGGCTAAATGCCCCTCCTCCCCCAAGTACTCGATTATATGGAGCTACTTAGTTACTACAATACTTAAATGCCTAATAATGGTGTCTGGGCCTGCAATGTATGAAAGTCTACTATGCCGGGCCAGAGACAGCTTCCAATAAGTTACCTTTTATCGCCCCCTATTCACATTAGACTAAAGTTGCATGAAAGCACTGATTTTTGGGAGGTTTGGTGGACTATATAATTTATTTGGGGCCTTCTGACCTATGATGTCAGGGCAGAGAAGGATTTGGCATCGTGAATTTCAGAGACTAATCCGTTTGCTCTTCCTGTAGAGGAGTCTGGAGCCGACTCTCTTATACCAACCATAGCTTGAACATTTGTGTGTATAGGGGAGTTAGGAGAGATAGCCATCTGCCAAATGACCATTCAGCAAACACTTAACTCATGTGTATGGGGTAATTAGTATTACACTGACAGGCAGTGATGATACACAGCACTACAGTAGTACAGTGCAGCACCAGAGCAATCAGAGGCTTGTATGTTGTATGATCGCACTAATCAGAATTGTTTAAAAAAGTTTAGTAAAAGGTTAAAAGTGAAAAAACAATATAAAAGATTTAGCAACAAAAAATATCCATCACTATACGGAAAACAGAGTCACTGCACAATGTTAGTTAACCGCTTCCCGACCACCCGTGCAGCACGGACGTTTAAAAACGGTGGGTGGTCCCGCAGCGCTCAGGACCCCCAGGGTCCTGCAAGCGCTGCAGGAGCGGTGCAGAGCGATAGCTCTGACAGGGAACATCATCGGGACCTGATTGGATCAGGTCCCAGTGATGTTAACCCTTTGCTGTCTTCTATATGCCACAATCTATAGTGATCGAGACATATAGAAGACAGCAGGAGGAGAGGGGGTGGTATACTTACCTCTCCGAAGACCCCTGATACCTTCCAGGACCTTGGGTTGCTATGGCAGCTGGAGGTCACATGACCGCCTCCAGCTCTGCCATATATGGTGTCCTGCCTGGCTCAGCCTGCTTCTGAAGCCAGGCAGGAGACTCTGACTGTGAAACAGTCAGTGAAGATCTCATGTAATGTAATATATGTCTATTACATTACATGAGATCAGTGATCAGAAAAATAAAAATTATTGTCCCATACAGGGACTAAGTAAAAATGTAAAAAAAATAAAAAAAAATGTTTTCAAACTGTTAAAAAAAAAAACAACAAAATAAATAAATAAAATATTAAACCGATAAATCCGTATGTTTATGCAAAAATAAAAAAAGTATACATATTTGGTATCGCCGCGTCCGAAACAACCCGAGCTATAAACCTGTCACACTAATTAACTCCTTCTGTGCACACCGTAATAAAAATAAATAATAAACGGAGCAAAAAACTATGCTTTTTCCTCATATCGCCAAACAAAAAGTGGAAAAAAATGCGATCAAAAAGCAAAATGGAAATAAAAATGGTACCGCTGAAAACGTCATCTTGTTCCGCAAAAAAAAAGCCGCCATACACCTCCATCAGCCGAAAAATAAAAAAGTTATAGCGCTCAGAATAAAGCAATGCAAAAAAAATATTTTTTCTATAAAATTGTTTTATTGTGTAAAAGCGCTAAAACATAAAAAAAAAATATACAGTAAGTGTAGTATCGCTGTAAACGTACTGACCCGAAGAATAACGCTGCCTGATCACTTTTACCACATGCAGGACGGCATAAAAAAAACCCTCAAAGAACAATTCCTGAATTATTGGCTTTTGTTAATTTTACCTCCCAAAAAACGGAATAGAAAGCGATCAAAAGATGTCACGTACCCAATAAAAATGTCAACTCGTCCCGCAAAAAACAAGCCGTGACATGACTCTGTCGGCCGAAATATGGAAAAATTATAGCTCTCAAAATATGGCGATGCAAAAACTAGATTTTGCAAAAAAAAAAGTGTCTCTTAGTGTGTGACAGCTGTCAGTCATAAAAACCCGATATAAATCTGGTATCTCTGTAATCGCACCGACCCGAAGAATAAAGTAATCTAATCAGTTATATTACACGAGGAACGGCGTAAAAAATAAATAAAACCAATTCTTCACCTGCTACTGATTTGTTTATTATGTCTCCCAAAGATCGCAGTAATGCTCTGCTCACATTTATCCTGTGCTCTGCGCTGAGCACTTACGCCAGAGTTTCCGTGTAAATCTCTGAAATAAGTGATTCAGACGGAACCCATGACGGAAGATTCCCTGTAATGAGGCAGATATAGGTCACTGTGAATGCCGTCTGGCCTGTGATCCCACGGTGTCATTTGTTTTAGGCGTGCATAAAAGTGTGGTTGGCCACAGTTTTGTGCACTTCTGAAAAAAAGGACACCGCTAAACAGAGGCCAGACGGAGTCCAGAGTAACTCTGCTGCCTCATTACAGTGAATGGATCCCGCAGGGGTTTCATCTGAATTAGATCACTTGGAAATTTAGATGGAAACCCCGAAGTAAGTGCTCAGCCTAGAGCGCCGGATAAATGTTAGGTAAAATGTTCCCAATAAAAGCTTCAACTCAGTCCTCAAAAAAAGCTAGTCCCCACTCAGGTCCGTCATCTGTTAAAAATATAAGGGACTTCCAAGTTACTGGTAGCAGAAAGGCTCTGGAAAAGCGAAATGGCGCTTGCCCCCCAAAAGAAATTCAGAAAATTTTGTGCTCCCAAATCCAAATGCCTATTCTACAATAATTTGTTCTCCAATTGTCAAATAGCGCTCCGTCCCCCCCAGATCTCGCCGTATGGCTGAGCGGTACGATACAGCCACATATGGGGTATTGCCACTTTTAGAAGAAATTGTGTGACACATTTCGGCACCATTTTTACCCATTGCCCTGTGTGAAAATGTAAAATCTGAGGGTAAAACATTTTTTTGCGGTAAAAATATAATTATGCTTTTTTCACTGCCCAATGGTATAAATTTAAAAATTAAAAAATACTCACTACTTCCCTAGATGAATTCCTTGAGAGGTGTAGTTTACAAAATGGGGTCACTTGTGGGGGTTTCTGCTGTTTCGGCATGTCAGCGACTCTTCAAATGTGACATGGTGTCTGCAACCTATCCCAGCCAACATAGCTCTCCTTTCTCTTCCGAACCCTGCCGTACACCAAAGCAGTGGTTTTCCCCCACATATGGGGTATCGGCGTACTCAGGAGAAATTGCACAACAAATTTCATGGTGCAATTTCTCCTGTTACCCTTATGATAATGCAAAATTAGGGAATGAAAAACATTTTTTGTGGGAAAAATGTGAAAATTGTATTTTTATGGCTCAATATTATAAACTTCTGTGAAGCACCTGGGGGTGCAAGGTGCTCACCACACATCTAGATAAGTTCCCTAAGGGGTCTAGTTTCCAAAATGGTGTCACTTGTGGGGGGTTTCCACTGTTTAGGCACATTAGGGGCCCCCCAAATGCAACATGGCGTCCGCTAATTATTCAAACAAATTTTACATTCAAAAAGTCAAATGGCGCTCCTTCCCTTCCAAACCCTGCCGTGCGCCCAAACAGTGGTGTGCCTCCACATATGGGGTATCAGCGCGCTCAAAAGAAATTGCACAAAAATTTTGGGGTCCATTTTTTCCTGTTACCCCTGTGAAAATAAAAAAAAATGGGTCTAAAGTAACATTTTTGTGAAAAAAGTTAAATGTTAATTTTTTTCTTCCACATTCCAAAAATTCCTGTGAAGCACCTGAAGGGTTAATAAAGTTCTTGAATGTGGTTTTGAGCACCTTGAGGGGTGCAGTTTTTAGAATGGTGTCACTTGGGTATTTTCTGTCATAAAGACCCCTCAAAGTGACTTCAAATATGATGTGGTCCCTAAAAAAATGTTTTTGTAAATTTTGTTGGAAAAATGAGAAATCGCTGGTCAACTTTTAACCCTTATAGCTCCCTAACAAAAAAAAATTGGGGTTCCAAAATTGTGCTGATGTAAAGTAAACATGTGGGAAATGTTATTTATTAACTATTTTGTGTGACATATCTCTCTGATTTAAGGGCATGAAAATTCAAAGTTTGAAAATTGCAAAATTTTCAAAATTTTCGCCAAATTTCCGATTTTTTCACAAATAAACGCAAGTGATATCGAAGACATTTTACCACTATCCTGATGTCACGAAAAAACAATCTCAGAATCAGGGGAATCCGTTGAAGCGTTCCAGAGTAATTACATCATAAAGTGACAGTGGTCAGAATTGAAAAAATTGGCCCGGTCACGAAGGCAAAAACAGGCTCTGGTCCGAAGTGGTTAAGTCTCGTCCATAACAACTTTAATATACTCTATTATCCTATACACAGTGGCGTAGATAGAAATCACAGGTCAAACAGCAATAGATGTTATTGGGCTCCCCGACCTCTAAGGGAGAAAAAAAAAAATATATATATATATATATATATATATACACACAGTAAAGACCAAAAGTTTGGACACACCTTCTCATTTAAAGATTTTTCTGTATTTTCATGACTATGAAAATTGTACATTCACAATGAAGGCATCAAAACTATGAATTAACACATGTGGAATTATATACTTAACAAAAAAGTGTGAAACAACTGAAAATATGTCTTATATTCTAGGTTCTTCAAAGTAGCCACCTTTTGCTTTGATGACTGCTTTGCACACTCTTGGCATTCTCTTGATGAGCTTCAAGAGGTAGTCACCGGAAATGGTTTTCACTTCACAGGTGTGCCCTGTCAGGTTTAATAAGTGGGATTTCTTGCCTTATAAATTGGGTTGGGACCATCAGTTATGTTGTGCAGAAGTCTGGTGGATACACAGCTGATAGTCCCACTGAATACACTGTTAGAATTTGTATTACAGCAAAAAAAAAGCAGCTAAGTAAGGAAAAACGAATGGCCATCATTACTTTAAGAAATGAGGGTCAGTCAGTGCGAAAAATTGGGAAAACTTTGAAAGTGTCCCCAAGTGCAGCAGCAAAAACCATCAAGCGCTACAAAAGTGGCTCACATGAGGACCACCCCAGGAAAGGAAGACCAAGAGTCACCTCTGCTTCTGAGGATAAGTTTATCCAAGGTCACCAGCCTCAGAAATCGCAGGTTAACAGCAGCTCAGATTAGAGACCAGGTCAATGCCACACAGAGTTCTAGCAGCAGACACATCTCTACAACAACTGTTAAGAGGAGACTTTGTGCAGCTGGCCTTCATGGTAAAATAGCTGCTAGGAAACCACTGCTAAGGACAGGCAACAAGCAGAAGAGACTTGTTTGGGCTAAAGAACACAAGGAATGGACATTAGACCAGTGGAAATCTGTGCTTTGGTCTGATGAGTCCAAATTTGAGATCTTTGGTTCCAACCACCGTGTCTTTGTGCGACGCAGAAAAGGTGAACGGATAGACTCAACATGCCTGGTTCCCACCGTGAAGCATGGAGAAGGAGGTGTGATGGTGTGGGGGTGCTTTGCTGGTGACACTGTTGGAGATTTATTCAAAATTGAAGGCATACTGAACCAGCATGCAAGTATATAATTCCACATGTGTTAATTCATAGTTTTGATGCCTTCAGTGTGAATGTACAATTTTCATAGTCATGAAAATAGAGAAAAATCTTTAAATGAGAAGGTGTGTCCAAACTTTTGGTCTGTACTGTATATAGTTGAATATTTATATATATATATATCTGAAGCATGGAGGAGGAGGTGTGATGGTGTGGGGGTGCTTTGCTGGTGACACTGTTGGGGATTTATTCAAAATTGAAGGCATACTGAACCAGCATGGCTACCACAGCATCTTGCAGCGGCTTGCTATTCAATCCGGTTTGCGTTTAGTTGGACCATCATTTATTTTTCAACAGGACAATGACCCCAAACACACCTCCAGGCTGAGTAAGGGGGACTATTTGAACAAGAAGGAGAGTGATGGGGTGCTACGCCAGATGACCTGGCCTCCACAGTCACCAGACCTGAAGCCAATCGAGATGGTTAGGGGTGAGCTGGACAGCAGAGTGAAGGCAAGAGGGCCAACAAGTTCTAAGCATCTCTGGGAACTCCTTCAAGAAAAATCTTTAAATGAAAAGGTGTGTCCAAACTTTTGGTCTGTACTGTATATATATTGTAAGGTAGCGCTATTCATCATGCTGGGGGCACTCACTTCACCAGGTCAATTAAAGCACACATGCAACATTTTCCGGTAATATGAAGTTCAGCAGTTTATTACACATCATAAACCGCTTAGAACACAGTCCATCTTAGTAGCTCGCAGGAATGTTACACATGTATCCTAGAGCCTTTCCAGTGGCAGCTATGCCTGCTTGACTTCAAATACAGACTTCAGCAAGGTACAGCAACAATATTCATTTATAGCGCCGATTTACCTTTGCCGGGTCTCAGCTGCTTCTATCAGCTCTGTTCTGCCACAGCTGTGACTTTAAGGCTCCCCAGACTTAGTCTCCAGGTGGCGTGCCTTCCAAGGCTACCGGTATCCCCCCCACACACACAGGGATCCAGCCTCCGCCTTGCAGGCCTCTTGCCTACCAAGCCGATTGCCTTCCAAGGCTACTGGTATCCGGGACACAGGGATACAGCCTCTGCCTTCCAGGCATCACTCCAGGCCTACCAAGCCTCTTGCCTTCCAAGGCTACTGGTATCCGGGACACAGGGATACAGCCTCTGCCTTCCAGGCATCACCAGGCCTCTCACTCTCTACTGTTTCAAAACCACCAGGATTTATATATCCTTTTGTGCACACAGGACCTGTGATGATGTCACACTCATGTGATCAGTCACCTGAGGGGGAGGTAAATGGTCAGCCAGAACACACCCCCTGGACATTTTAGCAATGCAGCAAGAAGCTGCATTACAATATATATATTATATATATACGGTATATACATTATATATAATATATTTAGTCGAGTCATATTCCCCGACTCTACAGACCACATGCTGCTGTTGTACTTGGCAGGTCCGGACCAGTTGGAGTGGAGTCGAATGCAGGAGACCAAAGTCTAAAAATAAACTTTTCTTTAACAAGAACCTGATGAGAGTTATATACATCAGATAGCAGGCACAACACTTTATGAATGCTTCTCCTGCATTATGCAGAGTCAGGAACTTTCCAGTTACATGTGGTGGTACATAACTTGTTTGTACAAGCTATGACAGCCAGCAAGAAAAAAATGTGGGAAGGCACTTCATACCCTGTGGGGACCTTACCGGTCGAGATGTGTCACTATGGCCCCTCAGAGCAACTCCCAGTTGATTTGTGAGGACCTCATTGGTTGAGGTGCATTGGTACGACTCGTTACTTGTGCTCTCAAAGTCCATTCGATGAGGGCCACACACACCTTGCAGTGGCACAGCTTCTTCAGCTTTCAGTAGGAGAACTTGCGTCCCACTTTAGAGACACTGTGGCTTCTTCTCTAGTATAGACCTTGATTAAATCCTGGCCTAAGATAAGGAATCCTTCCTTAACTTAATCCCCTTTAATTAGACCTTCCATACCGTTCAAGTAGGCCTCCTGGCCTGAGATAAGGACCTCGCCCTGCTCTTTGTCTCGGCTATGCTCCCTGCCTGGAATTTGGATTCACATTGCCATTAAATCTTTGCTTTCCTTCAGATCGGATCAGATCTGATATCTCCCTCCTGACACACAGCACCATATAAATTTAAGTTTGCAACCAGATAGACCAAAGGTCTGCATTTCTCACTTACTTATCTCTATCTGACTCATCACCAAGAAAATTGTTCTCCTGTGTGCCCATGTAGCTCAGAATGAGGGCTCCCACACAGTATGATGGCCCCCACAGGACCTCGCACAGTATTATGGCAACAACAGCCTGCTACACAAAATGAGGACCCCCACCCTGTATGGAGGCCCTTACAGTCCACCACAGACCCACACTCAGTATAATAGCCCCACCAGCCGCCCACTCAGTATGAGAGCCCCCACAGTCCTTCACGTAATATGATGCCCCCACTATTCCTGATATTTAAAAAAAACAACACAGTACTGTTTACAGTGTGAGTACTGAGGCCCTACAGGTGTGACGTCATTGTGCCTGCAGTGCACGCAGTCTCAGACTCACAGGCAAAGGCTGATTGGTGTGTCAGCGAGTTTTCGACTCCCTGATTTACTATTTTTTTCAATTGCATCACTATCGTGGGAATGTGGAGATCGTTGAAATTGTGATGATGGGAAAAGAGATGGTGTCTGGTGCTGAGCCACACGAGCCTTCTCAATTTATGGGCACCATAGCGGCAAAAATAAAAAGAGAAAAAAAAAACGCCTCCTCCACTCCTTAGGCTATGTTCACCCGTAGCATTTTTACTGCATTTTGCACTTTCTCATTGCTTTCAATTTTGAAAAAATGCAGCACAAACGCTGGAAAAATGCTAAAAGAATTGACATGTTGCTTGTTTCAAAAATGCAGCAGTCTTCCATGTCAGGAAAAAAAAGGAATAGTATGCATGAGATTTCTGAAATTTTTCCCATTTGTATGGAGTGTGTCTCCTAGACTGGTAAAGTCCATTGTGAGGCAGTGAGGAGGATCATATGCAAGAGATGGTATGTATCCCCCAGCATTCTCATAGAAGGTTATTGAACCCGCTAGAGTGCATTGCAATCACAGACATAGCTATGGTTGTAGTGCAAAATAAAAGTAAGTTTGGACTAGGTCAAGCTTAAGAAGTTGGGTTAAGAAAACCCGACATGGGCTTTTATTTTTGGAGTGATCTACAGGATGGAAGTGGGGTGGATCACTCCCTCCAGCCCGAGTCTTACAAGTGGCTCATGTCAACAGTTTTCATTTAAAAACCTGCAGCAAAGGTTTGGGAATGTCAGTGGTTTGTTTGCTAGCTCCAGTGCAGGAGACTCTGTGCACTGCAAGCCTGTGTGAAGGTATAACACAGGCCTGTGAAGGCAATGTTACTGGCGCACCTCAGAGGAAAACAGCGCTGCAGTCGCCCACGTCAACCAGTTTGGACCACCCAGTTGCAATCCGGAGGACATCATTTGCATTTAAATTGTGAGTTTTTGCAAATAAAGACATTTAAGTTGAACTTTCCTTGGGTCACTGCCTCATTACCGCACATTGTGAACACTGCCGCACTACAATATTTACTGCTGCAACAACCTAAAACAAAAGTCCTTTTCAGGCTACATATTTTCTTTTCCCTATTAAGAACTGCCAAAAATATGAAGGAGAAGGATCTCTGATATACCCTGTATTAGACATAAAAAGGTCCTCATACACATTCTGTTAAAATTGTTAGATAGTGCAAGGGCAGCCAAAAATTAGAAGGAGGGATTTCAATATGGCTTAGAAGAGACGTAGAGGAGGGCCTCAGAAAACATTTGTATTCCAGTTGAAAGGAGTGGGACTCCTAGATTGGTAAAGCATATTCACTAAGTGCAAGGGCTGAAAAACATTTCCCCCTGGGGATTATACACATAGATATGTGTGCGTGTAAGAGATTTTTAGAGGTAGGCCTCTCAAAATGATGACGAAGGGCATCATACACACCCTGTAAAAAAATAAGAGCGAGGGTCTCACGATCACCCTGTTGATATGGTGGATAAGGAGGAGGACACGGAAAATAATAAACCATGAACCGTATACACTTGTTTGAGTGGAAAAGGGGTGTATGGGAATGCACCAGAAAAAAAGGAACATTTTAATTGGATTTATGTTCTGCTAGTGTCATCCGGTGGGGTTGAAAAGCCTGTGCCAATCTAGATCTTGTTCATTTTGATATGAGTCAACCTGTCAGCCTTTTCATTTGACAGAAGGATGCACCTATCAGTTATTATGCCCCAGCGGCACTAAAAACCCACTCTGACAAAACCCTAGTGTCAGGACAGGCCATCACCTCCAAGGCGTAGAGAAACAGTTGATGCCACATGTCCAGTTCGGATATCCTATAGTTGTATGGCACAGAGGAATCATGGGGGATGCTGTTCCAAAACGTTTCCCTCCTTGTTAGAGTATCCCGTGCATTAGGGCACTGGGAGGGTCTAATGAAACTGTCCCAGACCTTTGATAGTCTCCCCCTGCCTCTGTGTGACCTGGTTTGAGTCTCCTTCATCTCTGCTCCTCGGTTGTCCAAGGATCTATGACCTCTGCTGCCAGTGTTGTCAGATGGTAATTTTTGTACTAATTGTTCAACTAGGGACTTCTGGTATTGCACCATTTTACTAGCCCTCTCCATTGCAGGAAGGAGAGATTGAAAGTTCTGCTTGTAGAATAGGTCAAGAAGAGTGAACAACCAGTAATCAGTGTTGGCTAAACTTCGTGCAACGCAAGCGTCACGGGAAAGCAGCGGGACATAAAGTCAGCCATGTGTGCCAGATTCCCAACAGACTTCCCTGTCCTCACCAGGAGGACTACTATCCATCTCCTCCTTTTCCTCCTCGCTCTCCTCCTCCTCTTCACCCCATTCACGCTAAACAGATAGGATGAATCTGGTGTGGCTAGCACCCTCTGTAGCATAGGCAATCATCTCCTGTTCCTCCTCCTCATTATCATCCCATCCAGAGAAGTTGACATGAGGCTGGGCTTGGTAGTATTACCCTGTCTTCATTCTTCCTCCATCTCCTCCTGGTTCACATGCAAAGCTTCCTCTATAATTGTGAGCAGCGAGTGTTTGAGTAGACACAGAAGCGGATTGGTTACCCTGATTATGGCATCTTTGCCACTCACCCTCTTTGTCGATTCCTCAAAGTTTGGTATAATCTCACAGATGTCAGACATCCATGCCTACTTCTCGGTTGTTATGCGCGGAGGCCGAGCATGATGTAGCTGGTATTCAACTACAACTTTCTTCTGCTCACAAAGCTTTGCCAACACATGTAATATGGAGTTCCAGTGCGTGGTCACGTTGCACAACAGTCTGTAAGCACGAACTTGAAAGCTGCTGCAGCACTGCCAGTCCGGCAACAGCTTTGGCTGCCTTGCGGAAATGGGCGCACATGCGGTGTACCGTCACAAGTAGCTCAGGCAAATCTGGGTAGGTTTCAGAAAACGCTGAACCATTAAGTTGAGCACGTGGGCCAGGCATGGAGCGTATACGAGCTTGCCAAGTTTCAGAGCCACCACCAGGTTAAGACCATTATCACACACAACCATACCTGGTTGTAGGTTCAGTGGCGAGAGCCACAGATCTGCCTGGTCTGTTAGACCTTTCAACAACTCTGCAGTGGTGTGCTGTTTGTCACCTTAAGAAAAGAGTTTCAACAGAACCTGTTGCCGCTTCACTGAGGCAGTGCTTCCAGTTTGTCACTGATATGGACGACAATTTGGAGATGGAAGATGAGGAGGTGCAGGGACGGTCAGTCTTCTTTGTGCAGGGAACCAGGATGAGTCAGTGTTCAGCACCCGGTGCTTGGGGACAGTGCTAACTGTAGCGCTGATTCCCAGGCGCCGGTCCGTGTGATCCTGATGCTGCACACAGGCGGCACACGGTTGCCACAGACGGACACACGGATATCTCAGGTACCAGTTTTTCCGGTCCCGGAAATATAAGGACATGTGAAACAGGCCCAAGAGAGGATTCACACTATTTAGGCCCTGGCAAAGAGAAACTCCTTATCATGGCTGCCGGGTACACATGAATTGGCCAATTTAAGCACTAAGATTTCTCAGTTATTTCTACTTTCTACAGCAGTAATGCAATTCAAATTTCATATTTTTCATATTTGCATACTTAGCGTTACAGAGTACTACTTTATTTGATTGTTATATATGGAGATGGCTACTCTTAGTAAGCACCTGTACACACCAGTTTTCTATTTTGATAGTGACGGTCAGTCTTCTTTGATATTTGTAATAGTAACGTCAGGCGGGGTGGCAAGGTGAGGTTTTAAAACACCATCTTTTTCTTGGTCTCATGGTCTGGTATGGAGGGGTTTCTATCTCTCTCGTTTTTCTGCAAACGATTGTGTGGAATCCAAAATGTACTGTGGGTAACCCTTATCCCTGAATCTGGTGTTCATGTATATTCGCTGTATATTAGAATCTGTGACATTAGTACAGTTAGTTCTCAACCGTAAAAATTGACCCATTGGGTTTTCCTTTTTTTAGGGGATGAGGTGGTGGCTATCCCACTTCAATAGTTTATTAGTGCTTGTAGGTTTATGGTAGAGTGTCCCTAGGGTCCAATCCTGTTATTTCTAAATTAATACATCCTGGAAAGGAAACTGGTAAAAAAAAATCAGATGTAAATCTCAGGCCCACTCTATTGATGTTGAGTTCCCTGACAAATTCAAGAAACTGTTCACTCGTCCCTGACCAGATGATAAAAATGTAGTCAATATATCTATACTGTACCCCAATATATGGATGCCACCACTTTATGATCATCCCTGAATATTATGGTTTCTTCCCACCAGTCCAGGAATAGGTTAGCATACAAGGAGGTACAGGGGCTCCCCATCGCAGTACCCCTGAGCTGGTGGAAGTACTTCCTGTCAAAAAGAAAGAAGTTTTGAGTAAGAGGGAATTTTAGAAGATCCTCGATGAAGTCATTATGTCTGCTACACTCTATTGATCTTGATTTCAAGAAATGTCTTACTCCTCTGATATCATCCTCATGCGGAATATTACTGTACAAAGCCTCAATATCTAGTAAGGCCTGCTCCCCTACATGCCTGTATACATGCTCGAGGGTATACATGGAGGGGAGCAGGCAGAGGGAAAACCATTTTCCAGAGGGATTATTCCAACTGTAAAACCTCAAGCGGTACTGGGGGAACATTACATTGTGTGGGGGGCATCATACATACTAAATAAGGGGCATTAAACTGTGTGGGGGGCATCATACATCGTGCATAAGGGGCATAATTGGGGCATTAAACTGTGTGGGGGCATCATACATCCTGCATAAGGGGCATAATGGGGGCATTACACTGTGTGGGGGCATCATACATCTTGCATAAGGGGCATAATGGGGGCATTACACTGTGTGGGGGCATCATACATACTGCATAAGGGGCATAATGGGGGCATTACACTGTGTGGGGGCATCATACATACTGCATAAGGGGCATAATGGGGGCATTACACTGTGTGGGGGCATCATACATCCTGCATAAGGGGTATAATGGGGGCATTACACTGTGGGGGCATCATACATCCTGCATAAGGGGCACAATGGGGGCATTATACTGTGTGGGGGGCATCATACATCCTGCATAAGGGGCATAATGGGGGCATTACACTGTGTGGGGCATCATACATACTACATAAGGGGCATAATGGGGGCATTACACTGTGGGGGCATCATACATCCTGCATAAGGGGCATAATGGGGGCATTACACTGTGGGGCCAGTAAAGGGGTCCTGTACTATGAGAACAATACGTTTCCTCCCTTCCTGTCTCCATAGTTGGGTCGTATGTATCTATTACAGGAAACAGAACAAAAACCTTATGATTCTTATAAAGGGGCAACACAAGACCCCCAAAAGAGTCTCCGTGCTGAAGGGGTTAATGCCCCCTGCGCCCAGTAATGGGGTCTCCACATACCTCCACCTGCAGAGCCGCCACCACATATATGGCTGCTCGGTGCCCACAGGACCTGTGATGAGGTCACAGGAGGGGAGGAGTCAGGAGTCACATGATCAGGGGCCTCAGTGGATGCAGGACTCTGCTGTGCTGGTTGTCATGGTGCTGGATGAGCTGAAGTTTATGTGTGGGGTCAGGAGGGGTTTACAGTGTGGATGTAGCAGAGCCGTGTGTGTACGAGGTGTACGGAGCGGAGCCGCGTGTGTACGAGGTGTACGGAGCAGAGCCGCGTGTGTACGAGGCGTACGGAGCGGAGCCATGCGTGTACGAGGTGTACGGAGCGGAGCCGCGCGTGTACGAGGTGTACGGAGCGGAGCCGCGTGTGTACGAGGTGTACGGAGCAGAGCCGCGCGGGTACGAGGTGTACGGAGCGGAGCCGCGTGTGTACGAGGTGTACGGAGCGGAGCCGCGCGGGTACGAGGTGTACGGAGCGGAGCCGCGCGGGTACGAGGTGTACGGAGCGGAGCCGCGCGGGTACGAGGTGTACGGAGCGGAGCCGCGCGGGTACGAGGTGTACGGAGCGGAGCCGCGCGGGTACGAGGTGTACGGAGCGGAGCCGCGCGTGTACGAGGTGTACGGAGCGGAGCCGCGCGTGTACGAGGTGTACGGAGCGGAGCCGCGCGTGTACGAGGTGTACGGAGCGGAGCCGCGCGTGTACGAGGTGTACGGAGCGGAGCCGCGCGTGTACGATGTGTACGTAGCGGAGCCGCGCGTGTACGAGGTGTACGTAGCGGAGCCGCGCGTGTACGAGGTGTACGTAGCGGAGCCGCGCGTGTACGAGGTGTACGGAGCGGAGCCGCGCGTGTACGAGGTGTACGGAGCGGAGCCGCGCGTGTACGAGGTGTACGGAGCGGAGCCGCGCGTGTACGAGGTGTACGGAGCGGAGCCGCGCGTGTACGAGGTGTACGGAGCGGAGCCGCGCGTGTACGATGTGTACGGAGCGGAGCCGCGCGTGTACGAGGTGTACGGAGCGGAGCCGCGCGTGTACGAGGTGTACGGAGCGGAGCCGCGCGTGTACGAGGTGTACGGAGCGGAGCCGCGCGTGTACGAGGTGTACGGAGCGGAGCCGCGCGTGTACGAGGTGTACGGAGCGGAGCCGCGCGTGTACGAGGTGTACGGAGCGGAGCCGCGCGTGTACGAGGTGTACGGAGCGGAGCCGCGCGTGTACGAGGTGTACGGAGCGGAGCCGCGCGTGTACGAGGTGTACGGAGCGGAGCCGCCCGTGTACGAGGTGTACGGAGCAGAGCCGCGCGTGTACGAGGTGTACGGAGCAGAGCCGCGTGTGTAAGAGGTGTACGGAGCGGAGCCGTGTGTGTACGAGGTGTAGGGAGCGGAGCCGCGTGTACGAGGTGTCGGAGCGGAGCAACGTGTGTACGAGGTGTATGGAGCGGAGCCGCGCGTGTACGAGGCATACGGAGCGGAGCCGCACATGTACGGAGTGGAGCCGCACGTGTACAAGGTGTACAGAACGGAGCCGCGTGTGTATGAGGTGTACGGAGCGGAGCCGCGCGTGTACGAGGTGTACGGAGCGGAGCCGCGCGTGTACGGAGCGGAGCCACGTGTACGTGGTGTACAGAGCAGAGCCGCGTGTGTATGAGGTGTACGGAGCGGAGCCGCGCGTGTATGAGAGATGCAATATCTGTCCATGTATTGTAAATATTAGTGATGAGCGAGCGTGCTCGCCATTGCTCGATACTTAATCAGTCATCGGGGTGCGCTCATTACTTGTTCGAGTATAAAACCAGATGAAGGAATGCGGCCGGCCAATCACAGTAATTCAAGTAGGCAACACGGCATTACCGTGTAAGGCAGGCAATCCCTGTGTGTTTAATGGTTGTCTAACATCCGCAAAACATGTGGGGCAGGAACTATGGCACCAGAGATATTTGATTGAAAATCCGAGCACCGCGATGATCTATTAAGTATCGAGCAGTGGCAAGCATGCTTGCTCATCATTAGAAAATATATGAATACAGTTAGGTCCAGAAGTATTTGGAATGTGACTGAATATTCGTGATTTAAGCTCCGCAAGCCACTAATTTGGATTTAAAATGATACAAAAAAAGGGGTTGAACAAAAATACCCTGTGAAACGTTTAGGAATTGCATCCATTGGTCTACAAAGCCTCTTCATTTCGAGGGCTCAAAAGTAATGGGGCAACTAAAAGAGGTTGTCCACTACTTTTTCATTGATGATCTATCCTTAGGATAGGTCATCGATGTTTGATGGGTTGGGGTCAAACACCCGACTCCCCTGCCGATCACTTATTGTTGCCGTCCAGAAATACTCACTTGCGGAGCTAGCTGTCTTCTGGTAGTGGCCGTGGCACGGTACTACACACCCGCCTCATATTGTCTAATCTAGCCATTGTATTTTTAAGGCTCATTAATGCTTTGCACCTTGTGGTGAACCCTCTGTATTTGCTCTCTCTTGAAGTCTTCTCTTTTATGTTGGACCTAGACACTAAAAAACACCTACTTCCTGGACAGTGTTCATCACTTAAGGCCCCGTCACACTAAGCGATGCAGCAGCGATCCCGACAACGATACGACCTGTCAGGGATCGTTGCTGCATCGCTAATACATCGCTGGTGAGCTGTCAAACAGGCAGGCTCACCAGCGATGAGGGAAGCAGCGATATCGTCCACGATGTCCTGCTCCCGGTTACCAGCCTGCTGCTGAAGCAGAAGCAGGCTGGTAACTATGGTAAACATCGGGTTACTAGGGGCATACGCGCACTTAGTAACCAGATGTTTATCATGGATACGACTCTGCTAAGGTGAATGGTAACCTCCCGCGCACCGTAGCAGAGTGGTATCCATGGTAAACAGCGGGTTACTAAGTGCGCGCGTGCCCCTAGTGACCCGATGTTTACCATGGATACCAGCCTGATCGTTGGTCCCGCTGGCCAGCACACATCGCTGTGTGTGACCAGCGGGACCAACGATCAGGCTGGTATCCATGGTAAACATCGTGTTACTAGGGGCACGCGCGCACTTAGTAACCCGCTGTTTACCATGGATACCAGCCTGATTGTTGGTCCCGCTGGTCACACACAGCGATGTGTGCTGGCCAGCGGGAGGCCAACGACCAAAAAATGGTCCAGGATACTTTGCAGCGATCAGCGACCTCACAGCAGGGGCCTGATCGCTGCAAAGTGTCACACATAGCGACATCGCTGGTGAGGTCGCTGTTGCGTCACCAAAACCGTGACACAGCAGCAATCTCGCTAGCGATATCGCTATGTGAGACGGGGGCTTTAGGTTGATATTGTAAAGGGGCTTTTCTTCACCATGGAAAGAATTATTCAATCAGCCACCACTGTTTTTGTTCAGTGGACGTCCACAACTTTTTGAGTTTCCAAGCTCAACAGTGCACTTTTTTTTTCAGAATGTATCAAACTGTTGATTTGGTCACTGCTAACATTTCTGCAATCCCTTTGGTGATTTGATCTTTTCACTTCCATTGAGAGCATCTTTCTGTGTTATGGGTTCATAGCAACAGCTTCCAAATACAAAAGCCACACCTGGAATCAGCTCAAGACCTTTTACTTGCTTCATTGATGATGGATTAATGAGAGAAGAGCCCATACAGCCAATGAAAGAGCTTTTGAGAATTGACCAAAAGAGGCGGCTCCATATAACAGAGCTGTAATTTCTAAACCTTTACTCCAATTAGGATGTTAATACCTTCAAATTAAAGCTGAAAGTTGGCACTATAAGCCCAGATTGATTATATAATTTTATCTTGAATATCTTTTGGTAAACTGCTAAAATTCCAAAACTTATGTCACTGTCCAAATATTTTTTGGACCTAACTATCTAAACGTTCTATTGACATGAAATTTTCACCAGTTGTCGGTAACAACCCATCTAATCCACACAGGTAAAGAAATCCAATCATAGATAGCCATAAATTTAATTATGTGTAATCATGAAAAATAAAATAAAAGTAATACTTCGTACAAAAGCCTTTGTTGGTGATGACAGCTTGAAGATGCCTCCTGTATGGAGAAACTAGTAGCATGCATTACTCAAGCGTGATTTTGGACAATTCTTCAACACAAACGCTCTTCAAATCCTAAGGTCCCATGGGCTTCTTCTATGAACTCTGGCCTTTAGTTTCTTCCATACATTTTCTATTGAATTCAGGTCAGGTGATTGGCGGGGTCATTCTACCAGCTTTTTTTCAGAGTTTCCTTGGCTGTGTGTTTGGGATCATTATCTTGCTGAAATGTAAACCCTAGATTCATGTTCATCATCCTGGAAGATGGCTGATTTTTTATCACAAATGTTTCTGTATATTTGTGCATTCATCCTTCCTTCATTTATACAAAGTTTGCTAGTGCCGTATGCTGAAAAACTGCCCCACACCATGATGCTCCCACCTCCAAACTTCACTGTTGGTATGTTGTTTTGGGGGTGATATGCAGTGCCTTTTAGTGTCAAAACTTGGAGTGTATTATGGCATCCAAAGAGTTCACTTTTGGTCTCATCTGATCAGACTATGTAATTCACATTCTTGTCCACATGTTGTTGAACAAACTTTAACCCCTTAACAACATCTGACGTACTAATACGCGTCTGTGCCCTGGGACTTAAGAGCCAGACCCGTATTAGTACGTCATGGCGATCACGCGCGCACACAGGCTGTGCGGGCGCGATCGCCGCCGGGTGTCAGCTGATTGTCACAGCTGACACCCGATACTATGTGCAGGGAGCGGTCCTGCACCGCTCCCAGCACATTAACCCCCGCGATGCTGCGATCGAAGTCTATCGAAGTCGATCGCGGCATTGCGGGGGCAAGGGGAGGTGATCGGCGATACTCACCTCCTCTTCCGGCTTCCAGCGCAGTCTGCAAAGGCTTCCCGGGTGTTGCCATGACGACCCGATGTCGTCATGACAACATCCGGGTCACCAGACAGCAGGAAGATTGTTTGGACATGCGCAGTGCATCTCCAAACAATCTTCTCAATGTGCACCGCTGACAGCCTGCATGGCTCAGGGATGGTGCTGCATTCCTGTGCCATGCAGGCGATCAGAGAAAAAAAAGTGAAAGTCCCAGAGTGGGACAAAGTAATAAAGTGTATAAACTGTCTGTAAGTGAAAAAAAAAAAAAAAAATTGCAAAAATATAAAAAAAAAATAATCCACCAAAAATAAAAATATAATGTACCCATCAATAAATATTATTATTAAAAAAAAAACAAAAAACAATAAAAGTACACATATTTGGTATCGCCGCGTCCGGAACAACCTGACCTATAAAATGTCCCACTAGTTAACCCCTTCAGTGAACACTGTAAAAAAAAAAAAAAAAAAAAACGAAGCAAAAAACAATGCTTTATCACCATACCGCCAAACAAAAAGTGGAATAAAAGGTGATCAAAATGACGCATGTAAATAAAAATGGTACCGCTGAAAACGTCATCTCGTCCCGCAAAAAACAAGCCGACATACAGCTCCATCAGCCGAAAAATAAAAAAGTTATAGCTCTCAGAATAAAGCGATGCTAAAAAATATTTTTTTCTATAAAATTGCTTTTATTATGTAAAAGTGCAAAACATAGAAAAAACAATATAAATGTGGTACCGCTGTAAACGTACTGACCCGAAGAATAACGCTACCTCATCAATTTTACCACACGCGGAACAGAATAAATTAAAAAAAAAAACAATTCCTGAATTGTTGGTTTTTGTTTATTCTGCCTCCCAAAAATCGGAATAGAAAGCGATCAAAAAATGTCACGTGCCTGAAAATGGCACCAATAACAACGTCAAGTCATCCCGCAAAAAACGAGCCGTCACATGACTGTCTGCCAAAATCTGGAAAAATTATAGCTCTCAAAATATGGCGATGCAAAAACTAGATTTTACAAAAAATGCGTCTTTTAGTGTGTGACAGCTGTCAGTCATAAAAACCCCATATGATTCTGGCATTGCTGTAATCACACCGACCCGAAGAATAAAGTCATCTAATCACTTATACCGCACAAGGAACGGCGTCAAAAATAAACTCTTGGGTTAGGATTGGGCTAGGGTTAGGGCTGGGTTTGGGGCTAGGGTTGTGCTGGGGCTAGGGTTGTGCTATGGTTAGGGTTATACTAGGGTTAGGGCTAGGTTTGTGATGGGGTTGGGATTTTTTTCAAAAGTAAGAAAAAAAGATGACGATATGGCGAATAGTGTTGAGCGCAAGTGCTCGCTACTTGAGTTTGCAAATTGAAGGGAAAATCGGCTCAAATTGTTAGCGGACACCATGTTGCGTTTGGAGAGCCCCTCTGTGCCCAAACTTTGGAGCTCCCCCACAAGTGACCCCATTTTGGAAACTAGACCCCCCAAGGCACCTAGCTAGATGCATAATGAGCACTTGGAACCCCCAGGTGCTTCACAAATTGATTCATAAAAATGAAAAAGTGTTTTTTCTTTCACTTTTTCATTTTTACGAATCAATTTGTGAAGCACCTGGGGGTTCCAAATGCTCACTATGCATCTAGAAAGGTGCCTTGGGGGTCTAGTTTCCAAAATGGGGTCACTTGTGGGGGAGCTCCAAAGTTTGGGCACAGAGGGGCTCTCCAAACGCAACATGGTGTCCGCTAACAATTTGAGCCGATTTTCCCTTCAATTTGTTAGCGGTTACCATGTTGCATTTGGAGAGTCTGTGTGCCCAAACATTGGAGCTCCCCCACAAGTGACCCCATTTTGGAAACTAGACCCCCCAAGGCACCTATCTAGATGCATAGTGAGCAGTTGGAACCCCCAGGTGCTTCACAAATTGATTCGTAAAAATGAAAAAGGTTTTTTTTTTCATTTTTTCGAATCAATTTGTGAAGCACCTGGGGGTTCCAAGTGCTCACTATGCATCTAGATAGGTGCCTTGGGGGGGTCTAGTTTCCAAAATGGGGTCACTTGTGGGGGAGCTCCAAAGTTTGGGCACACAGGGGCTCTCCAAACACAACATGGCGTCCGCTAATTATTCAAGCAAATTTTACAATCAAAAAGTCAAATGGCGCTCCTTCCCTTCCGAGCCCTGCCGTGCGCCCAAACAGTGTTTTTTCCCCACATATTGGGTATCTGCGTGCCCAGGGGAAATTGCACAACAAATTTTGGGGTCCATTTTTTCTTGTTACCCCTGTGAAAATAAAAAAAATTGGGTCTAAAGAAACATTTTTGTGAAAAAAGTTAAATGTTCATTTTTTTCTTCCACATTCAAAAAATTCCTATGAAGCACCTGAAGGGTTAATAAAGGTCTTGAATGTGGTTTTGAGCACCTTGAGGGGTGCAGTTTTTAGAATGGTGTCACTTTTGAGTATTTTCTGTCATAAAGACCTCTCAAAGTGACTTCAAATGTGACGTGGTCCCTAAAAAAATGGTTTTGTAAATTTTGTTGGAAAAATGAGAAATCGCTGCTCAACTTTTAACCCTTATAGCTCCCTAACAAAAAAAAATTTTGGTTCCAAAATTGTGCTGATGTAAAGTAGACATGTGGGAAATGTTATTTATTAACTCTTTTGTGTGACATATCTCTCTGATTTCAGGGCTTAAAAATTCAAATTTTGAAAATTGCAAAATTTTCAAAATTTTCGCCAAATTTCCATTTTTTTCACAAATAAATCGAAGAAATTTTTCCACAATCATGAAGTACAATATGTCACGAAAAAACAGTCTCAGAATCAGGGGGATCTGTTGAAGCGTTCCAGAGTAATTACCTCATAAAGTGACAGTGGTCAGAATTGTAAAAATTGGCCTGGTCATTAACGTGCCAACCACCCTCGGGGCTTAAGGGGTTAAACATGCTTGAACATGCTTTTTGTTCAGAAATGGAGCTAGAGTGCATCACTTATAGTTTTCTTTGAAACAATTTTACCTCCTGATTCCAGGTCCTCCTGTAGCTTTCCTCAGATAATAGTTGGCTCTTGGACAATTTTTAGGATAATTTGTTTCACTCTTCGGTCTGAAATCTGGCTGTGGCAGGTTTATGGTGAAATGATGTTCTTTCAACTACCAGATTATTGCTGCAACAGCACTCACTGGAACCTTCAGTAGTTTGGAATTTTTTCTGTAATCAATACCATCAGTATATCTTGAACAATATGGTTGCAAAGGTACCGATATAAGACCAATAAATCAAAGGCCCTCCTATGTATCAAGCATAAATCCTACATAGAAGAAATTAGGAGTATACAGCCAAATAGAGATACAATATAAGAAATTGTATTGAGCAGAAATAATAAAAATATTAAATACCGAAAAATAAGTTGTACCAAGAATATAAACCTGACCTAGGGGGCATATATATTGTATGACAAATTTAACAAGAGGTAAGTGTAGATATATCTGGGAAATCACAGACACTATATACTTATTGCAGTGGGTAAGTATTGATATATCGCATAGACAGCAGGTAGACACAACAGGGCATCAAAAAAATATGTATCACATATAAATACTAAATTCTGTATAGTTCCACTGTGTTAGAGTGAACAAATGTCACACCATCACCAATGCTAATAACAGATGCTTATCATCCTGTCATAGGATTTAAACCAAAGGAAACCCTGCCATAAACATGAATAGGAAATACCTAACAAAACAGTATATGTGTTGGTTAAAGTACATCAATAACCATCAAATCAATTATAATTACCCAAGGTCAGGACAAGTGGTCCAGAGTGCCCCTAACGCGCGTTTCGTGTTTGTAGCTTCCAATAATACACTCCCTAAGAACTGTTTACCAAACTCCCCTCCCTTTCACTTAATACTTATCCGCTTTTTAACCAGGTGCAAACTCGTCCTACAACGTGCCAAGTATTTCCTCAACAGAGAAGAACGCCTGCCACCCATCCAACTATACCCCATATGACGCATCACCTCATCCCTCCTTTTTAAATTATTTAACTAATTTTATCAAAAAGACCTATTTTTATCATTTTTTCTTAATAAATTGTCTTATGTTTAATTAACTCGAGTGTCACCCCACTTTTGTATATGCCTCCATTGAGCGCAAGTTCATAAGCATATTATTCTAACATTCCCTGACCACTTGTGGTAAGTTGTCTTACTTGCAGCAGGTTCAAAGAGGCATACCTACCAGCGCCACTGAATACCTAATACCATATGCTGTTAACCATTGGTGACTAATAAATTCTTACCGGAGTGTGGTACCCTCACCCTGCATTGTCTGAGTAGTGTTATGCCCACAGGAAAGGAGTACGGGCAATCAATGGGATGAGCTCCAGCATTTGCATAGACAGTCAGGCAAGCACATAACACTGCTGCACGGACAGTACATGCACACTCAGCTCTGCTATATATGCACATTTATATACACACACACCTCTGTTACATATGCACATTTGCATACACATATACTGTATATACATTACCCTGTTTTGCAGTTTATTCCAGGTGATGTGATTTGATTACATGATCTGGAAGGTCCTTGAGCTAGTCAAGTAGAAGGTTCTTCAGCTGCTAACTCAGGACATGCAGCCTCTGTGCAGATCCCGCTACTTTCCTCTCCTGGTCTGCACCAATCAGTTAGATAAGTGTGGGGCTGGAGGTGGAAGAGCAGTTCTCTCAGTGATCTGGAAGGACACTGTCGATAAGATGCACTCACTTATTAGCAAGATTTTTTTCTTGGTAAAAGTGTGTCTTATAGTCAAAAAAAAAGTTTTAAAGTAATTTCCCTTTCTCATCTAATTATATGCTTGTCTGTTATATGTTTTTGTACAATTTGTCAATAACATATATATTTTCTCCTCGTCTGAGTTATTTTTGATGGTCAACAAAATACGATGTTCCGGTAATTCTTTTTTCACACTTTAGGTACGATAATGGCTTCTCTCTGTGTGGAATTTTTGATCTTCAAAGAGGTTGTCCAGTACTTAGTGTGAGGACCTGGCCGCTTTCTAAATACTTTTCCAGCACTGAGCACCCCTTTTCATCAATCTTAATTTTGTATTTTGTTAGAAATTTGCTTGCTGTGTTTTGTTAGTGATTTGTTTGCTCATCAGTTCAACCTCCGGTATCTATTCCATTCAGTGACCATAGCTCCAAGACCTTGGGCCATTGTTCTCTCCGTCACCACAGGTAGTCTCACATGCAAAACCAGGGGAGGGTTCCACCTGAGAAAATATCTCCACTAAGGCACAATTAGCTGGGGGAGGGAGGGGTGAGCTCTTCTGCCGATTCAGGGGGCTGAACCCTGTGCAGGAGAAAGGGAAGATTCATTGCTAGTCGGACGGAGAGCTGGGTGGAATCACGGGCTGCGGTTGTGATATCCATCATCCAAAGGAGCATATGCTGTGACTGCCAATATACCGGCGGGAGATACAAAAAGCTGTGGGCCAACCAAAACTTGGGGGACAGTGGGTATCACCTGGTACGGGGCAGTGGAACTACTGATCACAGGTTGGAACTCTAGGACTAAGAGAATTGCCTGTTGGACATTTACCTGGAATTGCTGTTCACCATGGCCGGAAGGAATAAAACTAATTGCATCGATAACCTGCCTAGGTGATTATTAACATCCACAACCGCACATCTTTACTCTTAGACAACCCCTTCTCATTCCTCATATTTGGTCCTGTTAAAATGAAAACAATTATACAAACGTCCCATGCCTGTGCAGTTTCAGTGGTGTGAGCACTTGCGTTTCCGAGGCTTATGTGACATTTTTATGTCATCTGAGCTCTGCGGCCATTCACGCTGGCATCACTGTCCCCACCTTTGGACACATCGAACAATAAGAGGAAATCAGAAAGCAGCAGCAGCCCTGGCTTCTTGTTGATGTTCAATACGTCCGAAGAAGGGGACAGTGAAGCCGAATGAAGCTGATTGGGCGCAGGGCTCATGTGATGTAACAACTTCACATGTACCCTAGGAACAGAAGAGTTAAAACAGTTCCAACATTCTGAACATGAAAAAGGCTTTTCCCTTGTGTGATTTCTTTAAAGTTTATTAAGAGATGAATTCTGTGTAAAACATTCCCCACATTACGAACATGGAAAAGGCTTCTCCCCTGTGTGAATTCTTTGGTGACTAAGAAGAGAAGATTTCTTTACAAAACATTTCCAACATTCTGAACAGGAAAAAGGCTTCTCTCCTGTGTGACTTCTCTGGTGCTGAACCAAATTTGATTTCCATGTAAAATATTGCCCACATTCTGAACATGAAAAAGGCTTCTCCCCTGTGTGAGTCCTATGGTGAATAACAAGATCTGATTTCTGATTAAAACATTTTCCACATTCTGAACAGGAAAAAGGTTTCTCCCCTGTGTGGGTTCTCTGGTGTCTATCAAGAAACGATTTAAAATTAAAACATTTTCCACATTCTGAACAGGAAAAAGGCTTATCTCCTGTGTGGGTTCTTTTGTGGATATCAAGATGCGCTTTTCGGGTAAAACATTTTCCACATTTTGAACAGGAAAAAGGCGTCTCCTCTGTATGAGCTCTCTGGTGCTTAACCAAAGCTGATTTATGGATAAAACATTTCCCACATTTTGAACATGAAAAAGGCTTTTTGCTTGTGTGAGTTCTCTGGTGGTCAAGCAAAGTTGAAATTTGGTTAAAACATTTCCCACATTCTGAACATGAAAAAAGGCTTCTCTCCTCTGTGAGTTCTCTGGTGCTGAACCAAATTTGATTTCCATGTAAAATATTTCCCACATTCTGAACATGAAAATGGCTTCTCCCCTGTGTGAGTTCTCTGGTGAATAACAAGATCTGATTTCTGGTTAAAACATTTTCCACATTCTGAACAAGAAAAAGGCTTCTCCCCTGTGTGGGTTCTCTGGTGTCTATCAAGAAGCGATTTAAAATTAAAACATTTTAAACATTCTGAACAGGAAAATGGCTTCTCCCCTGTGTGGGTTCTCTGGTGGATATCAAGATTCGCTTTCCGGGTAAAAAATTTCCCACATTCTGAACATGAAAAAGGCTTCTCTCCTGTGTGAATTCTTTGGTGCTGAAACAAATTTGATTTCCATGTAAAATATTTACCACATTCTGAACATGAAAAAGGCTTTTCCCCTGTGTACATTCTTTGGTGTATAACAATATTCCATTTCTGCTTAAAATATTTCCTACATTCTGACCATGAAAATGGCTTTTCCTCTGTGTGACTTCTCTGGTGTTTAACAAGACCTAATTTGTGGTTAAAACATTTTCCACACGTGGAACAAGAAAATATTTTCTTCGTTGTGTGAATTTTTGGATGTTTAAGAAAAGACTTTTCGAGGGGAAAACTATTTCCATATTCTGATTGTGAAAATGGCTTCTTAGCTTTACCAGTAGTTTGTTTTTTAATGCTTATTTTGTGACTTTGATTTTCCTTAGTAGTCGGTAATGAATCAGAAGACAGGACCTGTTTCATAGGATCAGATGACAGATCTTTGCTGTGAAGGAATGATGGTATATCTGCAGTAGTGGCATTCACTTTAGTTGTATCCTGTGGGATCTCAAGCTCAACTAATTTAAAAATTGAAGATGTCAGCTGTCCCTCTGATCTCCTGGTACAGTCATCTGCCAAGAATAAAACCAATTATTATTTTTGAATAAAATATCCTCGAATTTTATATTTTTGAACATTTCTACTTAAACTGTCAGTAGAAATGCCAAGTTATGTAAAAATATTGAATTATTCACCAAGACAATGACAGTTCACAGTATAAGGCCGGAGTAACACTACTGTATAACATGGCCAAGTGCTATGCAATAAAACATCGCATAGCACTCGGCCCAGTGTTATTATATCGGCCAGCTCAGATCAGCGATTATTTACTCATGCTGATTCGACATGAGAAGACAATCGCAGTATGCTGTGATTAGCAGCGATACTCGATTCATTCGCACCCATACAAGTCTATGGGTGGAAGTGAAACAACGGACTGCACACGGATGTCAACCCAGTGCAGTCCGATACACGCCGGGTCAGACCATGGAGGAGATGGAGAAAATACTTTCTCCATCTCTTCTGCACCTGTGCTGCGATCATCTCATGCAAGAAAATCGCAGCACAGTAGCAGGACACTCGGCTCCTGATCGCTGAAGAGCAGGAGCCGAAGGTCAATAGCATATCACATCTGATGCTCTTGTATCAGATACCATACGCTGGTGTGACTCCGGCCTAATAGAAAACATCATAGGATGAACCAGTGGAGCGTGGTGTTCAATTGTTTGTTCATCCTGCCTCCCAAACATGGAATAAAAAACCACCAAACAATATTATGTAGGCAAAAATAATACTAATAAAAACTGTTACTCATCTAAAAAAAAACAAGTCCCCACTCAGGTCCATCATCTGTCAATGGAAAAACAGAGGTTTCCCCATTATTAGTGGCTCAAAAGCTCTTGAAAAGCAACATGTACCCATAAACCAATCCAGAAATATCCACTCTCCCAAAGTATAGTCTCCCCCTCACTTCTGAGCCTTGCAGCGCGCCCAAACCACATTTAGCATCCATGTATTTGGCATTATTATAGTGAGAAGAACCCACTTAATTTACGGTGTGTGTCTCCTGGAGCACAATCTGGGCACTATGTGTTGGGTAATGAAATGGTATATTTGCAATTTTCACTCTCCAACATCCACTGTGCACAAATTTCTGTAAAGTGGCTGTGAAGTCATAATAGTCACTACTATTCATTGAGGGTTATAATCTCCACAATGGGGATTTTTATTGCTCTCATTTACTACCATTTTGTCATATTAGGGCTTCTGCAAATGGTGTGTCCCATCTCCTCTGGGATCTGCTCCTGCGACGTCTGCTTCTCTCACCAGGAGTCGCCTTATTCATTCTGCAGGTGGCGCTGGTGATGGAAGAGACGTCAGAACCAGAAGCTCTGGGCAACGCAGGATCTGTCCAGCCACTAAGATTTGGGAGCCTGGGACCAGTAGTACCATCCAGTCTTGCAGTATGGGTGTGTGTGCTGTCCAGCTGGAGTAATCTGCTCCCTGCTTCAGCCAACTGGAAAGCACCGCACCCTACTAAAGCTGGAAGCATATTGCTGGAAGCTGCCAGATACAGCCTTGTTCTCCTCTGGTTCAGTCCTCTGTGCTCAGCTCCCGGCTTGTGTATTTGTTTCTTGTTGTGACCCCGGCACGTTGAATGACTACTCTTGTGACTTCTGATTTTGTATTTTCTCTGCCCTCCTCATTCTCACCCGGCTATCTGACTATTCTTCCCATCTCACTCCACAGAACAGAAGGTAACACAGTGGCCCAAGCCTAGGGGTCTCTGTGTAAGTCCATATCCACGTAGAGGTATTAAATATTGATGGGCAAAACTGTGACTAAAGACAATAACACATCTACTGAAATGAATAAAAACTCAACAGTCTTCATCAGCAAAAAAAAATTGAGATGAGTAACTAGTGGTGAAACCTCTCTGGGGTAATGGGGCTCGGGGGCTCTTGGCAATCTAAATTATCAAAAAATGCCAATATTTTCTATCAGATTAGTTTCAAGAAGAAATATTAGACATCTAAATAGAACTTTTTATAATAGTGCAGAGCTGAGGTGTCTTAAATTTAGATCTCAGGCATTTGGAAGAGTCAATGGAGACCTTTTTTTAAAGACTATCAGGGACTTGCAGACTCACATACAGTTAGGTCCATATATATTTGGACAGAGACAACATTTTTCTAATTTTGGTTCTAGACATTACCACAAGGAATTTTAAACAAAACAATTCAGATGCAGTTGAAGTTCAGACTTTCAGCTTTCATTTGATGGTATCCACATTAAAACTGGATGAAGGGTTTAGGAGTTTCAACTCCTTAACATGTGCCACCCTGTTTTTAAAGGGATCAAAAGTAATTGGACAATTGACTCCAAGGCTATTTCATGGACAGGTGTGGGCAATCCCTTCGTTATGTCATTCTCAATTAAGCAGATAAAAGGCCTGGAGTTGATTTGAGGTGTGGTGCTTGCATTTGGAAGGTTTTGCTGTGAAGTAAACATGTGGTCAAAGGAGCTCTCCATGCAGGTGAAACAAGCCATCCTTAAGCTGAAAAAACAGAAAAAAACCATCCGAGAAATTGCTACAATATTAGGAGTGGCAAAATCTACAGTTTGGTACATCCTGAGAAAGACAGAAAGCACTGGTGAACTCATCAATGCAAAAAGACCTGGGCGCCCACGGAAGACAAGAGTGGTGGATGATTGCAGAAAATTCCATGGTGAAGAGAAACCCCTTCACAACAGCCAACCAAGTGAACAACACTCTCCAGGAGGTAGGCATATCAATATCCAAATCTACCATAAAGAGAAGACTGCATGAAAGTAAATACAGAGGGTTCACTGCACGGTGCAAGCAACTCATAAGCATCAAGAATAAAAAGGCTAGACTGGACTTTGCTAAAAAACATCTAAAAAAGTCAGCACAGTTCTGGAAGAACATTCTTTGGACAGATGAAACCAAGATCAACCTCTACCAGAATGATGGAAAGAGAAAAGTATGGCGAAGGCGTGGTACAGCTCATGATCCAAAGCATACCACATCATCTGTAAAACACGGCGGAGGCAGTGTGATGGCTTGGGCATGCATGGCTGCCAGTGGCACTGGGTCACTAGTGTTTATTGATGATGTGACACAGGACAGAAGCAGCCGAATGAATTCTGATGTATTCAGAGCCATACTGTGTGCTCAGATCCAGCCAAATACAGCCAAACTGATTGTCCATCTGTAGTATGAAACGACGACCAATGACCCAAAACATAAAGCCAAAGCAACCCAGGAGTTTATTAAAGCAAAGAAGTGGAATATTCTTGAAAGGCCAAGTCAGTCACCTGATCTCAACCCAATTTAGCATGCATTTCACTTGTTAAAGACTAAACTTCAGACAGAAAGGCCCACAAACAAACAGCAACTGAAAACCACCGCAGTGAAGGCCTGCAGAGCATTAAAAAGGAGGAAACACAGCGTCTGATGATGTCCATGAGTTTAAGACTTCAGGCCGTCATTGCCAACAAAGGGTTTTCAACCAAGTACTAGAAATGAACATTTTATTTACAATTATTAAATCTGTCCAATTACTTTTGTTCCCTTTAAAAATAGGGTGGCACATGTTAAGGAGCTGAAACTCCTAAACCCTTCATCCAATTTTGATGTGGATACCCTCAAATGAAAGCTGAAAGTCTGAACTTCAACTGCATCTGAATTGTTTTGTTTAAAATTCAATGTGGTAATGTCTAGAACCAAAATTAGAAAAATGTTGTCTCTGTCCAAATATATATGGACCTAACTGTAAGTGAGGCAGGCAAATCCCACCACAAATCATACAAAAGGAAAAACTGTAAACAAATAGACATAGAATAAAAAAAAACATGTTTCACCCACATCAAGAACGTATGTATCGGCAGAGAACTACAACACTAAACCGTAGATGCACTCATGTAGTATGGACCATTGGAGCTACTATAAGTTCCGTTCAGGAGAGTAGAGAAAGTATTAGTGCCCCCATTTCAGGAGAGATTGTGCTAATCCGAATTCCTTGGGACTGAAAACAATGTACTTTATGACGTGGAGTGAATCCATGAAACCAGGGCTCAAGCCATGCCAACACATCTCCTGCAGGCGTGAATAAATGTATATTACAGCCAAGTTTGGCCGCAAAGACTGGACCTGGTCTTGTAGGGACCATATGAGCTTATTCAGCAGCACAGAATGGAGTATGTAGATTCATCCAATAAGATATCAGGGTTCTAAGAAGCCAACAGCATCATTACCCTCCGCTTTCTCTTAAAGGCCCATCATGATAATTTTTTATCAAGTGATTTTTAACTTTTCAGCTCATTCTACGTACGCTGTCATTTGGCTTTGTAGTTTACAGATCTGAGCAGGTCACGGTCAACGTCTTCCAATCCCAGGGGTAAGGGGATCCTTCAGGTTGTAAGTTCTATACAGGAGGGCTTTCAATGCCTGAAGTCATTTGAACAGTTTTGGGTCTAAGAGAATGTTGTGGTCTAGAGGCAAAATGGTGGCCACATGATTGTGATAAGATTGGACTACACAACCGATAAAACAGCTACAGCCGGTGACTGAGATAAATCTGTTATTTTCTGTATTTAGTGGTTACTACTCACCTGGATGGTCATATGTAGGAATCTCCTCTTTACACCGCTCATCACCCCTCACATATGTCTCTGTAATATTAATATGGGTCTGATCTTCACCCTGAAACAAATATTGTAATAGTCACAAACAGATAAGAAGTCATATCTATGATCAGCTCTAATCCTGCCATCTCCACCATTCTCATGACACAAATATAGAGCATATACAGTTATATGAAAAAGTTTGGGCACCCCTATTAATCTTAAGCTTAATGTTTTCTTAAAATTGTTTTTTTTGCAACAGCTATTTCAGTTTGATATATGTAATAACTGTTGGACACAGTAATGTTTCTGCCTTGAAATGAGGTTTATTGTACTAACAGAAAATGTGCAATCTGCATTCAAACAAAATTTGACAGGTGCATAAGTATGGGCACCATTATCATTTTCTTGTTTTAAATACTCCTACCTACTTTTTACTGACTTACTAAAGCACTTTTTTTGGTTTTGTAACCTCATTGAGCTTTGAACTTCATAGCCAGGTGTATGCAATCATGAGAAAAGCTACTTAAAGTGGCCACTTGCAAGCTGTTCTCCTGTTTGAATCTCCTCTGAAGAGTGGCATCATGGGCTCCTCAAAACAACTGTCAAATGATCTGAAAACAAAGATTATTCAACATAGTTGTTCAGGGGAAGGATACAAAAAGCTGTATCAGAGATTTAACCTGTCAGTTTCCACTGTGAGGAACATAGTAAGGAAATGGAAGAACACAGGGACAGTTCTTGTTAAGGCCAGAAGTGGCAGGCCAAGAAAAACATTAGAAAGGCAGAGAAGAAGAATGGTAAGATCAGTCAAGGACAATCCTCAGACCACCTCCAGAGAGCTGCAGCATCAACTTGCTGCAGATGGTGTCACTGTGCATCGGTCAACTATACAACGCACTTTGCACAAGGAGAAGCTGTATGGGAGAGTGATGCGAAAGAAGCCGTTTCTGCAAGCACGCCACAAACAGAGTCGGCTGAGGTATGCAAAAGCACATTTGGAGAAGCCAATTTCTTTTTGGAAGAAGGTCCTGTGGACTGATGAAACCAAGATTGAGTTGTTTGGTCATACAAAAAGGCGTTATGCATGGTGGCAAAAAAACACAGCATTCCAAGAAAAACACTTGCTACCCACAGTAAAATTTGGTGGAGGTTCCATCATGCTTTGGGGCTGTGTGGCCAATGCCGGCACCGGGAATCTTGTTAAAGTTGAGGGACGCATGGATTCCACTCAGTATCAGCAGATTCTTGACAATAATGTTCAAGAATCAGTGATAAAGTTGAAGTTATGCAGGGGATGGATCTTTCAGCAAGACAATGATCCAAAACACCGCTCCAAATCTACTCAGGCATTCATGCAGAGGAACAATTACAATGTTCTGGAATGGCCATCCCAGTCCCCAGACCTGAATATCATTGAACATCTGTGGGATCATTTGAAGAGGGCTGTCCATGCTCGGCGACCATCAAACTTAACTGAACTGGAATTGTTTTGTAAAGAGGAATGCTCAAAAATACCTTTATCCAGGATCCAGGAACTCACTAAAAGCTACAGGAAGCGACTAGAGGCTGTCATTTTTGCAAAAGGAGGATCTACTAAATATTAATGTCACTTTTCTGGTGAGGTGCCCATACTTATGCACCTGTCAAATTTTGTTTGAATGCAGATTGCACATTTTCTGTTAGTACAATAAACCTCATTTCAAGGCAGAAACATTACTGTGTCCAACAGTTATTACATATATCAAACTGAAATAGCTGTTGCAAAAACACTAATTTTTATAAAACATTAAGCTTAAGATTAATAGGGGTGCCCAAACTTTTTCATATAACTGTAATACTGGTGGATAAAACAAGACTTTCACAGCCGTCTACACATCATAGGGAAGATCTCATGACACCTTCTCTCCATCTACCTGATGATCCTGAGGAACATTGGGATCTTCTTGTTTACAGTCCTGTGGAAGAAGAGAACGGGGACATCTCTCTGGTGTTGTCCTCTTACTGGATAGATCTGGAGGAAACACATACAGGGACTGAATTCATTCTTTCCATACAAATAATTATAGGCCGTGTGTATTTTGTCCTGTCTATTACCTGATGATGTGAGGGGCTGGGGAACCTCCATGACATCCTTGTACAGATCTTTGGGTCCTTCTAAATACTCCCACTCCTCCATGGAGAAATAGACAGCGACATCCTGACACCTTATAGGAACCTGACATATAAAATGATACCGTCACCCCCCGATCCCTTCATAGTGTTACTGTATAATGTCCCAGCATTCCCAGCAGTGTCACCTCTCCAGTCAGCAGCTCAATCATCTTGTAGGTGAGTTCTAGGATCTTCTGGTCATTGATGTCCTCATGTATCAGGGGGTGAGGTGGAGGTCTCGTGATTGGGCTCAGGGGTCTTCTCCATCCCTCAGACACAGGGTCCTGACAGCGCTCACTAGAGGTCTTCTTCACTACTGTGTAATCCTGGTTATGGAGAGACACATTAATAAATCTCCCTCCAGACATTTCCAGAGTCCTCACCTCTCCAGTTCTGTCCATCTGTTATTCCCATAGATAAGAATGATGTAATGTGACGTCATCAGAATCTCTCACCTCTCCAGTAAGCCGGAAGAGGATCTCCAGGGTGAGGTGTAATATCCTCTCCGCCATCTTGTCTCTGTCCATATCCATCTTTGATGGATCAAAAAGGAAAATTCTCTTATATAGGAGATCTTCGCTGAGAGGATCCAATATTGTAAAGACCCTAATGAGACGAAGATGAGCAGATGTAACATCATAAAAATCCTGTGTAATAATACAATTATTGGAGGTAATAAGGGAAACATATGAGATTTATTATTTTACACTATTTAGCTTTCTTCTTTATATCTACATATATAAAGCAGTAAATCTGTGTGTGGAGCCCATAGAATACAAAACATTTTTCATCTGGTTTGAGTGAAATTTTGCGCTGCCGTCTTTAACATCAGACTAAAAATACTGCAAACATGAAACCTAAAAATTGTTCACCTTGACAAGATTTGTCCCCAGAATTTAGGCTCTATAGAAATAAAGAAAAAAATGGGTGTCTGTGTGTTTAATGTGATGCACCCCCTGGGCCGTGGGGTACTCAGTAGACGGGCCGGTTGGTGCTGGGGATGTCACGGTGGCAGTGACCTGGTCCGTGACCCAGGGCGGTCAATTAAAGGGAAAGTAAAAGGGGAAATAAAGTTTTTAGAGATAATGTTCGTGACGCCACCTGTGGTATGCGGCTATATGGGGCCGCCGCTGCGGTGCAGATCCTCTGGAGCTGATGGTCACACAGCAGAGTTGGTTCAGCTCTCCACAGGCAGAGCTAAGCTCCAGGGCAGTATATGTAGAATTGTGGAGGTGGATGTTGTTGATACGGTGTAATGCAGGTGATACCGCAGATAATGACCAGTCCACAGCTTAATGGCGGTTTCCTTTTATCTTTACTTGCGGTAGTTAGGCAGACCGGGGCACGGGTACTAGCTGGTAGTAGAGGTCCAGGCGGCCTGGAAGCAAGTTGGGGATCCACCTCGCCATGTAGAGTTGTAGGCCTTCCCTCTGCGCTATTCTCTTTGGCCCTGCTACTTGAAGCTATGCTGCGACCCTTGTCCCTGAGTAAAACGTCTCTTCCTTACCCGTATGGCAGACAGCTCGGGCCTTCCTTAAGTGTCGCTCCCACGTGGCGGTGCTGTGCCCTATGGTGCTGCTGTGCCGCCGGGCATCTGGTGGGGCCAGGAGACCTGCAGTCTCCTGCCCTCCGGATTCGGCTGCTGGGCCTTCAGTGCCCCACAACCACGGACTCCGGTGTCCGGTTCCTTTGCGCTTCTCTCTTCTGGGGCGAGCTTGTACACAGCTCCCTTCCCCAGGTCCTTCCTCGTCGCTCTCCTGTCTCCAACTCCTCTCCACTAACTCTTTCTAACCCCGCCTCCAGATTCCAATTTGAAGGGGAGGAGCTCCCCTTTCTGGTTTGGAGCCAGGAAAGTGTTGTATACTGGTAAACCAGGCATGGCATTACCCCCTGTGAGGGAGGCAAGGCCACAGTGGCAACTGGACCACTGGGGTGCCACAAATGCCAAACCACAGTTTTTGCCCAAAGGGTCTCAAAGAGTTAGAGACTGCATCCAAGGAGTCACTCTTAAAGGTGCAGCAACCATATAGTCGCAAGGGGGGGAAACCTGATAAGTTGGTCTAAAGTCTGTAATTATAGCAACGGCTGTTGCAGAGGTAACTGGGGCCTCATTTTTGAGAATTGCCTCACAGTAAGATCTTTTTGGTTGGCTATAGCAACCAGATTGTAGCTTTCAACAATGAAGCTGCTGAGGTAAAATGAAAGCTGAGCACTGATTGGTTGCTATGGACAACTAGAAGAGTCTTACTGTGAGGAAGTGATACACTGTATGCTTTATATGTGTAGATTCAATTATTAGATAGCTGAGACAAATAAAAAACGCAAGTCCTGGCTTGAAGGGAAACAGATGAGACAGGCTGAATCAAAGGCAGCTAAAACATCTGAACACACATCATCTTCAGGAGTGTGCCTAATAGCCAGGTGTCCATGTTTAAATATTCAACTTCATCCAAAACCCCTCCCCAGACTAGGAGGCTCATTCCCATTCCTAGAGGTGAATTGACATAGTGTATATAGAATGGAGTCTGTCTACAATAATGTACTGCGCCTGCGTTAATTCTCATGCGCTAGAGGTTCGATAATGTCCATCCCCTAGTGTGCATGTCCGGAAGTGACGCGCTTTAACTGAAACTCCAGATAAACTGATTGCTGCCGCTCCACTCATATCCGTGACTGCGCATGTCCGTAGTTATGTGTTACACACCAGAGCGTATCTAGGAACATTGTCGGAGATTACGTATGCCTGGATGTGTGCGTTCCACTCTGAAGAGCATCCCAGTCTCCTATCTGTGACTGCCCATGTCCAGAAGTATATGTTCTACGCCGAAGTGCATAATGAATTTGTATTGCATTCCACCAATATAGAAAAGTCCTGTCTCTGAGATCAGCATCATGGGAGATTAAAAACAAGTATTGGGTCACGGTTCCACCCCTCACTGTGTCCGGGATGCAGTTACTGACAGCTCAGCCGTCCAATCATGTACAGGGGCATGCTGAAGCTGTCGGTACTTTGATTGACAGCTCGGTCATCCAGTCAGGTACAGGGGCGTGCTGAAGCAGTCAGTGTGTTTATTGACAGCTCGGCTGTCCAATCTGAGACTGGGAGGCACCGGCTATCTTCAGGTGTTCATTATTCCAGGTGACTGCCAGGCTACTTAACTGGGCATTTTCTGCCAGACGTACATTCACGTAGTGTGAGGTTTGTGGCTCTGTGCCTTAGTGTTCTGTGTATTGATCTTCTGATGCCTGACCCCTTCTGCTCTGATCCGCTATCCTTCTGGTATTCTGACCAATGGACTGTTACCTGACTATGCCTTTGCCTCTTCCCTCGGTTTATGACGTACCCTCCTGGCTTTTGACTTCGGACTCCTTGACTATTCCTTCTCATGGCCTGGCCGTGAAAAGTGACTCAGCGTCACATATTGCACAGCCTCACATCATGCAATAGGCTTTTAGATCTACTTCATCACTACAAAAAATATTGGATGATGGCCCACAGTATATTCCTAAATGGTCAAATTTGAACCCTATTGCATAATTAGAGATACACAAGGATCATCATACTTGTTAATTACTATATAGTAAATGTAGAATATATCTCGATAAAGTACAACAAAATGTGAACCCCATTCACAGGGAACTGAGTAGCAATGGGTAGAGTATAAAATCCAAAAATGTAATCCAGGATGGGGCTGTATTCACACAAAACAGGCATATGAAATTTGCTCATTGAGTCCCTTCGGGACTAGTGAATACAGTCAGGAGACCCACTCACTTTCCTTTTTGAGGATACATCTATTGTGACCAACTCCTCTTACATTGGGTTTAACCACCTCAATGATGCAATTGGAGATGTCTTCGGTTTCACTGTACACTGGCTCCGGTGCTCAGGAAAGACATATTGGAGCTAGAGAGGGTACAAAGGAGGGCGACTAAGGTAATAAAGGGAATGGAGGGACTAGAATACCCAGAGAGGTTGTCAAAATTAGACCTATTTACGTTGGAAAAGAGAAGGCTTAGGGGAGACCTCATAAACATGTATAAATACATCAGGGGGCAGTACAGAGATCTCTCCCATGATCTGTTTATACCAAGGATGGTGACAAAGACGAGGGGGCACACTATGCGTCTGGAGGAAAGGAGGTTCCTGCACCAGCATAGAAGGGGATTCTTTACGGTCAGAGCCGTGAGACTCTGGAACTCTCTGGGAGAGGAAGTGGTGATGTCCAACTCACTTAATGAGTTCAAAAGAGGCCTGGACGCCTTTCTTGAGAACAATAAAATTACATCGTATGCTTAGTGATAGTTAATTAATCCAGGGATTTAATCTGACTGCCAGATTGGAGTCGGGAAGTGAATTTTTCCTCAATGATGTAAATTGGCCTATACTGCATGGGTTTTTTTTGCCTTCCCCTGGATCAACGCTGCGGAATAGCTGCAGTGCACAAGAAATAGGCTGAACTGGATGGACGCTTGTCTTTTTTCGGCCTTATAAACTATGTAACTATGTAACATGTACACTGTTCATGTGTCTCGATAATGGGGTGTCCCGACCATGGCGTATATTGGTCAAATGCTCCCCCACCCTCCTCATAGATCCCGTCTTGGTCTTGTTGCCTACATTATCTAGGGAGCAGGTGCATATGGCCATATATACCCATCCTGAGGTTTTACAGTTGGATTAATCCCTCTGGAAAAAGGTTTTACCGGCGGAGGAACTCGAGAAAGATTTACATGCACTCATCCAATTACATGTACAACATTCTCCACATCTAAAAAAAACTACAGATTCTTCTATCCAGCCAAGTCCCCTTGCGTGCAGGTTTTTTATAGACACTATGCACTAAATGGTCCCTAATTGACCGACTCTTTCTGGAAGTTATTGTGGGAATAGGTCCCACAGCTCCCTTCAGGTCCAGGTCGGCCACAAGTACATCCTAGTGTTTTGTTAAGATATTAAAGATTTGGTTACTCAGTTCCTATTACTCGTGTTATCCCATCTTTTTCTTGGTCTCTTGGTTAGGTATGGAGAAGAGTCTGTCTCTCCCGTTTTTCTGTACACAATCGTGCGAAATCCAAAATGTACTGTGGGTAACCTTTTGCATTAATCTTGTGTTCATGTCTATTGTCTGTATATTAAAATGTGACATTTGAACACGTCCTTCTCGACCATAAAAATTTGCCCTTGAGTATTCTTTTTTTCAGGGAGATGGGGTGGTGGCTATCCCACTTCAATAGTTTATTAGTGCTTGTAGGTTTATGGTAGATGAATGTCCCTAGGGTCACATCCAGTTCTTTCTTGATTAGTACATCCAGGAAAGGCAAGGGGTTATAACTAAACTCCGTTGTAAATCTCAGGCCCACTCTATTGATGTTGAGTTTCCTGACAAATTCAAGAAACTGTTCACTCGTCCCTGATCAGATGATAAAAATTTTGTCAATATATCTATACCACACCCCAATATATGGATGTCACCACTTATGATCATCTCTGCATATTGTGGTTTCCTCCCACCAGCCCAGGAAAAAGGTTAGCATACAAGGGGGCACAGAGGCTCCCCATCACAGTACCGCTGAGCTCGGGGGAAGTACTTCCTATCAAAAAGAAAGAAGTTATGTGTAAGAGTGAATTTTATAAGATCCTCCATGAAGTCATTATGTCTGCTACACTCTACTGATCTCCATTTCAAGAAATGTCTTACTCCTCTGATACCATCCTCATGCGGTATATTACTGTACAAAGCCTCGATATCAAGAGTATTTATGTAGGGGAGCAGAAAAAGGGAAAACCATGTTCCAGAGGTTTTATTCCAACAGTAAAACCTCAGGACTTATTCCAACTGCAGGATCTCAGGCGGTACTGTGGGAACATTATACTGTGGGGGCATCATCCATACTGCATAAGAGTCATAATGGGGGCATTACACTGTGTGGGGGCATCATCCATACTGCATAAGGGGCATAATGGGGGCATTACACTGTGTGGGGGCATCATACATCCTGCATAAGGGGCAAAATGGGGGCATTACACTGTGGGGGGGCATCATACATCCTGCATAAGGGGCATAATGGGGGCATTACACTGTGGGGGGGCATCATACATCCTGCATAGGGGGCATAATGGGGGCATTACACTGTGTGGAGGCATCATACATCCTGCATAAGGGGCATAATGGGGGCATTACACTGTGGGGGGGCATCATACATCCTGCATAAGGGGCATAATGGGGGCATTACACTGTGGGGGGCATCATACATCCAGCATAAGGGGCATAATGGGGGCATTACACTGTGTGGGGGCATCATACATCTTGCACAAGGGGCATAATAGGGGCATTACACTGTGTGGGGGCATCATACATCCTGCACAAGGGGCATAATGGGGGCATTACACTGTGTGGGGGCATCATACATCCTGCATAAGGGGCATAATGGGGGCATTACACTGTGTGGGGGCATCATACATACTGCATAAGGGGCATAATGGGGGCATTACACTGTGTGGGGGCATCATACATCCTGCATAAGGGGCATATTGGGGGCATTACACTGTGGGGCCAGTAAAGGGGTCCTGTACTATGAGAACAATACGTTTCCTCCCTTCCTGTCTCCATAGTTGGGTCGTATGTATCTATTACAGGAGACAGAACAAAAACCTTATGATTCTTATAAAGGGGCAACACAAGACCCCAAAAGAGTCTCCGTGCAGAAGGGGTTAATGCCCCCTGCGCCCAGTAATGGGGGTCTCCACATACCTCCACCTGCAGAGCCGCCACCACATATATGGCTGCTCTGTGCGCACAGGAGCTGTGATGAGGTCACAGGAGGGGAGGAGTCAGGGGTCACATGATCAGGGGCCTCAGTGGATGCAGGACTCTGCTGTGCTGGTTGTCATGGTGCTGGATGAGCTGAAGTTTATGTGTGGGGTCAGGAGGGGTTTACAGTGTGGATGTAGCAGAGCCGCGCGTGTACGAGGCGTACGGAGCGGAGCCGCGTGTGTACGAGGTGTACGGAGCGGAGCCGTGCGTGTACGAGGTGTACGGAGCGGAGCCGCGTGTGTACGAGGTGTACGGAGCAGAGCCGCGTGTGTACGGAGTGGAGCCGCGTGTGTACGAGGTGTAGGGAGCGGAGCCGCGTGTGTACGAGGTGTACGGAGCAGAGCCGCGTGTGTACGAGGTGTACGGAGCAGAGCCGCGTGTGTACGAGGTGTACGGAGCAGAGCCGCGTGTGTACGAGGTGTACGGAGCAGAGCCGTGTGTGTACGAGGTGTAGGGAGCGGAGCCGCGTGTGTACGAGGTGTACGGAGCAGAGCCGCGTGTGTACGAGGTGTACGGAGCAGAGCCGCGTGTGTACGAGGTGTACGGAGCAGAGCCGTGTGTGTACGAGGTGTAGGGAGCGGAGCCGCGTGTGTACGAGGTGTACGGAGCGGAGCCGCGCGTGTACGAGGTGTAGGGAGCGGAGCCGCGTGTGTACGAGGTGTACGGAGAAGCGTGTACGAGGTGTACGGAGAAGCGTGTACGAGGTGCACGGAGAGGAGCCGCGTGTGTACGACGCATGTGGAACTGCGCGTGTGCGAAGCGTGTGGACTTCGGTGATGACACCGCACCTTTCCAGGGACATGACAGCTGATCAGTACAGCTGTCATGTGCCCCTAACAGCCACAGGTGGAGTCCACCCATGGCAGTTAACATGTTACAGGGAATCTGTCACCCCCTGGGACCTATCTGACCTCTAATATGGGGATACAGGTGATAGAAGTGTGAATCTATACTCACCTGTATGTCCCATATTAGAGGTCCACTTGCTGTGTAATAGCTTTTTATTAAATTAGTTTTGGCAAGCTTCACGTCTGGGGAACGCGAAGAAATCCCCGCCTATTAGCTTCATTTCCATATCCCCCCTCCTCCCCGGCACGTCACAGGGGCCTGACCCAAGGTAGTAAAGGGGTTAATATCAAATAATTATAAAAAAAATAGAAAAGTGTTAGAAAATATTTGTTTTTATTTCTTTCATATCGGCATCGAAGAAAACCAGCGTATGGATCTTTTCCAGCCTGGGTGCCGGGTTATCTGGGCCCATTCCATCCGGTGTTGTTCATTTGTCGCAAAATCCCTTCCCAGATCCTCTGAATTCCTACATGGGATGTAAATTCCCTCAGGACCGACCCGCTGAATTCACGGCTTATGAATCAACATTTACATTTTGTTCATATTTATCCGGAACTTTGGAAAAGCGTCTAAATGGTTAACATTTCTGATGAATTGTATCATTTATTTCAGTTAAATGTGCAATATAGATTTTTGGCAATGTTCACACTCTGCATCTGAGGCTGAATGGTCCACAATGTACATTATATAATCATTGTCATAGATCATTTTATAGAGAAATTCAAGGAACTGGTGGTATATATACGTCCAGTCACATCACGTGCCACAATAGTCGACATAAATGAGAGCAGCTGCGCCCTGTTGCTTATCCTCGGTCAATACTGTGTTTAACCAGCAGGATAAGGGGGCGCCAGAGGGCTGCAAGGTCTGACCAAGTTTTCCTGACAATGTCAGAAGCTCCCTGTCATCTCCACCAGCTACAGGAACCTTTCCTTGCAACCAGAAAAAATGCAAAACCTGTCCTTTTATAACGACCACAGACAAGATGAAGATCCCCAATTCACATCAGGACTATAAGATCCCAGGTACGTTCAGCTGTATCACATCTAATGTAGTGTACTTAATTATATGTACCAAATGTCCAGCTGGGGGTCTGTATGTAGGGGAGACAGGGCAAAAATCATCATCGCCACACAATAAAAGAAAAAAGAATAGATCTGCCTGTAGCCAAGCATTTTTGTTCCCCTGATCACAGCACAAAAGCCATGAAATTACTGGTATTAAAAGGTAACTTCAAATCTCAAAGAAAAAGAAGAATCTCAGAATATAAACTGATGGTGACCTTTAACACTTTCAGAACAGGAATGAATGTGTCGCATGGATTTATGTCATTCTACATCAACTAAGGAATGTGCACCTCAGACCTGTGAGGTCATCACAACACTGGACACAGGACAATAAAACCTTCACACTCCTTATCTACAAAAATATTTATAGCCAGAACTGTTTATCTCTTTCATAATAACTCTGCTTTTCATCACCTGTCTTACCTATTGCATAATTTGTGTGTCTTAGGCTGTGTGCACACGATGCGTTTTTTATGCGTTTCCACAGCGTTTCTGCGGCTGCGGAAATGCATTAAAAACGCATGGTAGAAGGGCAACAATGTTCCCCAATGATAATCCGCATGTGCTGTGCCCATGCTGCGGATTTTTCCGCAGCGTTTATGCTGCGCTCAAATATCAGCAGCATGTCCATTAATTTTGCGGAAACGCGGCGTTTTTGCCGCCATTGACTTGCATTATAACGCGCCAATTCCGCAAGACTGCATTTGTACTTGCGTTATTGGCGCGTTCTAATGTGCGGATGGTACCCGGGTGTGGAGGACAGGAGACCCTCCTCCACACCCAGGTACCATAGAAACTGTAAAAACAAGAATAAAATAAAAAATAAAGATATATTCACCTTCTGACGGCCCCCGGTCTCCTTCCCTCTGCTCGCGTGCAAGACTGAAGGACCTTCGGTGACGTCACAGTCATGTGACCGCAGGCCCTTCAGTGCAGTGTCTCGCGATATCCCGGCAGCCAGGAACAAGCCAGGAACGAATGAGGCAGCACACGTCGGGGCATCAGAAGATAAGTGTACCTTTATTTTTTTATTTTTAAACATTCTTATACGGTCACACTATATAAATCCATGCCGGTTGCATGGATTTATATAGTGTGACCTAGTTGTCAAGCACTTTCCAAGTGATGCTAAAATCGCCTGGAAAGCGCTTGTCAATCCGCATGCGGAAACGCATGTGAATCCGCATGTATTACGCAGGAAAAACACATGTACAATCCGCATGCGTTTTTTCTGCCAGGGAGATGCAGAAATGATGCAGAAATTTTCTGCTTCATTTCTGCATCGTGTGCACATACCCTTATTGTGTATAAATATGTGACTCTTCAGATTTTGTGGTATACTAGCCTGATGAAGAGAGCTGAGTAGTCTTGAAAGCTTGCAATTTGTTACCATCTTTTCAGTTAGCCATTAAAAGGTATCAACCACTGAGGACTCTCAAATCTAAATATTTTTCTAGAGAAATTCATAAACATTTTGAAATCTAATAGATAGATAGAGTGGAGACACGAGGGTCAGTGGGTGGTCTCATCTTTAGAAAATCATATGGACCAGGGCTCATCCCATTGAACGCCCGATCTCCTTTCCCGTGGGCCAGACACTACTCAGACCAGACAGAGTGAGGGTAACACAGTGCGGCAATAATTTATTGCACCAACACCAGCCAGTCACATACAGTACAGCCCCAGCAAGTACAAAAGATGGTGCACATGACATAGTCTCACCTTTCCACTGGCTCTGAGCATCCAGGGCTGACTACCCCATCTATTGGCCGGCAACCAGAAACGAGGTAGTGGCAAGCTTAGGAAGCTGAGTGAGTGCAGTGAGGTACGTGGCCAGGTGACCTGATTGTCCCAACCTGGATTCTCCAGCGTCTTTGAGGGTTCAGTGATGGTCAGTGGAGCAGATCTGTGTTCCTCCAGCTGGTCGGTGGCTTGCTGTAGAGTGTGTGGGAAAAGAGGCAGATCCTACTTTTCTAGGTCACACCTCGTATTCAGGCATTTTTTTCTACAGGATTGGGAGAAAGTCATCTCTCATTGTCGAAGTGTTCATAGTTTGACCTTCAATATTTGCAGAACAACCTTGAACTCACTAATACAACAGGTAGACAGCAAAACTAACAATGATCAATCTGTCAGTTATCCTGTGCCTTTGTTCCACGAGGACAGCAGGACAATAAGCTGTAGGGGGCGCTATAATCTGTACACAGCAGCCATTCAAGATTCCAACAATTATTTACATCTACAACTAGAGTCAGCGACAATAGCTCCTGTCCCTGTGCCCACTACTAACTGCATTTGGCAGAATTAAGAAGAAATGCTGTGTCCTCACATAGATATATATATATAAATATTCAACTATATACAGTACAGACCAAAAGTTTGGACACACCTTCTCATTTAAAGATTTTTCTCTATTTTCATGACTATGAAAATTGTACATTCACACTGAAGGCATCAAAACTATGAATTAACACATGTGGAATTATATACTTGCATGCTGGTTCAGTATGCCTTCAATTTTGAATAAATCTCCAAAAGTGTCACCAGCAAAGCACCCCCACACCATCACACCTCCTCCTCCATGCTTCACGGTGGGAACTAGGCATGTAGAGTCCATCCGTTCACCTTTTCTGCGTCGCACAAAGACACGGTGGTTGGAACCAAAGATCTCAAATTTGGACTCATCAGACCAAAGCACAGATTTCCACTGGTCTAATGTCCATTCCTTGTGTTCTTTAGCCCAAACAAGTCTCTTCTGCTTGTTGCCTGTCCTTAGCAGTGGTTTCCTAGCAGCTATTTTACCATGAAGGCCTGCTACACAAAGTCTCCTCTTAACAGTTGTTGAAGAGATGTGTCTGCTGCTAGAACTCTGTGTGGCATTGACCTGGTCTCTAATCTGAGCTGCTGTTAACCTGCCATTTCTGAGGCTGGTGACTCAGATAAACATCTTAAGAAGCAGAGGTGACTCTTGGTCTTCCTTTCTTGGGGCGGTCCTCACGTGAGCCAGTTTCTTTGTAGCACTTGATGGTTTTTGCAACTGCACTTGGGGACACTTTCAAAGTTTTCCCAATTTTTCGCACTGACTGACCTTCATTTCTTAAAGTAATGATGGCCACTCGTTTTTCTTTACTTAGCTGCTTTTTTCTTGCCATAATACAAATTCTAACAGTCTATTCAGTAGGATTATCAGCTGTGTATCCACCAGACTTCTGCACAACACAACTGATGGTCCCAACCCCATTTATAAGGCAAGAAATCCCACTTATTAAACCTGACAGGGCACACCTGTGAAGTGAAAACCATTTCCGGTGACTACCTCTTGAAGCTCATCAAGAGAATGCCAAGAGTGTGCAAAGCAGTCATCAAAGCAAAAGGTGGCTACTTTGAAGAACCTAGAATATAAGACATATTTTCAGTTGTTTCACACTTTTTTGTTAAGTATATAATTCCACATGTGTTAATTCATAGTTTTGATGCCTTCAGTGCGAATATACAATTTTCATAGTCATGAAAGTAAAGAAAAATCTTTAAATGAGAAGGTGTGTCCAAACTTTTGGTCTGTAGTATATATATATATATATATATGTATATATATACACACACACACACACACACACACACACACACATATATATCTATATATAGATATGGACATAAAGTTCAAGTACAGTTGAAACCAGAAGTTTACATACACTATATAAAAAGACACACATGCATGTTTTTCTCACTATCTGACATGAAATCAGAATAAACCTTTCCGGTTTTAGGTCAATTAGGATTACCATAAATTTTAATATTTGCCAAATGCCAGAATAATGAGAGAGAGAGAGAGAGAGAGATGTTTTAAGGAATTTTTATTACTTACTGCAAAGTGAAAAGTTTCCATACATTTCATTAGTATTTGGTACCATTGCTCTTAAACTGAATGACTTGGGTCAAGCGTTTGGGATATCCTTCCACAAGCTTCTCTCAATAGTTGGTTGGAATTTGGGCCCATTCCTCCTGACATAACTGGTGTAACTGATCCAGGTTTGTAGGTCGCCTTGCTCGCAGCCTTTTCAGCTTTCCCCATAAATTTTCAATAGGATTTAGATCAGGACTTTGTGATGGCCACTCCAAAACATTGACTTTGTTATTCTTAAGCCACTCTCTGGCAGTATGCTTCGGGTCATTGTCCATTTGGAAGACCCATTTCCGCCCAAGCTTTAACTTCCTGGCTGATGTCTTAAGATGTTGCTTCAGTATTGTAGCATTGGCATCTCAGCCTCCTGCCAGGCAGAGACGCCGTCCCTCTCACCTCCCCACTCACTGCGCGGCATCCTCCTGCGCTCCTCTTCCTGCTGCTGCCGGCGCGCGCAGCTTCCCGGGCACTGTGCTTAGGGTGCGCGCGCGCTCCCTCTCTCTTAAAGGGGCCACGCGCGCCGTCCTAAAGAGTCCCCGGCCAATAGCCGAGGGTCCTCCCATATATAAGGCTCCTCCTCCAAAATGGAGGTGCCCAGGCAAAAGTTGATGCACAGCATACTTACCTCTGCTTCAGCCCTCAGGTCCAGTTGCCAGCCTGACTACTGTTCCAGTCCGCCAGTCTGACTACTCTCCAGCCCGACAGTCTGCCTGTCAACTATATACTTGTGGAGATCGATAGCGTGGGTCGGAATGAAGACAAACACGATATTTTTGTATTAACAGGGTATATTGCAGCAGACAAGCATATGTTATAGCAGGCAGGAATAGGCAATAAGCAATCAGTAACCAGTCTATGGAAAACGGTTGTAATATCAGTACAAACCGATAGATGTCCCAGGTGCACAGTCCACAGGATCCAGTGCCCGGACCAGGCTCCTTGCAGGGAGCAGGCTGAACTGCAGGTGGATGCAGAGTGGGGTCTTTGCACACAGATGAAAGTCCAGATAAACGGCAGGCAGGTAACAGGTGGGAGATCAGTTAAACAGTCTATGGAAAACGGTTGTGATGTCAGTACAAATCGTTAGATGTCCCAGGTGCACAGTCCACAGGATCCTGAGCCCGGACCAGGCTCCTTGCAGGGAGCAGGCTGAACTGCAGGTGGATGCAGAGCGGGTCTTTGCACACAGATGAAAGTCCAGATAAACGGCAGGCAGGTAACAGGTGGGGAATCCCAGTGTAGAGAAGCAACAGGCAAGATGCAAGTCCTTCAAGCTTGGCAGCAGGTAAGATACAAGATACACAAGCAAAGTATAATTGGCCGGAGTCTCTTTATATATATAGCACACAGGAAGCAGGAGATATCAGACAGGAAACAAGATGGCCCCCGAGGCTGTCAATTCCATTTTGGACAAGGGCAGAACCAAACAGAACATGTACATACAGCTCCATCTTGGACAAGGGCAGAAACCGGACAGAACAGACACATGACTCAGATCCTTACATTACACCCCCCTTAAAGGGTGTCCTCTGGACAACCTTGGAGCCGGTTTGTTGGGATATCTGCTGTGGAACAGTTTAATCAAACGAGTAGCGTGGATGTTCTCCCGAGGTTCCCAAGAATTCTCCTCCGATGGATAGCCTTGCCATTTCACTAGGTACTGGAGCCGTCCTCTATAAATGCGAGAATCGATGATCCCCTCCACGATGAATTCCTCTTGTCCGTCAATAACAACTGGATCGGGTGGAACAGGTATGCGTCCGGAAAAAGGATTTGGTACTACCGGTTTGAGCAGAGAGACATGAAAAACAGGGTGTACTTTCAAAGATTTTGGCAACTTGAGTAGACAGGCTACAGGGCTTACCAATTTACCGATTTTGTATGGCCCAACATACTTCTGCCCCAATTTAGACGTTGGAGTTCTTAGTTTTAAGTTCTTTGTTGAAAGCCAAACCATGTCTCCTACCTTGTATGTTGGTGCTGACTTGCGGAACTTATCTGCTGCCTTCTTATATCTTTCTTGAGCTGTAGCCAGCGTTTCTTTTAAGACCTCTAGATTTTGCCGAAGAAGAGTAATCCGATCGGCTACTGCGGGTACGGCTGTATCTGTTGGAAACCGTGGAAGAATGCTGGGATGATACCCCTTGTTAGCAAAAAACAGAGACTGTTTGGTGGACGCACTCTGTGAATTATTATACGTGAATTCGGCCATCGGAAGTAAGTTTACCCAATCATCCTGCAGATGACACACGTAACAACGCAGATACTGCTCCAATGTCTGGTTTGTCCGTTCCGTTTGACCGTTAGACTGCGGATGAAAAGCAGATGACAGATTTACCTTAATGTCCAGAGCTGCACAAAAGCTTCGCCAAAATCTTGAAGTAAATTGGACTCCTCGATCTGATATCACTTCATCAGGAACTCCATGTAGGCGAAAAACCTCTTGCAAAATAAGATCCGCTGTCTGTTTCGCTGTTGGTAAGCCGGTACAGGGAATGAAATGAGCAGCCTTGGTTAAGCGGTCAACTACTACTAGGATAGTGTTCTTTCCTTTTGACATAGGCAACTCAACAATAAAATCCATTGAAATAGACCCCCAGGGACGGGATGGAATAGAAAGGGGTTGCAACAGTCCGGTAGGTGAGGAGCGAGGAACCTTTGATCTTGCACATACCTCGCAAGATGAGACGTAATGCTGAACGTCTTTCCGATAAGTTGGCCACCAGAAGAAGCGAGATAAGAATTCTTGAGTCTTCTGAACTCCTCTATGACCAGCAATCTTAGAGTCATGCATTAATTTTAGCACCCTTAATGTAACCGTTTCCGGAATATACAGGCGTTGTCCCTGGAACCAAAGTCTATTTTTCAAGGTTAGATTTACCTGGCTGGACGGTTGAATCAGGAACGGGTCTGCAGCGTACGCCTCCCTGATAGCTGTTAATAGATCTTGATTGTGTAACAGACCTATAAAGTTGTCTTTCGAGAGTATGGTTCTTGGAGGTGCAGCCGGGTTTATATCAACTGAATGAATTCTGGATAATACATCTGCTTTCCCATTACGAGAACCCGGCCTATAGGAAATAATAAAATCAAACTGATTAAGAAAAAGATTCCACCGAGCCTGTCTGGGTTTTAGACACCTTGCCGACCTCATGAATTCAAGGTTACGATGGTCCGTAAGTACGACAATTTGTTGGGATGCCCCTTGTAGCAAATGTCTCCATTCTTTAAATGCCGTTATAATGGCCAACAATTCTTTGTTTCCAACGTCGTAGTTTCTCTCTGCAGGTGATAACTTCTGTGAAAGAAAAGCACATGGATGCAAAAGATCTTTCTCACCTGTTCTCTGTGAAAGTACAGCCCCTATAGCACAGTCCGAGGCATCTACTTCCACTATGAAGGCTCGATCCGGGTCCGGATGTATGAGAATGGGAGCTGATGTGAATTTAGACTTCAACCTGTCAAATGCTGTCTGCGCTTGTGGCGACCAGACCAACAGCGTCTTTTTCCGTGTCAGTTGGGTAATGGGTGAGACAATCTCCGAAAAAATTTTAATGAACCGTCTGTAGAAATTGGCGAATCCAATAAATCGTTGCACCTCCTTTAGTGTATTGGGAATTGGCCACTCCTGAATGGCTTGAGTCTTGCTTGAATCCATGCTGAGACCCTGAGGAGAAATAACATACCCCAAAAATTGAATTTCCGACTTGTGAAACTCACATTTCTCCAACTTGATGCACAACTGATTTTGCCGTAGACGATCCAACACCATTCTCACATGCCGCTGATGATCCTCAAAGTTGCTGGAAAAAATTAAAATGTCATCCAAATAAACCACAACAAAAATATCGAGTATGTCTCTAAATATATCATTTGCCAAGTGTTGAAAGGTAGCCGGTGCATTACGAAGTCCGAAAGGCATAACAAGGTACTCAAAATGTCCGTAACGTGACTGGAAAGCTGTTTTCCATTCGTCACCAGGGCGAATCCGTACTATATTGTATGCTCCACGAAGGTCTAATTTTGTGAAGATTTTGGCATGTCGTATCCTCTCAAGTAATTCAGGAATTAGTGGAAGTGGTTAAGAATTTCTGACCGTAATTTTGTTGAGCTCACGATAATCGATACATGGTCGAAGTGAGCCATCCTTCTATTTCACGAAGAAGATTGGGGCACCAGCTGGAGAGGAAGATGGTCGTATAAACCCCTTAGTTAAATTCTCATCGATATACTCTTTGAGAGCTTTTAGTTCAGGTCCGGCCAGAGGATAAATGCTACCGAACGGAATCGCGGCGCCAGGTAAGAGTTCTATGGGGCAATCATACTGCCGGTGTGGTGGCAGCTTGTCCGCGTTTTTTTTTTTATCACATACATCTGTAAAATCTTGATATTCCATAGGTAGTTTTAGATCACTTACACATGCTGACCCAATTAAAGCTGATTTCCTGGAAGACATCTGCCGTTCTGGAAACTGCAATTCCTTTGTTGCCCAGTTGATAGTAGGGTTTTGTAATTGTAGCCACGGTAAGCCTAAGATTACAGGAAAGTGGGGAGAAGAGATCAGCAAAAACGACAGTCTTTCTGCATGGTCCGCCCCCATACGAACCTTCAATGCTGCTGTTTCATGGTCAACAGGCCCAGATGCTAACGGGGACCCATCCACGGTCTCCATTAATACCGGTGCGATTCTCCTCTGTGAACGTATACCGTGTTTTTTAGCGAATGCGATGTCCATGAAATTACCACTGGCTCCAGAGTCAACCATAGCAGAACTAGTAACCCAGCCGGACTGAATCTTTATCTTGAGAGGAATGTAACAGTGTGAATTTTTCTTAGAGCTCTCCGAGGCCGAAGTAGTGGAGCCTACTGAAAGAACGGCTGCATTCACGGGTGAAGAGGTTTCAGAAGCACAGTCGGAGAAATCGTAATCCTGGTCGGTTTCTTTATCCCGAGGAGGACTTTGATGAGAAATTACTGAGGCATCGTCTGAGACATCGTATTCGATCACTGCAGCTGTAGTCCTGCGAATTTTACTGGGACAATTTGAAATAAAGTGACCAGATTTTCCGCAATAGAAGCATAAATTTTCTCTGAAACGATGTTCCTTGCGTGCGTCAGGACGAGTTCTTTGAATTGCATCCACCTGCATAGGTTCCGACTCCACCTGAAGAGAGGACTTATTCTGAGTTTCTCTGGAGGGAGGAGAAAAAGATAGTAAGTTCTTCCGATTAGCATCCGCCCATCTCTCTTGCCGACGTTCTGTGAGACGAACATCTATCCGAATACAATGATTGATAAAGTCTCCCAGGGCAACAGGTGACTCCCCCCATGCCAGCTCATCCTTAATTGCAGCGGATAAACCCCTCCTAAGCACTGCATGTCTTGCCGAATCGCACCACGTAGTGTCCAGCACCCACCTCCGAAACTCCATTGCATATTCTACGACAGAGCGCTTTCCCTGTTGGAGTGTCAATAATGCGGCTTCTGCTGTGGCACTCCGATTGGGGTCACCAAACATTTGACCCATTGCAGAAATAAAGTCTTCCAGTGAATTTAAACACATATCATCAGTTTCAATCAGAGGATTTGCCCAGGCAAGAGCTTTGTTAGTTAACAGCATTATCATGGTTAATACTTTCGCTCGTTCAGTTGGGAAGTGAGCTGCCTGTGAAGAAAAATACAGTTGACACTGATTTAAAAACCCACGGAATTTTTCTCCACCAAACCTGAATGGCGGGAGTTTAGGGAAAGCCGGAGCCGGAGTTGGCATTGCTACTGGAACCGGAGCTGCAGTCTCATGAGTTGACAGGCGATTTGCTAATGCGTGGATGGATGAGTCGGCCACATTAGCATTATGAGTCATTTGAGTCTCTATTGCTGCAAGTTTTGTTTTAGTAGCCTGCAGGTCCCCATGAAGTCCTGTGATATATGAGCATATTTTCTTTAGACGCACGTCCACAGTATCTGACCCAGCGAACTCCATTCTTTTGAGGCTTGTGTATTCTGTCAACTATATACTTAATACTTGTGGAGATCGATAGCGTGGGTCGGAATGAAGACAAACACGCGCTCCCTCTCTCTTAAAGGGGCCACGCGCGCCGTCCTAAAGAGTCCCCGGCCAATAGCCGAGGGTCCTCCCATATATAAGGCTCCTCCTCCAAAATGGAGGTGCCCGGGCAAAAGTTGATGCACAGCATACTTACTTCTGCTTCAGCCCTCAGGTCCAGTTGCCAGCCTGACTACTGTTCCAGTCCGCCAGTCTGACTACTCTCCAGCCCGACAGTCTGCCTGTCAACTATATACTTGTGGAGATCGATAGCGTGGGTCGGAATGAAGACAAACACGATATTTTTGTATTAACAGGGTATATTGCAGCAGGCAAGCATATGTTATAGCAGGCAGGAATAGGCAATAAGCAATCAGTAACCAGTCTATGGAAAACGGTTGTAATATCAGTACAAACCGATAGATGTCCCAGGTGCACAGTCCACAGGATCCAGTGCCCGGACCAGGCTCCTTGCAGGGAGCAGGCTGAACTGCAGGTGGATGCAGAGTGGGTCTTTGCACACAGATGAAAGTCCAGATAAACGGCAGGCAGGTAACAGGTGGGAGATCAGTTAAACAGTCTATGGAAAACGGTTGTGATGTCAGTACAAACCGTTAGATGTCCCAGGTGCACAGTCCACAGGATCCTGAGCCCGGATAAGGCTCCTTGCAGGGAGCAGGCTGAACTGCAGGTGGATGCAGAGCGGGTCTTTGCACACAGATGAAAGTCCAGATAAACGGCAGGCAGGTAACAGGTGGGGAATCCCAGTGTAGAGAAGCAACAGGCAAGATGCAAGTCCTTCAAGCTTGGCAGCAGGTAAGATACAAGATACACAAGCAAAGTATAGTTGGCCGGAGTCTCTTTATATATATATAGCACACAGGAAGCAGGAGATATCAGACAGGAAACAAGATGGACCCCGAGGCTGTCAATTCCATTTTGAACAAGGGCAGAACCAAACAGAACAGGTACATACAGCTCCATCTTGGACAAGGGCAGAAACCGGACAGAACAGACACATGACTCAGATCCTTACACTGCCTTCCGTTCTACCCGCCAGTCTGTCTATGGGCAAGTCCGCCTGCTTACCAGGAAGCACCTGCCAGTTACCTGCCTGCCGTGCCTTCTAGCCCGCTTACCTGGGAGCACTCGCCTGTTACCGGCCTGTTACCTGCTAGCCTACCTGGAGGCTCTGCCATCACTTGCCGTGACCACCCGCCTGCTAACCTAGAGACTTCAGACTGCTTGGCCGTCACTTGCCGTAGCCTACCTGGAGGCTCCTGCTGTCACTTGCCGTGACTACCTGTCTGTTAACCTAGAGACTTTAACCTGCTCTGCCGTCACGTGCCGTGACCACCTGTCAACTATCCAGAGACTTCTGCCTGCTTGTTGTGTCCATCCGCTATACCGGTCAGCCCCAGTCTTCTGACCCGTGGGAGCCACCTGCTCTCTTACAAGGTCATCCCCAGAGTAGTACCTGGTCCCTCTGCTCGGTCCCTCCCTGGTCACGGAGTCGTTAGCCGCCGTACGACCAGGGTCGGTCTGAGTTGATACTTAGTTACGAACCTCCTTGCACCGCGGCACAGAGGTTCCACCACCCGGATCGGTAACAAGTATTGCCACATAATCTTCTTTTCTCATGATATCATCTATTTTGTGAAGTTCACCAGTCCCTCCTGCAGCAAAAAAAATCTACAACATGATGCTGCCACCCCCGTTTTACAGTTGGGATGGTGTTCTTATGCTTCCAAGCTTCTCTCTTTTTCCTCCAAACGTAACGATGGTCATTAAGCCCAAAAAGTTCTATTTTAGTTTCTTCAGACCACAGGACATGTTTCCAAAAATTAAAGGAGTTGTCCAGTACTTTTTACTATGGCACAAATGTATTTACCCTGTTAAGATAAGGGTTTTTGTAAATACCTTTCGTTGTCCTTCTGGCCTGTGAGCGGCGCTATCACTGGCCGCTCACAAGCATCGCGTGACCCCCAACTTCAGCCAGCTCTTCCTTCTACTGATGTCACGTCAAGTGAGGCGAGACATCAGTGACACGGTCCCCGCTTTGGATGCCGGGCCTATGGGCAGGGTTACCCCGCGGGTCACACCCAGCATCCACTGCGTGCTTTCCCAATGAGGAGAGGGAAAGAGATCGGTGGATGCTGGGTGTGACGCGCGGGGTAACCCCGCCCACAGCCCATCACTCACTGTGGAACGCAGCACTGAGTCACGCCCGGCTGCAGCCAGAATTTGACGTGACATCAGTGGATGTCAGAGCTGGCTGCAGCCGGGCGTCACGTGAGCGGCCAGAAGGACAAAGAAAGGTATTTACAAAAACTTTTATCTGAACAGGGTAAATACATTGGGGGACATTTGGGCCATAGTAAAAAGTACTGGACATCTTCTTTAAGGTCTTTGTTACTGTGCAGATTTGCAAACATTAATCTGGCTTTTTTATGTTTCTTTTGCAGTAATGGCTTCTTCCTGGCCATGTTGATACATGGCAGAGTGGCTTTTCAGCCTATGTTGATACAGTACTCATTTCACTCTGGATATTGACACAATCTTACCTGCTTCCGCCATCATCTTCACAAGGTCTTTTGCTTTGGTCCTTGGGTTGATATGTACATGTCGGACCAAAGCATGTTCATCTCTGGGACACAGAACCCATCTCCTTTCTGAGCGGTATGATGGCTGGACATTCCCATCTTGTTTGTACTTGTGTATAATTGTTTGTACAGATGAACGAAGCACCTTCAGGTATCTTGAAATTGTACCCATGGATGAGCCAGACTTGTGCAAGTCCACAATTCCCTTCCTGATATCTTTGCTTATTTCTTTAGACTTTCCCATGATGCTACACAAAGAAGCAGTGTGTTTCAGGTGGGCATTAAAATACATCCACAAGTGTGTCTCTAATTAACTTTGCAGTAATAAAAATGCGATAAAACATTCTCGCTTCCTAATTTTTCTGCCATTTGACAAATATTAAAAATTATGGCAATCCTAATTGACTTAAAACGGGAAAGGTTTATTCTGATTTCGTGTCAGATATTGAGAAAAACATCATATGTGTCTTTTTATATAGTGTATGGAAACTTCTGGTTTCAACTGTACATAGAACTTTATTCACACAGATACAGTTGAAACCAGAAGTTGGGCCCCACTTTATGTATATCATTTGATCTCATTGTTTCCTTATTGTCTTAATTAATTCACCTAGACGGGCATTTTATAGGTAGCTTTTAGGCGGGTAGCTACCTTCTGTCCTACAATCATCATGATTTTATTATGTCTTGTTAACATCTTAGGCCTAATATATCAGGCCTTCTTGCCCCTTTTGGGGCATGATTAATTTTTACATATTACTGACTTAGACATGTAAACATTAGTTTATCTTAGATCTCTTACTATGATTTTTTATATATTTTTAATCATGATGTCCATTAGATACATATATACCCGCAATTATGTGCTCACTTCCCCTATATTGATTATTTTATATTGATACGCTGTTCCCCAGCACATGTCACTTTATCTTGTAAATTTTGTTTGAATGTTAGTACAATAAACCTCATTTCAAGGCAGAAACATTGCTGTGTCCAACAGTTATTACATATATCAAACTGAAATAGCTGTTGCAAAAACACCAATTTTTATAAAACATTAAGCTTAATATTAATAGGGGTGCCCAAACTTTTTCATATAACTGTAACTTTAAAGGGCATTTTCATAATTTCATTCTTATCCTTTCCTACTCTTTCCTGCCACCAGCACTGGTGCCTGCCCATTCATATAACTTTAATTAGCATCTTCACTTTCACCACACTCATCAGTGTATTCACTTTCCACCAGTGAGAGGCTAGGCAGCTTTATTTATTCTTTATTTTTCATATTTACACAGTGATTTATTACACATCATCATGTTTCTCATTAGATATAATCCCCTCAGTGTATCATTGTGCATCATTTTCCCTGCAACATGGCCCCCCTTAAATTATTCTAATATATTCATAACTCACCATTTCATAATCTATAATTCATCATACACCTACATCGTTTCCTATTGAGTTCTCCTTTTTGTATTATTGCATCATTTCATCTACACGACCCTTAGTAATCCATTGATTTCAATCCGCATCAATCTGCATCACAGAGACAGTGTGCATGGGCCGCTTTCGATGCCTCCAGGACTTCTGATGATGCTCATCACATGACCCGCTTGTGTTCCACGCTTGCGGTCATTGGGCGCCGGAAGGAAGATTCCCATTCGGAGAAGCTGGCACAACAGCGTCATGCATCCATTAAGTCTCACATGAGTCGGGCACTCTGGGACTCCCATTGGCCACCTTTGAATTTAAATATTTGAGTCATCCCTCACTCTGACACGCCCCCGGAAGAAGCTGGCGGTAAAACGCGCGTCGGGGTGAGGGGATGCAGCTGGTGACTACTTCCACCATCCAGGATTACTACGCTCAGCCTTACATACAAGTGTCACCTCTAGATTACCCTCTGATTATACCTATAGGCATTTGCCATTCATATCCCTAGGCTCCCATACCAATGTTGCATCTATGCCTCACTTGTTCACTACACGGACACTGATCCTAATCACTTAGCATTATCCCTGTCAGGTCTATACTGTATGCATTTGCATTTGATATTTGTACTCTTTCTGGTTTGGGATTTTTTGCTATCTAAGGCCTCTTTCACACTTCCGTGTTTCTAGTACGTGTGGTGACAGTTTCCACACGTAGACCCATTCAAATCTATGGGTCTGCGCACATGTCAGTGTGTTTTCATGGGATGTGTGCTCCACAAGCTGACATGTCCATTTTTTGCACATGCACGGTCCGCAAAACGTCCCACATGGATGACATCTGTGTGTTATCAGTGTAACACGTATCGGCGCCTGGGAATCAACGCTACAGTTTGTGCTGTTCCCAAGCGCCGGGTGCTGAACACTGCCCTCATCATAGTTCCTGCCGACACTGGGATCAGCACCAGCAGGGACAATGATGAGGGTAGTAGGGTCTGCTCCCCCAGTGTCCACCAGTGTAAAAATAAAATTAAAATAATAAAATTCATATAGTCACCTGTCCAGAGATGTCCCCCGCTGTAATCGTCTGACCGCTGACGCTGAGGAGCCGAGGAGAATGAGCCACTCCAACGGGCCACGGAGCTGCGCTCAGGAGCGGTGTCCTGCCACTCAATGAGCGCAGCTCCGGAACAGCTCGCTGGAGCGAGTCATTCTACCCGGCTCCTCTGCTGAATGTCCCTCACTACCAGCGCCCCTATGACAACTCCTCCTGCCAGGGGAGAAAGAAATGGTAAATGGCATGGCTAAAATTTGCCTCAACATCCGTCCTTCTTTCTATTCTTCAAAAGTTGGGAGGTATACACACACGGCTCCGCACGCTTCATACACGCGCGGCTCCGCTCCGCACGCCTCGCACATACGCGTCTCCGCTCCGTACACCTCGTACACACACACGGCTCTGCTCCGTACACACATGCGACTCCGCTCCGTACACACATGCGGCTCCGCTCCGTACACCTCGTACACACACACACGGCTCCACTCCGTACACCTCGTACACACACGGCTCTGCTCCGTACACCCGACTCCGCTCTGTACACACGGCTGCACTCGGTACACCTTGAACACACGGCTCTGCCCTGTATACACGGCTGAACTCCGTACACCTCGTACACACACGGCTCCGCTCCGTACACTTTGTACACGCGTGGCTTCGCTCCGTACACCTCGTACACGCGCCGCTTCGCTCCGTACACGCGCCGCTTCGCTCCGTACACCTCGTGCACGTGCGGCTCCGCTCCGTACACCTCGTACACGCGCGGCTCCACTCCGTACACCTCGTACACGCGCGGCTCTGCTCCGTACACCTTGTACACACGCGGCTCCGCTCCGTACACCTCGTACACACACACGGCTCCGCTCCGTACACCTCGTACACACACGGCTCTGCTCCGTACACCCGACTCCGCTCTGTACACACAGCTGAACGCCGTACACCTTGTACAAACGCACGCGATTCCGCTCCGTACACATGTGGCTACGCTCCGTACACCTCGTACACGCCTGGCTCCACTCCGTACACCTCGTACACACGGCTGCGCTCCGTACGCCTCGTCCACACGCGGCTCCGTACACACGCGGCTCCGCTCCGTACGCCTCCTACACGCGCGGCTCCGCTCCGTACGCCTCCTACACGCGCGGCTCCGCTCCGTACGCCTCCTACACGCGCGGCTCCGCTCCGTACGCCTCCTACACGCGCGGCTCCGCTCCGTACGCCTCCTACATGCGCGGCTCCGCTCCGTACGCCTCCTACACGCGCGGCTCCGCTCCGTACGCCTCCTACACGCGCGGCTCCGCTCCGAACGCCTCCTACACGCGCGGCTCCGCTCCGTACACCTCGTACACACGCGGCTCCGCTCCGTACACCTCGTACACACGCGGCTCCGCTCCGTACACCTCGTACACACGCGGCTCCGCTCCGTACACCTCGTACACACGCGGCTCCGCTCCGTACACCTCGTACACACGCGGCTCTGCTCCGTACACCTCGTACACACGCGGCTCTGCTCCGTACACCTCGTACACACGCGGCTCTGCTCCGTACACCTCGTACACACATGGCTCCGCTCCGTACACCTCGTACACACGCGGCTCCGCTCCTTACACCTCGTACACGCGCGGCTCTGCTCCGTACACCTCGTACACACACGGCTCCGCTCCGTACACCTCGTACACGCGCGGCTCTGCTCCGTACACCTCGTACACACGCGGCTCCGCTCCGTACACCTCGTACACACACGGCTCTGCTCCGTACACCTCGTACACACGCGGCTCTGCTCCGTACACCTCGTACACACGCGGCTCTGCTACATCCACACTGTAAACCCCTCCTGACCCCACACATAAACTTCAGCTCATCCAGCACCATGACAACCAGCACAGCAGAGTCCTGCATCCACTGAGGCCCCTGATCATGTGACCCCTGACTCCTCCCCTCCTGTGACCTCATCACAGCTCCTGTGCGCACAGAGCAGCCATATATGTGGTGGCGGCTCTGCAGGTGGAGGTATGTGGAGACCCCATTACTGGCCGCAGGGGGCATTAACCCCTTCAGCACGGAGACTCTTTTGGGGTCTCTGTGTGGTGTGAACAGTGAGGTAACAGCTGTGGACAGAATGCGGCTTAGCTGGTTCCCGTTCACATTAAATCCAGTCAGATGGCTGCAGGATGAGAGGACAGTGGAGAATCCGTAATCCGCAGCCTATAAACCATGGAGATGTAGGGCAGTTACCTGAGGCCGGAGTGAATGCTCCTCACAGAGATGAGGCGGGGGTCTCTCTATAAATGTCCGGCGTCAGTGCCCCCTGCGCCCCTCACATCGTAGCCGGGGGTCAGAGTTCGGTGCTGAATGAATAATGTTATAGCAGATTATTGACTTCTGAGTAATAACAAAAACCTCCTGATGTGACAATGGGTGAAACACGCTGAGGAGACTGAGCACAGGTCAGCGAGCTCAGTAATAAAAACCCCCGGACACCTCAATGTGAATACTGTAGTACAATATGGGGGGTCACAGTGATCACCTGGAGCTCAGCAGGAGATATCTGCATCTCAGTAACATAGACCCTGGATACCTCCATGTGAATACTGTAGTACAATATGGGGGACACAGTGATCACCTGGAGCTCAGCAGGAGATATCTGCATCTCAGTAACATAGACCCCCGGATACCTCAATGTGAATACTGTAGTACAATATGGGGGGACACAGTGATCACCTGGAGCTCAGCAGGAGATATCTGCATCTCAGTAACATAGACCCCCAGATACCTCAATCTGAATACTGTAGTACAATATGGGGGACACAGTGATCACCTGGAGCTCAGCAGGAGATATCTGCATCTCAGTAACATAGACCCCGGATACCCCAATGTGAATACTGTAGTACAATATGGGGGGACACAGTGATCGCCTGGAGCTCAGCAGGAGATATCTGCATCTCAGTAACATAGACCCCCAGATACCTCAATCTGAATACTGTAGTACAATATGGGGGACACAGTGATCACCTGGAGCTCAGCAGGAGATATCTGCATCTCAGTAACATAGACCCTGGATACCTCCATGTGAATACTGTAGTACAATATGGGGGGACACAGTGATCACCTGGAGCTCAGCAGGAGATATCTGCATCTCAGTAACATAGACCCCCGGATACCTCAATGTGAATAATGTAGTACAATATGGGGGGACACAGTGCTCACCTGGAGCTCAGCAGGAGATATCTGCATCTCAGTAATAAAGACCCCCGGATACCTCAATGTGAATACTGTAGTACAATATGGGGGGACACAGTGCTCACCTGGAGCTCAGCAGGAGATATCTGCATCTCAGTAACATAGACCCCGGATACCCCAATGTGAATACTGTAGTACAATATGGGGGGACACAGTGATCACCTGGAGCTCAGCAGGAGATATCTGCATCTCTGTAACATAGACCCCGGATACCTCAATGTGAATACTGTAGTACAATATGGGGGGACACAGTGATCACCTGGAGCTCAGCAGGAGATATCTGCATCTCAGTAACATAGACCCTGGATACCTCCATGTGAATACTGTAGTACAATATGGGGGGACACAGTGATCACCTGGAGCTCAGCAGGAGATATCTGCATCTCAGTAACATAGACCCCCGGATACCTCAATGTGAATAATGTAGTACAATATGGGGGGACACAGTGCTCACCTGGAGCTCAGCAGGAGATATCTGCATCTCAGTAATAAAGACCCCCGGATACCTCAATGTGAATACTGTAGTACAATATGGGGGGACACAGTGCTCACCTGGAGCTCAGCAGGAGATATCTGCATCTCAGTAACATAGACCCCGGATACCCCAATGTGAATACTGTAGTACAGTATGGGGGGACACAGTGATCACCTGGAGCTCAGCAGGAGATATCTGCATCTCTGTAACATAGACCCCGGATACCTCAATGTGAATACTGTAGTACAATATGGGGGGACACAGTGATCACCTGGAGCTCAGCAGGAGATATCTGCATCTCAGTAACATAGACCCCCGGATACCTCAATGTGAATAATGTAGTACAATATGGGGGGGACACAGTGCTCACCTGGAGCTCAGCAGGGGATATCTACATCTCAGTAACATAGACCCCCGGATACCTCAATGTGAATAATGTAGTACAATATGGGGGGACACAGTGCTCACCTGGAGCTCAGCAGGAGATATCTGTATCTCAGTAACATAGACCCCGGATACCCCAATGTGAATACTGTAGTACAATATGGGGGGACACAGTGCTCACCTGGAGCTCAGCAGGAGATATCTGCATCTCAGTATCTGTGATTGGCGGATGCAGCTTAGCGGCTGAGTAACAAAGAGACAATATACCGGGAGCTACAAGGAGAGCAGCACAACGTATCAGCCGTGTGAGGAATTGCTAGATTAGGAGTTAACCCTTCTGTGGGGATTCTTGAGCCTCTGTAGGTAATAGACATTTATAATAAAATGTATTGAAGGGGCAAGAAGCAATAGATCAACAAGAACTCGTCATCCACATGAATAGTGACTGACGCTCGCTGATTGCTAGTTGTTCAGGGCTGGAATTGAGGTCAAAGTGCAAAAATAAGGGATGATTGTCTGTGGGATTTATACATGGGGAATGTTTCCATGTGCCATGAAGATGAATGTACAAGTTGGAACGATCTCTGACTACCTATGCTCTGGGAAGGAGCTAATAAAGTGCCCCAATAAAGTACAGCAATACTCACCTATAGAATAATAATATACTGTTTATTATTTTTATTATTAGTATCCAAGTCTGATACTAATAATAGTATCATACTGTGTGAGACCATCATACTGAGCTAGATGGGCACACAGGAGAACAATTCCCTTGTGATGAGTCAGATAGGGGTAAGTAGGTGAGAAATTCAGACCATTGGTCTCTCTGAAGGAAAAACCTACAAACAGGGACGCCAATGCCCAATAGAATAAAATGTGTAAACCTTTATTAATTTCAACAAAGAACAAATAGACTCACACAAATATTAAAAAGAGGACCAGATGCAGAGTATGGTAAGTCACTCAGAAAGTGATTAAGACCTTTTCCTAGATGTAGCCCAAGTAAAGTGCTATACATGTGGATAAGGGCTGAGAGACTGAACCACTAATGGACACAGAGACATGGGAAGCAAGATGAAATAGACTTTCCAGCTCAAGCAAAGGGTGGCCACAACCTTATATGCACTTGTGCACATTAGACTGAAAAAACCTGAAGGACTGAACTGGAATGTAAATTGGTGTGCATGCAGCATGTAAGAGCATGTTCACACATGGCCACTAACCAGAAAAAAAGACAGAAACACAATACACAAATACCCTGAAATAAATAAATAAACCACAATAGTGCATGAAAATAATAAAGGGTACTTAGTTAACATAATTTTGATCAAAATAATGCGAAAGCCTTATGTGTAATGTGCACAAGTGCATATAAGGGTGTGGCCACTCTTTGCCTGAGCTGGAAAGTCTATTTCACCTTGCTTCCCATGTCTCTGTGTCCACTGTTTTGGTTCAGTCTCTCAGCCCTTATCTACATGTATGTCACTTGACAAATGGTAAGGTTTTTAATATTAGAGTAAGGACTGTACTATAAGGGTCGCTACGACGAGGCGGGATGGCTTTCACATTATTTTGGTCAAAAATTATGTTAACTGAGTACCCTTTATTATTTTCATGCACTATTGCGGTTTGTTTCTTTGTTTATTTATTTATTTCAGGGTATTTGTGTTTTGTAAGAAAATCCTTACTGAGAGCTGGAAGAGCCGAGAAAACAGTGTAGACAATTTCTTCAAAGCAGAGAATGAAGTTTATTCAGAGGTACGTGGCAGAACAGTTCTGAAAGCAGGCAGGGAGAATATACTTGACACGCGCAGGTGTCTAGACGAGCGACACAGCATTAGGATATCTGGCGATGGTCTGGCCATGGTGTGGCTTCGGTCTGGCGATGGTGTGGCCTTGGCGGTGGACTGCCTTGGCGATGGACTTTCATGGACTGCCTGTAGACTGGCGATAGAATGGCCCTGAACAACAGTATCAGAGCCTTTTTATGCATAGCTTAAACAAAGGAACTACATATTGCGGCAAAAGACTTATACATGATAACATCATACTGCAGGGAGGACGTGCATTTTAGAACACCAATGTGATAATGCAACATGACAATATTTATGAGTATTTTTACCAAACTCCATTAGAATCTATAAATTCTCATGTCGTTACTTAAGTAATGACTAGTGTTGAGCGATACCTTCCGATATCAGGAAATATCGTATCGGATTGGATCGGACCGATACTCAAAAAGTATCGGATATCGCCGATTCCGATACCGGAAACCAATGCAAGTCAATGGGACACTAATATCGGAATGAAAATAAACCCTTTCTTTCCTTGTAGGTTAATTCTACATGAAGTAAAACAACTAAGAATAATGTAGAATGTATTATGCGAAAAGCCAGCAATTCATCAGCGGCATACACCGGTACCCGACAATTTACAACAGAAAGAATAGAGCACCACACATAGATTAGATAGATAGAAACATGTCAGTCACATATATATGAAGTACAGTGACAGTGTTGCTTACTGTACTTGTCATTTAGTGTAAAGGATTTATTAAAAAAAATAATAGTGTTTTCATGCACCGTCTCTTTAAAAAAGCCGGCCGGCAATTCAGCAGCGGTACCCGACAATTTATGACAGACAGAATAGAGCTTCACACATAGATTAGATAGATAGAAACATGTCAGTCACATATATATGAAGTACAGTGACAGTGTTGGTTACTGTACTTGTCATTTAGTGTAAAGGATTTATTTAAAAAAATAATAGTGTTTTCATGCACCGTCTCTTTAAGAAAGCCGGCCGGCAATTCAGCATCTGTACCCGACAATTTAGAATAGAAGGAATAGAGAATCACACATAGATTAGATAGATAGAAACATGTCAGTCACATATATATGAAGTACAGTGACAGTGTTGATTACTGTACTTGTCATTTAGTGTTAAAATAAAGGATTTATTTAAAAAAAAATTGGCGTGAGGTTCCCCTTAATTTTAGTCTCTAGCGGAGGTTAAGCAGACAGCTGGGGCAGATGTTTGAAGCCTGGGAAGGGGGTAATACCCACGGAGCTTCCCAGGCTACTAATATCAGCCCCCAGCTGAATACATAGCCTTTACTAGCTATTAAAATGGGGGACCCCCCCCAAAAAAAATGACGTGGGGTCCCCCCTAATTTAATAGCTAGCAAAGGCTAGGCAGACAGCTGGGGGCTGATATTAATAGCCCAGGAAGGGAACCATGAATATTGACCCCCTCCCAGGCTAGAAACACCAGCCGTCAGCCGCCCCAGAAATGGCGCATCCAGGCATGCTTGCGCTCCTCAGCGTCTCTCTGTGACGGCATCCAGATGAGCCGACAATGAAATCGGCTCACCTCAGGCACGTCACTGACAGCGTGGGAGAATTCTCCTACACTCAGCGCTTCAGCGTGAGAATTTTCCCACGCTGTCAGTGACATGCATGAGGTGAGGTCATGTCCAATGAACTCAGCTCACCTCATGCACGTCACTGACAGCGTGGGAAAATTCTCACGCTGAAGCGCTGAGTGCAGGAAAATTCTCCCACGCTGTCAGTGACGTGCATGAGGTGAGGTCATGTCCAATGAACTCAGCTCACCTCATGCACGTCACTGACAGCGTGGGAGAATTCTCACGCTGAAGCGCTGAGTGCAGGAGAATTTTCCCACGCTGTCAGTGACGTGCATGAGGTGAGCCGAGTTCATTGGACATGACCTCGGCTCATCTGGATGCCGTCACAGAGAGACACTGAGGAGCGCAAGCAAGCCTGCTCTTCTCAGTGTCCGCGGGATGACAGGCTGGATGGCAGCGTTCTGCTGCGGTCCAACCTGTCATCTCGATGTAGCAGAGCTGGAGCTGTCCTGGGAACCATGGAAAGGTAAGGATAAGGTTGCTTTATTATTTTTCTTTTATTGCAGGAGATCGTTGGCTTCAGCTGGAATGGGCGTGATGGTAAGTATAGTTTAATTTAGAACAATAAAGAATTGTGTCTTTATTTCAATTAAAGGACTTTATTCTGGGTGTTGTGTTTTTTTAAAATACTTTACTAGAAATTCATGGTGGTCATGTCTAATATTGGCGTGACCCCATGAATTTCGGGCTTAGGGCCAGCTGATAATGCCAAGCTGGCCTTAACCCCTTTATTACCCAGTGAGCCACCGCACCAGGGCCCTGGATGAGTTGGGTACAGCGCCAGAAGATGGCGCTTCTATGAACGCGCCATTTTCCGGGGCGGCTGCGAACTGCAATTTGCAGCGGGTGGGGCCCAGAAAGCTTGGGTCTCCCTGCGCTTCAGATTCCAGCCCCCAGCTGCCTAGTTGTACCTGGCTGGACACAAAAACAGGGCGAAGCCCCACGTATTTTTTTTTTTAATTATTTCATGAAATTCATGAAATAATTAAGAAAAAAAGGGCTTCCCTATATTGTTGTGTCCGGCCAGGTACAAATAGGCAGCTGGTGGTTGGGGGCAGCCCGTTCCTGCCTGCTGTACCTGGCTGGACACAAATATAGGGCGAAGCCCCACATCAATTTTTTTTTAATTATTTCATGAATTTCCTGAAATAATTAAAAAAAAATTGACGTGGGGCTTCGCACTATATTTGTGTCCAGCCAGGTACAGCAGGCAGGAACGGGCTGCCCCCATCCACCAGCTGCCTATTTGTACCTGGCCGGACACAACAATATAGGGAAGCCCTTTTTTTCTTTATTATTTCATGAATTTCATGAAATAATTAAAAAAAAAAATACGTGGGGCTTCTCCCTATTTTTGTGTCCAGCCAGGTACAACTAGGCAGCTGGGGGATGGAATCTGCAGGGCAGGGAGACCCAAGCTTTCTGGGCCCCCCCCCCCCCTCTGCAAATTGCAGTCCGCAGCCACCCCGGAAAATGGCGCGTTCATAGAAGCTGGATGCTGTACCTGGCTGGCATACAAAAATATGGCAAAGCCCACGTCAACATTTTTGGGAAAAATTAATTAAAAAATAAATAATAATTTAGGGACTGCATCTTTATTAACTCCTCAAATGTCATTTAGTGTTAAAATAAAGGATTTATTTAAAAAAAAAATTGGCGTGGGATCCCCCATAATTTTAGTCTCTAGCGGAGGTTAAGCAGACGGCTGGGGCAGATGTTTGAAGCCTGGGAAGGGGGTAATACCCACGGAGCTTCCCAGACTACTAATATTAGCCCCCAGCTGAATACCTAGCCTTTACTAGCTATTAAAATGGGGGACCCCCCCAAAAAAATGACGTGGGGTCCCCCCTATTTTAATAGCTAGCAAAGGCTAGGCAGACAGCTGGGGGCTGATATTAATAGCTCAGGAAGGGTGCCATGAATATTGACCCCCTCCCTGGCTAGAAACACCAGCCGTCAGCCGCCCCAGAAATGGCACTTAGCCTCGCTCTTCCACGCTGCCCTGGTGCGGTGGCAGGGGGTAATAGGGCTGGGGTTCATTTCAGCGCCAGCTGCCATGAAGCCCAGGTTAGTAATGATGGGCGTCTATAAGACACCCCCATTACTAACCTACAAAGTGTTAAAAAGAAAAAACACACACTACACCCAGAAAAAAATAATTTATTTGAAATAAAACACACCATTTTATTTAATTCTTAGTTTACTAAAAAAAAAAATAGTTACCTGTCCACGTTCCTGCGCTGATCTCCCATGCACAGCTGTCACATCTGGAGATGGTGACAGCTGTGCATGGCTGTTGTAAGCTCACGCTGCCGGGAACACGTCCGCTCCCGGCAGCGGGAGCCACTGACTGAGGTCACCGGAGTGCATTCAGGCAGCGCAGCTCCGGAGACCTCCTTTACGGCACTGCTGTACCGTGGGAATTTCTCACGATACAGCAGGGCTGTAAAGCAGCTAACCGGAGCAGCGCTGCCTGAACTCCGGTGAACCCGCTTATGCAATGACGGGGCTGCTTTACGGCCCCGTCATTCTAGCGGCGGCGGCTGTTCAGAGCGGTCACATTCTATGTGGCTCCTCTGAACTGGAGATCTTCGTGGGACACTCGTGGACTACTACGGAGGGGTAAGGATAAGGTTGTGGTTTATTATTTTATATTTTATTACAGGAGATCGATGGCTTCGGGGAATTAGGTGAGTATAGGTGTAGTTTTTTATTTTTTACTTTATTTTAGGTGGCGATCGGCAGGGACAGGTAATGTATAAACTAATTTACTGTAGGTAACCACTGGCCACCAATGACATGTATTTAAAATTTATTGGGGACCATGGGTCAATTTAAATAGCAGGATCAGGCTGATGGGAACTACTGCTCCCATCGAGCTGATCCTGCTGGCACGAGTGGACGGGGGACAGACATAGGCCGATGGGAGTAGTAGTGTCACATCGGCCTATGTCTGCCTGCACGCACACACCCCCAGACATCGCACAGACACAGCGCACACCCGCACACACCCCCAGACATCGCACAGACACCGCACACACCCGCACACACGCACAGACATCGCACAGACACCGCGCACACACACCCGCAGACACCGCGCACACCCGCACACACTCGCAGACATCGCACAGACACCGCGCACACCCGCACACACTCGCAGACATCGCACAGACACCGCACACACCCGCACACACTCGCAGACATCGCACAGACACCGCGCACACCCCCGCAGACATCGCACACACACTCGCAGACACACGCACAGACACCCACACACACTAATCATGACGGGCTGATGGTCTGGGAGGTGAGGCTGACCTGTGCGGCCGTGGCAAAGTTCATGTGAGTTCATGCAATGCAGTCAAGCATGAACTCACATGAACCCTCCGAGGGCACCGCGGCGACTTCAAATGAACAGCTGATCGGCATCACCTGATACCTCAGCTGTTCATTTGAAATAACCGGCGGGAAAGCGCAGCACAGAACGGGAAAGCCGGCGGTGAAGTCTTTTCACTGCCGGCTTCCCCGCCCGGGTCCTTCGCTCCCCGCTCCTTGGTGCTGCGCTCCCCGCCCGGTCTTAACTTACGATCAGGATGGGAGGTGGCGAGGGGAGCGGAGGATCGGGGTGGGAGGCTGCGGGGAAGCAGTATGGGGCTGTGTGATTGTTTAAAAGCCGGCGGCTATTTACCGCCCGCCGGTTTTTTACCGCGCGCCGGCTTTTAAACAATCAGGAGAATTCTCTCACGCTGGGATGGCATTCTGATGACAGGCTGGATCTCAGCTGAGTGCTGCCATCCAGCTTGTCATCGTTCAGAGACACTGCAGAGCGCAGGCATTATGGGAACTTCCGATTCCGGTATTCGATATTGTAAAAGTATCGGAATTAAGTATCGGAATTCCGATACCGCGAATATCGGCCGATACCCGATATTTCAGTATCGGAATGCTCAACACTAGTAATGACAGTTTCCTAATAATTCTCGACATATTGCCAACTGTATTGTCCTAATTTCCATACCACAATTACAAGGACATTATTTACTACCCTAAGGAATTGGGCCAAAAAATGGCAAATGGGGTTCAATGCCGATAAATGTAAGGTCATGCACATGGGAAAGAAAAACAGCAGTCACCCATACATATTAAATGGGAAACCGTTGGGGAAATCTGACATGGAGAAGGACCTGGGCGTCTTGGTTAATAGCAAATTAAATTGCAGTGCTCAGTGTCAGGCAGCAGCTGCGAAGGCAAATAGAGTCATGGCATGCATCAGAAGAGGAATAGGGGCATATGATGAGAACATTGTTCTTCCTCTGTATAAAGCGCTGGTAAGGCCGCACTTAGAATATTGTGCACAGTTCTGGGCTCCGGTGCTCAGGAAAGACATATTGGAGCTAGAGCGGGTACAAAGGAGGGCGACTAAGGTAATAAAGGGAATGGAGGGACTAGAATACCCAGAGAGGTTGTCAAAATTAGGCCTATTTACGTTGGAAAAGAGAAGGCTTAGGGGAGACCTCATAAACATGTATAAATACATCAGGGGGCAGTACAGAGATCTCTCCCATGACCTGTTTATACCAAGGATGGTGACAAAGACGAGGGGGCACACTATGCGTCTGGAGGAAAGGAGGTTCCTGCACCAGCATAGAAGGGGATTCTTTACGGTAAGAGCCGTGAGACTCTGGAACTCTCTGGGAGAGGAAGTGGTGATGTCCAACTCACTTAATGAGTTCAAGAGAGGCCTGGACGCCTTTCTTGAGAGCAATAAAATTACATCTTATGCTTAGTGATAGTTAATTAATCCAGGGATTTAATCTGACTGCCAGATTGGTGTCGGGAAGTGAATTTTTCCTCAATGATGTAAATTGGCCTATACCGCATGGTTTTTTGTTGCCTTCCCCTGGATCAACGCTGCGGAATAGCTGCAGTGCACAAGAAATAGGCTGACCTGGATGGGCGCTTGTCTTTTTTCGGCCTTATAAACTATGTAACTATGTATGTAACACTACTTATTTACTCTTACATTGACCTGCAGCTGTTGCTATTAAACTTTGTGTATACTAACCATACCTGCTAATGGCACTGACATCATTTTACGATTCCCTTGTGACTAGGACGCACAGGAAATGCATCTCATTAGCTCAAACTTCTGAACAAGATGGCTGCTAGGTTTAACATGGCTGTTCAGAATATTAGGACTTCTCATTCTCTTACATGTTTCTGTCTTTGTTTTTGTCTGTTTGGTGGCCATGTGTGAACATCCTCTTACATGCTGCATACACACCAATTTACATTCCAGTTCAGTCCTTCAGGTTTTTTCAGTCTAATGTGCACAAGTGCATATAAGTGTGTGGTCACCCTTTGCCTGAGCTGGAAAGTCTATTTCATCTTGCTTCCCATGTCTCTGTGTCCATTAGTGGTTCAGTCTCTCAGCCCTTATCCACATGTATGTCACTTAACAAATGGTAAGGTTTTTAATATTAGAGTTAGGACTGTCTCATAAGGGTCGCCGTGATGAGACGGGATGGCTTTCGCATTATTTTGATCAAAATTATGTTAACTAAGTACCCTTTATTACTTTTATGCACTATTGCGGTTTATTTATTTATTTCAGGGTATTTGTGTATTGTTTCTGTCTTTTTTTTTTTAATTGATATCATATTGTGTGCCAGGAGGAAGACATCAGATAGTACTTTCTGAAGGAAAGCAAAGATTGGCAGTGGGAATCCAGATTACATGCAGGGGGCATAGCTCTGGCCAGGAGGCCTACTTAAACGGTTCGGAACTCTGCCGAGTGGGAACAGAAGACCAATAGGCCTAATTAAGGGAAGAAAACTTCACTAAGGTGAGCAGCAGGATGAGGTCCTTCGCTCAGGCCAGGAGGCCTACTTAAACGGTACAGAACTTTGCACTGAGGAAGCAGAAGACCTAATTAAAAGGGATTAAGTTAAGGAAGGATTCCTTATCTTAGACAAATAGAATTTATGGAAACAATTGTCTATAGTAGACAGGAAGCTACAGTGTTGCCAAACTGGGACACCAGTTCTCCTACGGAGAGCTGAAGATGCAATGCTTCAACAAGAAGTGTGTGGCCCTCATCAGATGAACTTTGAGAGTATCAGTGAGGAGTTGTACCAATGCACCTCAGCCAGTGAGGTCCTCACAAATAAACAGGGAGCTAACAGTAAAGGAATGTGCACACGATCCGGACAGGCAGCTCTTTGGACGCAGTATACTATATGATGCATCCAAAGCACTGCGTTATATGAACGCAGGTGAATCCCCATGTGTTCATTGAACCATGTGTATTCACTGCATTCAATACATTGTAGTGATCTAATTTCTCATGTGGAGACTAGCGACTCCACATGAGAAATTGATATGCTGCGGTCTGGAAAGATGCGCCGCATGTCCATGTCCGCGGGTGATCCGCAGGTGCACGGAGACTCATAGTGGACATGGGATTTCTACAAATCCCATCCACTATGCTGTAACATCTCTCCGCTGCTTGTTTGACACTGCATTAGTATGCAGCGTCAAACCCGCAGCGGCTCCTGATCGTGTGCACATACCCTAACTATGAGGGGCCATAGCGACACGTCTCGCCCTATATAGTCCCCACAGGTGATGATGGGCCTTCCCATAATGATTTTCTGGACTGTTGTAGCTTGTAACAAAACTTATGTGCCACCACATGTAACCGGAAAATCTTGACTCTGCATAGTGTAGAAGAAGCATTCATAAAGTGTTATGCCTGCTATCTGATGTATATGCTTCTCATCAAGTTCTTGTTAAGTAAAGAAAAGTTTTTTGATTTTTGGACTTTGGTCTCCCTCATTCATCTCCATACCATCTGGTCCTGGCCTGCCAAGTACAATGACAGCATGCGATCTGCAGAGTCAAGAGATATGCCAAATACATATATATATTTTTTTCCTTTTGGGGTTGAGGGGCCCAATTACAGCTATTGCTGTGGGACCTGTGATTTCTATCTACACCACTGTGTACAAGATGTGTAAAGGATAATAGTGTATTATGAAGTTGTTATGGACGTGACTTAACTAACATTGTGCAGTGAGTAATACCATCTGGACCTGGCCTGTCAAGTACATCGGTAGCATGCGGTCTGCAGAGTCAGGAAATATGACTCCAAAATGCCAAAACTGATTTATTTATTTTTTTCACATTAAACCTTTTTTTTAAACTTTTTTAAACAACTCTGCTTAGTGCGATCATACAGCAATACAAGCCACTGAAGGCTCCGGTAATGCACTGTACTACTGTAGTGCTGTGTACTATCACTGCTTGTCATGTAATACTAACGGCCCCATACACATGAGATAAGTGTTGGCTGATCGGTCATTTGGCAGACGGCTATCTCTCCTGACTCCCCCATACACACAAATATTCCAGCTTTCCTGTGAACTGTATGAGGGTCGCCTCCAGATTCCTCTAGCGGAGGATTATCTACAGGAAGAACAAACGGATTAGCATCTGAAATTCAGTATGCCAAATCCTTCTCTGCCCTGGCATAATCTGTCAGGAGGCCCCCAAATACATTATATTGTTGAACAAACCACCGAAATTAGTGCTTTCATCAACTTTAGGCTAATGTGTCTGGGGGCATTAAAAGGTAACTTATTGGACGCTGCCTCTGGCCTGGCCTAATAGACATTCGTACATTACAGGCCCAGACACCATTATTAGGCATTTAAGTATCGTAGTAACTAGGCAGCCCCCTGCTATCGAGTACTTGGGGGAAGGGGCATTGAGCTGAATTCTACCAAACCCTCTTAGATGCCATGTTTGCTTTTGACAGCAGCAAGTGGGTAAGCTGCCAGGGTTTTGTGCAGCCACACCTGTGCGATCCCTGCGACGTACATCTATGTCCTGATGCTCAAAAGAGTTATTTTTTTAAAAAACAAATGTTTAACGTATTAAAAAATAACAAAATGTATCTTATGCGTTTTGCATGTTTTTTTTTATTGTTACATGAACTGATGGTGCCAATTTTCTTTTGAAACATTTTAATATCTTTTTTTCTGGTGTTTTTCTTGTAATATAAGGCCAGAAATAAACCCCATAAAACACTGTACATGGAGACTTTGGCATCAAATCATTTCTGTCTGCCCTGTTTGTGCAAATAAAAAATCTTTTATAAAATCCTCAAACTTCTGTGTGTAAATCAGAAATGAGATGTAACATGATATAAGATTACAGTCCGGGGAAGACGGGAAACGTTCATATAGACGGCCAGTGGAGATGTAGTCAGTGACGGACTCTGGCCGAATATGTTTCTAGAGCCGTAGTAGAAGATGAAGATGTCGTCCTCATCATGAAGTAGTTATTTCTCATGTCACGTGTAATGAATATCTCCTGCAGTATTGCTAATGCCGATTCCAGTGTTGGTAAATGAGATGAGAATTGGCAATACGGAAGATGAGTCTATGAGAAACGTATTCAGCTACAGACTCCAAGGAAGAAACTGCTTGCTGTCTGTTGCCTAAAATATATAGGTTTTATTAGCATATATAAAGAAGAAAGCTAAATTCTTTAAAATAATAAATCTCCTCATATGTTTCCTTTATTTTCTCCAGTAATTGTATTATTACACAGGATTTTTATGATGTTACATAGGCTCATCTTCTTCTCATTAAGGTCTCTACAATATCGGATCCTCTCAGTGAAGATCTACTATAGAAAAGAGTTTTCCACATTTACCAATCAAGGATGGATATGGACAGGGACAAGATGGCGGAGAGGATATTACACCTCACCCTAGAGATCCTCTTCCGGCTTACTGGAGAGGTACGAGATTCTGATGACGTCACATTACCTCATTATCTATGGGAATAACGGATGGACAGAACTGGAGAGGTGAGGACTCTGGAAATGTCTGTAGTGAAATTTATTAATGTGTCTCTCCATAACCAGGATTACAAAGTAGTGAAGAAGACCTCTAGTGAGCGCTGTCAGGCCCCTGTGTCTGAGGGATGGGGAAGACCCTTGAGCTCAATCATGGGTCCTCCACCTCACCCCCTGATACATGAGGACATCAATGACCAGAAGATTCTAGAACTCACCTACAAGATGATTGAGCTTCTGACTGGAGAGGTGACACTGCTGGGAATGCTGGGACCTTATACAGTAATGCTATGAAGGGATCGGGGGGATGATGGTATCATTGTTTGTGTCAGGTCCCTATAAGGTGTCAAGACTTCACTGTCTATTTCTCCATGGAAGAGTGGGTATATTTAGAAGGACACAAAGATCTGTACAAGGACGTCATGATGGAGGTTCCCCAGCCCCTCACATCACCAGGTAATAGACAGGACTAAATACACATGGCCTATAATTATCTGTATGTAAAGAATGAATTCAGTCCTGTATGTGTTTCCACCAGATCTATCCAGTAAGAGGACAACACCAGAGAGATGTCCCCGTCATCTTCCACATGACTGTAAACAAGAAGATCCCAATTTTCCTCAGGCTCATCAGGTAGATGGAGAGAAGGTGTCATGAGATCTCCCCTATGATGTTTAGACGGCTTTGAAGGTCTTGTGTTCAGTCTTGTTTTATCAACCAGTATTATGTTTTATACTTGTGTAATGAGAACGGTGGATATGGCAGGATTAGAGCTGATCATACAACCCCTGGCAAAAATTATGGAATCACCGGGCTCAGAGGATGTTCACTCAGTTGTTTAATGTTGTTGAAAAAAAGCAGATCACAGACATGGCACAAAACTAAAGTCATTTCAAATGGCAACTTTAGGGCTTTAAGAAACACTAAAGGAAATCAAGATTAAAAATGTGGTACTCAGTAAGGGTCATTTTTTTTTAGACCAAGCAGAGGGAAAAAATTATGGAATCACTCAATTCTGAGGAAAAAATTATGGAATCACCCTGTCAATTTTAATTTCCCAAACTAACACCTGCATCAAATTAGATCTGCTCGTTAGTCTGCATCTAAAAAGGAGTGATCACACCTTGGAGAGCTGTTGAACCAAGTGGACTGACATGAATCATGGCTCCAACACGAGAGATGTCAATTGAAACAAAGGAGAAGATTATCAAACTCTTAAAAGGAGGTAAATCATCGCGCAATGTTGCAAAAGATGTTGGTTGTTCACAGTCAGCTGTATCTAAAGTTTGTATTTGGTCCAGATAACATGGGAAGGTTGTTAAAAGCAAACATACTGGTAGACCAAGGAAGACATCAAAGTGTCAAGACCGGAAACTTAAAGCAATATGTCTTCAAAACAGGAAATGCACAACAAAACAAATGAGGAATGAATGGGAGGAAACTGGAGTCAATGTCTGTGACCGAACTGTAAGAAACCGCCTAAAGGTAATGGGATTTACATACAGAAAAGCTAAACAAAAGCCATCATTAACACCTAAACAGAAAAAAACAAGGTTACAATGGGCTAAGGAAAAGCAATCATGGACTGTGGATGACTGGATGAAAGTCATATTCAGTGATGAATCGCGAATCTGCATTGGGCAAGGTGATGATACTGGAACTTTTGTTTTGTGCCGTTCCAATGAGATTTATAAAGATGACTGCATGAAGAGAACATTCAAATTTCCACAGTTATTGATGATATGGGGCTGCATGTCATGTAAAGGCACTGGGGAGATGGCTGTCATTACATCTTCAATAAATGCCCAAGTTTACATTGATATTTTGGACAGTTTTCTCATCCCATCAATTGAAAGGATGTTTGGGGATGATGACATCATTTTTCAAGATGATAATGCATCCTGCCATAGAGCAAAAACTGTGAAAACATTCCATGAAATAAGACACATAAGGTCAATGTCATGGCCTGCAAATAGTCCGGATCTCAATCCAATTGAAAATCTTTGGTGGAAGTTGAAGAAAATGGTCCATGACAAGGCTCCAACCTGCAAAGCTGATCTGGCAACAGCAATCAGAGAAAGTTGAAGTCAGATTGATGAAGAGTACTGTTTGTCACTCATTAAGTTCATGCCTCAGAGACTGCAAGCTGTTATTAAAGCCAGAGGTGGTGCAACAAAATACTAGTGATGTATGGGAGTGTTCTTTTGTGTATTTGTTTTTCATGATTCCATAATTTTTCTCAGAATTGAGTGATTCCATAATTTTTTCCCTCTGCTTGGTCTGAAAAAAATTACCCTTACTGAGCACCACATTTTTAATCTTGATTTCTTTTAGTGCTTCTTAAAGCCCTAAAGTTGCCATTTGAAATAACTTTAGTTTTGTGCCGTGTCTGTGATCTGCTTTTTTTCAACAACATTAAACAACTGAATGAACATCCTCCGAGCCCGGTGATTCCATAATTTTTGCCAGGGGTTGTAGATGTGACTCCTCCATCTGTCTGTGACTTTTACAATATTTGTTTCAGGGTGAAGATCTGACCCATATTAATACTACAGAGACCTACAGTGCCTACAAGTAGTATTCAACCCCCTGCAGATTTAGCTGGTTGACACATGCGGAATTAACTTGGCATTGTGACATTTGTACTGTAGATCAGCCTGGAAGTGGGAAATGCACTGCTGCAAATATTGTTTTTTTTGTTTGTTTGTTTGTTTTTTTTAAAACGTTAAAAGTTAATTCAGAGTGTCATTTGTTATTCAACCCCTCAAACCACAAGAATTCTGTTTGGTCCCCCTAAAGTATTAAGAAGTAGTTCAGGCACCAAGAATAATGAGCTTCACATGTGTGGATTAAAGATCTCTTTTGCCAGCCTTTTCTGACTATTTAAGACCCTCCCCAAACTTGTGAACAGCACTCAGACATGGTCAACATGGGAAAGACAAAGGAGCATTCCAAGGCCATCAGAGACAAGATCATGGAGGGTCACAAGGCTGGCAAGGGGTACAAAACCCTTTCCAAGGAGTTGGACCTACCTGTCTCCACTGTAGGGAGCATCATCCGTAAGTGGAAGGCTTATGGAACTATTGTTAGCCTTCCACGGTCTGGACAGCCTTTGAAAGTGTCCTCCCGTGCCGAGGCCAGGCTTGTCCGAAGAGTCAAGGCTAACCCAAGGACAACAAGGAAGGAGCTCCGGGAAGATCTCATGGCAGTGGGGACATTGGTTTCAGTCAATACCATAAGTAACGTACTCCACCGCAATGGTCTCCGTTCCAGACGAGCCCGTAAGGTACCTTTACTTTCAAAGCGTCATGTCAAGGCTCGTCTACAGTTTGCTCATGATCACTTGGAGGACTTTGAGACAGACTGGTTCAAGGTTCTATGGTCTGATGAGACCAAGATCGAGATCTTTGGTGCCAACCACACACGTGACGTTTGGAGTCTTGATGGCACTGCATACGACCCCAAGAATACCATCCCTACAGTCAAGCATGGTGGTGGCAGCATCATGCTGTAGGGCTGTTTCTCAGCCAAGGGGCCTGGCCATCTGGTCCGCATCCATGGGAAGATGGATAGCACGGCCTACCTGGAGATTTTGGCCAAGAACCTCCGCTCCTCCATCAAGGATCTTAAGATGGGTCGTAATTTCATCTTCCAACAAGACAACGACCCAAAGCACACAGCCAAGAAAACCAAGGCCTGGTTCAAGAGGGAAAAAGTCAAGGTGTTGGAGTGGCCTAGTCAGTCTCCTGACCTTAACCCAATTGAAAACTTGTGGAAGGAGCTCAAGAATAAAGTCCACATGAGACACCCAAAGAACCTAGATAACTTGGAGAAGATCTGCATGGAGGAGTGGGCCAAGATAACTCCACAGACCTGCGCCGGCCTGATCAGGTCTTATAAAAGACGATTATTAGCTGTAATTGCAAACAAGGGTTATTCCACAAAATATTAAACATAGGGGTTGTATAATAATTGACCCACACTTTTATGTTTAAAATTTAATAAAATTCAACTGAGCAACATAACTTTTTGGTTTGTAAGATTTATGCTTCTGTTCATAAAACCTACTCTCGTTTGCAGTTTGAAGGCTCTAACTTATTTGCATCTTATCAAACCAGCTAAATCTGCAGGGGGTTGAATACTACTTGTAGGCACTGTATGTGAGGGGTGATGAGCGGTGTAAAGAGGAGATTCCTACATATGACTACCCAGGTGAGTAGTAACCACTAAATGTAGAGAAGTCACAGATTCTTCTCAGTCACCGGCTGTGGCTGCTTTATCGGTGGTGTAGTCCGGCCGTATCACAATCGTGTGATCACCATTTTGCCACTGGAGTATAACATTCGCCTCCATCTGAAAATGTTCAAGTGACTTTGTAAATTGTGAAAGCCCTTTTCTATAGAACGTACAACCTGGAGGATCCACCTACCCCCTGGGATTAGATGATGCTGACCATTACCTACCCAGGTCTGTAAACTACAAAGCCAAATGACAGCGTATATAGAATGTGCTGACAAATTAGAAAATCACTTGAAGAAAAATATTATGATGGGCCTGTAAGAGAAAGCGGAGGGTAATGATGCTGTTGGCTTCCTGCAGGAGATGTGTTGGCATGGCTCGAGCCCTGGTTTCATGGATTCACTCCACGTCATAAATTCCATTATGTTTTCAGTCATAAGGAATTCAGATTACCGCACAATCTCTCCTGAAATGGGGGCGCTAATACTTTCTCTAAACTCCAGTTTAGTGTTGGAGGTCTCCCCCCAAACATACGTTGTTGTTGGGGATCTAACCTAGAATAAAAAAATATTTTTTTTGACAGGCTGTGGTGGGATCGGCCTGCCTCACTTTTGTGAGACTCTTAACTCCCTGATAGTCTTTGAAAATAGGTCTCCATTGCTTTTTCCAAATGCCAGAGATCTAAATGTAAGACACCTCAGCTCTGCACTACTATAAAAAGTTATTTTTAAATGTCTAATATTTCTTCTTGAAACTCATCTGACAGAAAATATTGTCCCTTACGATAGTTTAGATTGTCAAGAGCCACCGAGCCCCATACTCCAATTACCCCAGAGAGGTTTCACCACTAGTTACTCATTTTTTACTGAAAAAGACTGTTGAGTTTGATCATTTCAGTAGATGTTATTCTCTATACTCACAGTTTTTGAGTACAGTAGTTAGTGCCCAAAATACTCTGATTTAACCCCTTCCTGCTGCCAGTTTTGTGTTCCTAATCAGGCCCCATTTTTCTAATCTAACGTGTCACTTTATGTGGTGATAACTTTGGAATTCTTCACAAAGGATAATAGGAAACAAATACACCTTACAAATTATTTTCCAACTTCTCTTGAATCTGACAATCCCCTATATACGGTTGTACACTACTGTCTGGGCACATGGCAGGTTAAGAAGGGAAGGAGCGACATTTAGCTATTAAGAATGCAGAATTTGCTGGAATAGTTTGCAGACACCATGTATTGGGAGCACTGTTCATGGTCACCTGGCAGCTCAAAAGATGGCTACCGCAAACAGGTTTGGCGCTATCTACTCCATTTTCCAGATCCCAGGGTTTGCCTTGCTCATCACTTATTTAACACCTCTACATGGATCTGGACTTACACAGAGACCCCTAGGCTTGGGCCATGGTGTTACCTGCTGTTCTGTGGTGTGACATGAGAAGAAGAATAGTCAGGTAGCCGGGTCAGAACCAGGAGGGCAGAGAAAATACAAAATCAGAAGACACAAGAGTAGTCAGTAAACGGGCCGAGGTCACAACAGGAAACAAATACACAAGCCGGGAGCTGAGCACAGAGGACTGAACCAGAGGCGAACAAGGCTGTATCTGGCAGCTTCCAGCAATATGCTTCCAGCTTTAGTAGGGTGCGGTGCTCTCCAATTGGCTGAAGCAGGGAGCAGATTAGTTCAGCTGGACAGCAGACACACCCATAGTGCCAGACTGGATGGTACTACTGGTCCCAGCAACCCTAATCTTAGTGGCTGGACAGAGCCTGCGCCGCCCAGAGCTTCTGGTTCTGACGTCTCCTCCATCACCAGCGCCACCTGCAGGATGAATAAGGCGGCTTCTGGTGAGAGAAGCAGACGTCGCAGGAGCAGATCCCAGAGGAGATGGGACCCACTATTTGGAAAAGCCCTAATATGACAAAATATCAGAAAACCAGAGCAGTAGAAATCCCCATAAAGTGACTCCATTTTGGAAATTATAACCCTCAGTGAATTAATCCATAGCAGTGATTATTTTGACTCCACAGGCACTTTTTGAAAATTATCACACAATGGATGTTGGAGAGTAAAAATTGCATATTGGTCGCTTTTTTACCCAACACATAGTGCCCAGATTGTGCTCCAGGAGACACACACCGTAAATTAAGTGGGTTCTTCTCACTATAGTAATGCCAAATACATGGATGATAAATGTGGTTTGGGCGCACTGCAAGGATCAGAAGCGAGGGGCAGATTTAACTTCGGAAAAGCGGATTTTGCTCGAATTGGTTTATGGAAGCCATGTTGATTCTTAAGAGCCTTTGAGAATCTAATAATGTGGAATCCTCTGTTTGACTTGAGTGGGGGCTTGTTTTTTTGTGGGATGAGTAGAAGTTCTTATTGGTATCATTTTTGCCTACATAACATTGTTTGGTGGCTTCTTATTATAGGCATTTTTTGGGTCTGGTTGAATATCTATTTTATATACCCTCTTTATAATAGACAGAACTCCTTTCCAGTATTTGCCTAACTCCCGGCATTCCCATAGCGGATGTAATAGGCCCGCAGCATCCATGTTACATCTTGGACATTCAGCAGCAGTCCGGTATCCTATGTTACATAGGAATCGAGGCGTCTTATATTTCCTATGTATTAATATGATCTGGGAAAATCTCTGCGCCTCATGTAAAGATAACTGGGGTACCAGTTCTAATCCCACTCCCCATTGATCCTCAGAAATTGGACCTATATCTCCATCCATTTTTGTCTAGCTGGAGAAGGAAATATTTTTAAATAATTATCAAGAAGAATTCAGTAAATATCAGAAATACGACCCTTAGTATTTCCCTTCTCTAATACCAACTTAACAAAAGTATTATTTTCTACCCAAAAGGGAGTCCATCTTGATTGTGCATTAAATGAATGCCGAAACTGTAGATATTTATACAATTGTTTATTTGTCATCCCAAATCCCCCCTTTAATTGATTAAAGGACTTAAGTTGTCTCTTGCTGACAACTTTATCTTCCAAAAGGTAGGGGAGAAAACAAGGGGATCTGCTACTTTGGATCTAATCCTTATAAACAGGGAGGAAATGGTTGAGGAGGTAAAGGTGGCTGGGACCCTAGGAGGCAGCGATCATGCCATTATAGAATTTTGGATAACTAGAGGAGGAAGACATGTGAAGACTCAAACTTCAAGGTTAGATTTTAGAAAGGCAGATTTTAAGAGACTCAGAAAGAGAATAGGAGGGATCCAATGGCTGGATGTCCTTAAGGACAAAAATGTCCAGGAAGGATGGGAAATTTTTAAAAATGAGATTCTCAAAGCACAATCGTTAACAATCCCGAAAAGTAGGAAGAATGGGAAGCATTTAAGGAAACCAGGATGGATGAACACAGAACTTAAACACATGCTAAAAAGAAAGAAAGAAATGTTTATTAAATGGAAAGAGGGAGGCATATCTAAAGAAGATTATAATGCAGTCTGCAGATCCTGCAGGGCACGTATCAGGTTAGCTAAAGCTGACAATGAATTAAGGCTTGCAAGAGTTGTCAAAAGCAATAAAAAAGGATTTTGGGGGTATGTCAAAAGTAAAAGAAAAGTCAAAGATGCTATAGGATTTTTACAGGATGAAAATGAAGAAATGGTAAGAGAGGATGTTGAGAAGGCCGAACTTTTTAATTCCTATTTTGCATCTGTTTTCTCTCAGAAAGAAAATGTAACATCAACTGATCTTCACTGTCCTTTTAAAGGAATAGAGAAATCCAAGTTATCTGTAAACAGAAAGATTGTGAGGGAATATTTAGCTAACATAAATGAGTTCAAGTCACCAGGTCCAGATGAATTACACCCCAGAGTACTGAAGGAGATCGTAGAAGAAATTTTAGAACCACTCTCCATAATCTTTGAAAATTCTTGGAGAACAGGAGAAGTCCCAGAAGACTGGAGAAGAGCAAATGTTGTTCCTATCTTCAAAAAGGGGAAGAAGGTGGACCCAGGGAACTATAGGCCGGTGAGTCTGACTTCTATACCAGGAAAGATCTTTGAACAAATTATTAAACAACATGTATGTAAGTACATGGATAAGAATGAAGTGATTAACCAGAGCCAGCATGGGTTTGTAACTAACAAGTCATGTCAGACTAACTTAATTTCCTTCTATGACAGAATCACTGACTGGGTGGATCAGGGAAATGCTGTAGATATAGTATATCTTGACTTCAGCAAAGCATTTGACAAACTATCTCACACCATCCTTATTGAAAAAATGACCAAGTATGCAATGGACCAGGCAACTGTTAGGTGGATTCATAACTGGTTTAGTGATCGGACTCAAAGGGTGGTTGTAAATGGCTTCACATCCAGCTGGGTGAATGTCTCAAGTGGGGTACCACAGGGCTCCGTCCTGGGACCTGTATTGTTCAACATCTTTATCAATGATTTAGATGAAGGAATTGAGGGTAAACTGATTAAATTTGCTGATGACACAAAGCTAGGAGGGATAGCTAATACTATAGAAGAGAGAGAGAGGATTCAAAAAGACCTAAATAAACTGGAGCAGTGGGCAGCAACCAACAGAATGGTTTTTAACAGGGAAAAATGTAAAGTACTACATCTGGGCAATAAAAATGAAAAAAGCATATACAAAATGGGAGGAATAGAGCTAAGCAACAGTACATGTGAAAAAGACTTAGGTATACTAATAGATCATAGACTGAACATGAGTCAACAGTGTGATGCAGCAGCAAAAAAGGCAAATACAATTCTGGGATGTATTAACAGAAGCATACAGTCTAGATCACGTGAAGTCATTATCGGTCTTTACTCCTCTTTGGTCAGACCTCATCTGGAATACTGTGTACAGTTTTGGGCACCACATTTTAAAAAAGACATAGACAAACTGGAGCAAGTTCAGAGAAGAGCGACCAGAATGGTGACTGGTCTGCAAACCATGTCCTATGAGGAACGGTTGCAGGATTTGGGAATGTTTAGCTTGCAAAAAAGAAGACTGAGAGGAGACTTAATAGCTGTCTACAAATATGTCAAGGGCTGTCACATTGTAGAAGGATCATCTTTATTCTCATTTGCACAAGGAAAGACTAGAAGCAATGGGATGAAACTAAATGGGAGGAGACACAGATTAGATATTAGAAAAAACTTTTTGACAGTTAGGGTGATTAATGAGTGGAACAGGCTGCCACGAGAGGTGGTGAGTTCCCCTTCAATGGACGTCTTCAAACAGAGGCTGGACAGACATCTGTCTGAGATGATCTAGTGAATCCTGCTTTGAGCAGGGGGTTGGACCAGATGACCCAGGAGGTCCCTTCCAACTCTACCATTCTATGATTCCCTAAGTATCCCTTCACACAATGTGTTTTATATCGTATATATGTTTTATATCGTATATATTCCTTTATCCACCCAACTCCGGAATCCCTCTAATTTATAGACCTCTGCATATTTATTATTAAACCATATAGGTGTAGATTCATTGCAGTCTCCTATTTCCATTATATCTTTACCCCTATCCCAGACCTTGTAGAGTAGAGCAAGTGTAGGGTATAGTGATTTCTTGTGTGCGAGGTCATTCAGTTCCGCTATATGAATAGGAATATTCCACGGTGTCCTGAGGTAATTAACCCCTTAATACTATTTGGGTTTTCAGCGCTATGCCACCCACCCAAATGTTCCAATTGCACTGCCATATAATATATTAGTGCATTAGGAATCGCCAATCCACCAGATTCCTTGTCACTTTGTAGATATTCACATTTTATCCTAGACGATTTATTTTTCCATATAAGAGAACGAAACTTGCTATGAATTTTCTGAAAATGGGAATTATGGATCCAAATAGGGGCATTATGCAGAATGTACCAAAATAATTTTTAATAAGTTCCCTCTTCCTACAGCTGATAATGGTAATCTCCACCACGCCTCGATTTTCTTTTTAAGCTTTTCCAGAAGATATAGAATCAGTGCAATGTAATCCGGAGATCTTTTTGTTATATTTATACTCGGTATTAGAATTTCTCAACTACAGTTATATGAAAAAGTTTGGGCACCCCTATTAATCTTAAGCTTAATGTTTTATAAAAATTGGTCTTTTTGCAACAGCTATTTCAGTTTGATATGTGTAATAACTGTTGGACACAGTAATGTTTCTGCCTTGAAATGAGGTTTATTGTACTAACAGAAAATGTGCAATCTGCATTCAAACAAAATTTGACAGGTGCATAAGTATGGGCACCTCACCAGAAAAGTGACATTAATATTTAGTAGATCCTCCTTTTGCAAAAATAACAGCCTCTAGTCGCTTCCTGTAGCTTTTAATGATTTCCTGGATCCTGGATGAAGGTATTTTTGACCATTCCTCTTTACAAAACAATTCCAGTTCAGTTAAGTTTAATGGTCGCCGAGCATGGACAGCCCTCTTCAAATGATCCCACAGATGGTCAATGATATTTAGGTCTGGGGACTGGGATGGCCATTCCAGAACATTGTAATTGTTCCTCTGCATGAATGCCTGAGTAGATTTGGAGCGGTGTTTTGGATCATTGTCTTGCTGAAAGATCCATCCCCTGCGTAAGTTAAACTTTATCACTGATTCTTGAACATTATTGTCAAGAATCTGCTGATACTGAGTGGAATCCATGCGTTCCTCAACTTTAACAAGATTCCCGGTGCCGGCATTGGCCACACAGCCCCAAAGCATGATGGAACCTCCACCAAATTTTACTGTGGGTAGCAAGTGTTTTTCTTGGAATGCTGAGTTTTTTTGCCGCCAAGCATAACGCCTTTTTGTATGACCAAACAACTCAATCTTGGTTTCATCAGTCCACAGGACCTTCTTCCAAAAAGAAATTGGCTTCTCCAAATGTGCTTTTGCATACCTCAGCCGACTCTGTTTGTGGCGTGCTTGCAGAAACGGCTTCTTTCGCATCACTCTCCCATACAGCTTCTCCTTGTGCAGAGTGCGTTGTATAGTTGACCGATGCACAGTGACACCATCTGCAGCAAGTTGATGCTGCAGCTCTCTGGAGGTGGTCTGAGGATTGTCCTTGACTGATCTCACCATTCTTCTTCTCTGCCTTTCTGATGTTTTTCTTGGCCTGCCACTTCTGGCCTTAACAAGAACTGTCCCTGTGTTCTTCCATTTCCTTACTATGTTCCTCACAGTGGAAACTGACAGGTTAAATCGCTGAGACAGCTTTTTGTATCCTTCCCCTGAACAACTATGTTGAATAATCTTTGTTTTCAGATCATTTGACAGTTGTTTTGAGGAGCCCATGATGCCACTCTTCAGAGGAGATTCAAACAGGAGAACAACTTGCAAGTGGCCACTTTAAGTAGCTTTTCTCATGATTGCATACACCTGGCTATGAAGTTCAAAGCTCAATGAGGTTACAAAACCAAAAAAAGTGCTTTAGTAAGTCAGTAAAAAGTAGGTAGGAGTATTTAAAACAAGAAAATGATAAGGGTGCCCATACTTATGCACCTGTCAAATTTTGTTTGAATGCAGATTGCACATTTTCTGTTAGTACAATAAACCTCATTTCAAGGCAGAAACATTACTGTGTCCAACAGTTATTACATATATCAAACTGAAATAGCTGTTGCAAAAAGACCAATTTTTATAAAACATTAAGCTTAAGATTAATAGGGGTGCCCAAACTTTTTCATATAACTGTATTTGTATTCGTGTATTTGTATTCGTGTATGTTCTAACATGCTCGAATTAGGGATATCCTCAAATGGTAGAATAACCGACTTATCCCAAATAATGGACAGTCCTGACCATTCACCAAACTCACCAATAATGTTCAGAATAGGATCAATAGACTTCTGGATATCACCTATAGTAGAAACCAGAAGTTTCCATACACTATATAAAAATACACATGTGCATGTTTTTCTCAATATCTGACATGAAATCAGAATAAGCCTTTCCCGTTTTAGGTGAATTAGGATTACCATAATTTATAATATTTGCCAAATGCCAGAATAATGAGAGAGAAAGAATGTTTTAAGGAATTTTTATAATTTACTGCAAAGTCAAAAGTTTACATACATTTCATTAGTATTTGGTGCCATTGCCCTTAAACTGAATGACTTGGGTCAAACTTTTGGGATATCCTTCCACAAGCTTCTCACAATAGTTGGTCGGAATTTGGGCCCATTCTTCCTGACAAAACTGCTGTAACTGATCCAGGTTTATAGGTCGCCTTGCTCGCACCTGCTTTTTCAGCTTTGCTCATAAATCTTCAATAGGATTGAGATCAGGGCTTTGTGATGGGCACTCTAAAACATTGACTTTGCTATCCTTAAGCCACTTTGTTACCATTTTGGCAGTATGCTTCGGGTCATTGTCCATTTGGAAGACCCATTTCCGCCCAAGCTTTAACTTCCTGGCTGGTGTCTTCAGATGTTGCTTCAGTATTGCCACATAATCTTCTTTTCTCATGCTACCATCTATTTTGTGATGTGCATCAGTCCCTCCTGCAGCAAAACAAACCCACAACATGATGCTGACACCCCCGTGTTTCACAGTTGGGATGGTGTTCTTAGGCATCCAAGCTTCTTCCTTTTTCTTCCAAATGCAACAATAGTCATTGTGCCCAAAATGTTCAATTTTAGTTTCATCAGACCACAGGACATGTCTCCAAAAATTAAGGTCTGTGTTCCTGTGTGCATTTGCAAACATTAATCTGCCTTTTTTATGTTTCTTTTCTAGTAATGGCTTCTTCCTGGCAGAGTGGCCTTTCAGCCCATGTTGATACAGTACTCGTTTCATGGTGGATATTGACACAATCTTACCAGCTTCCGCCATCATCCGCTGCTGTTATACGTGTGTGACACATGAAGGGATTGCCTAACAAACAGGCAATCCCCGCATATGTCACAGCTGTGTAACAGCCGCGACACATGCAGACGCGGTTGCTTCAACTGAAATGCCGAGCACGCCGAAACTACTCGGCGTGTACCCGAGCATGCTCGTTTAAAGAGTTAAACAAGCATGCTCGCTCATCACTAATGTCAGATATTGAGAAAAGTATGCATGTGTGTCTTTTTATATAGTGTATACTTCTGGTTTCAACTGTATATATATCAGTAAATCGTCAGCATAGAGTGAAAATCATTCATCTAAGATACCATATTTAAAGCCTACAATATCCGGACTAGCACTCAACATACAGGCCAAAGGTTCAATGGCCATCGCGAGAAGGAGGGGACAGGGGGCATCCCTGCTGTGTGCCCCTCCCCAACGTGATTGTAGCAGATAAGAGACCGTTAGTTCTTATTTTAGTCTGAGGTCCAGAGTACAAAACCTGTATGTATGATAGGAATTTGGGACCCACCCCAAACCTTTTCAGAACCTCCCACAGGTATATCCATTCTACGCCATCAAATGCTTTAGCCGCATAGAGAGAGAAAGAATAGCTTTATGTCCTATTATTACATCTGATTTCTGAATATTCAAAAAAAAAAGCCTTATAATAAATTCATTGCTGTGGACCAGTTTTGCACAAAGCCTGATTGATCCTGATGAATAATCTCTGTAATAATGTGAAATAATCTATTTGCCAGGCCTTTGCAATAATTTTAGTGTCTACCGATAGAAGAAAAATGGGACGATATGACAGCGGGTCTTTCCCTGGTTTCAAAAGGACCACTACAATTGCCTCATTCGTAGATTTTGGCATGTGACCCGATTCTATTGCTTCATTAAAAGTATCTAATAGTTTAGGGATTAGGAGATCCTTATATTTTTTAAAAAACTCACATGGCAGTCCATCAGAGCCGGGTGCCTTTTCATTACCAAGGGACTGTAATGCGTCCTCAAGTTCAGACATTGTCAGTGGGTTTCCTAGGTAGGAGCTACTTTCCTCTTCAAACTTAGGTAATTTTATATTTTCAAGAAACAATCCAAGTTCGTCCTCATTTCCTCTAAATCTTGATTCATAAATATTAGAATAGTAAGTATGAAAGGCATTTAGCACATTGTTTCCTGATGTGGTGTCTCCATTTTCCGTGACATAAGATGGACCCTCCTGTGATTTATCTACGCTAGAAAGAAGATGCCTCACACTTTCCCCCTGTTCAAAATATTTTTCTTTGTAAAGAACTGCTTGTTTTCCGCCTTAGAGATAAGATGATCATGAAATAATCTCTGAGCTGCCTCTTACTCCCGGCCATTACCAGCTGATGGGTTTAGGATGTATTGCACCTCAGCCTGTTGTACCCCGTTTTGGAAATCTTGTGTGAATTCTTTAGTTTTAGCTTTATATCTAATAATATCTCTTATAAGTGTTCCTGTACCATAGGCCTTCATGGCATCCCATAGTATTATTATTATTTTTTAAACATATTTTATTAGTATTTTGGTAAAGATAAATCAAAACACATCCAAACACAAGAAAAAATCAATCCAGATGGGTCTTGCTGTTGATTCTTGAGCTTTCAGCCATACGTTGTGACATAGACCAATCCTTCCTTTCTAATTTGTTCTTATTCTCATCCTCCTTCCTTTCCCTGATCTACATGCTATTCATTATTAATCTTTCTGTAACCATTTCACACCTTTATGCAAGTTGGTTTCTCATTATGAGTTCTAATATCTATTACTTTTCCCAATAGATTCGTATGTATCAAACAATATTTGCAGAATCAACAGTTGGGTCTTGTAGGAGTTTTCTTAGGGACCCTCTCAATGTCTCAGTGTGATACCAAACGGAGTTAACAAACGACGTTACAATATGTGATTTCTTCGTGATTACAGTGTTTTCCAATAAAAGTTTTTCCATTTCACAAAGTATTTGCTCGTGAGTTTCTTATTTTTTCCTGCTTTTATTCTTTCTAGATATAATGGATTTTTTAATTGTGAGATGAAATCCTGTAAAGTCGGGATTGAAGGTTCCAACCAGCAGCCTAGTAACATACGCTTTGCCAATAGAACCAAAACATAGAATAATGGGGGGATCTTAAATGGAGACCTTCCTTCTTTTGTTTTATCTCTAGGCCAGTAGTGAAACAATATCATCGTAAGAGGGAGTTGTGTTTTAAAGTTCCACATTTCTTTAATGCAATCTAGAATAGCCCCCAGAAGATGCGTAGTTTTGGACACAGCCAAAGCCCATGTGATAAGTCCGTAGAAGGGGTTTTACATTTAGGACAATAAGTAATTCTATCACTTTTAAGGGGCATTTTGGGGAGATCAAAGGCGTATCTTGCTTTATGAATGATCTTAAATTGGGTTTCCCTCCACATCTCATTAGTTATTGCTTTACAGGTTTTTCCCCAACCTTCTCTTATCTTAACTCCAATGTCTTGATCATTTAAATTTTTTTTCCCAGTGTTTGAAAAAAATGTCAGGATTTACTCCCAACATCACATCCCTCATTGCATTGTATAAGGAAGAGATAGATGATGAAGTCCTCGTGGCCCTCACTAAGCAATCAAAGTCATTAGTAGTAATTTCTAGGGAGGTGTCTTTCAGGTGACTCAGGATAGAGCGTCTAATGTGTTCAAATTGTAATGTCTGATTCGGGCTTAAATGAAATTTGTGAATCCACTTATCCATCTTGATTTTTGATGTTGATCCCTCGTTTATTTAAAAAAATTATATCAGATCCTATTTTAAAGAATTACCCACCAACATTAGCCAATATGGATTCAATCATCACGGGCATTTCATTGCCCCCTCTATTCCCCCTGTTCTCAATTGCGCACATATCGGAGAATGGTCTAAGATTCCCCTGTGAAAATATTTTACTTTGTGAATTAACGGATTCAGAGATTCTGTTCCAATTGCCAAGTCAATCCTTGACAAGGAATGGTGTGACATTGAGTAGCATGAATATTGTCTAATTGAAGGATTTCTCTGTCTCCAAATATCCACATACCCAATTTCTGAAAATAATCTAGCCATCCCCGTAGAGGAGGCCGGGTCAGGGATGTTACCCATATGTAGTCTATCCCAATGTGGGTGGAAATAATTATTGAAATCTCCAACCAACAAAACTGGAGTCGTAGGAAATTCCAATGTAAAGTATAATATTTTTTTTAATAATTATCCTTATAAATGGAGGGGGTTTATATAAAGCTACCAAAATTATTTGTTTCCGTATATATAGCCTAATATACCAATATACCGTCCTTCAGTATCCATGACAGTTTTAAGACATTTAAATGGGATTGATTTATAAATCAAAACAGATACCGCTCTGGCATGAGAAGAAAATACTGAATGAAAAACATGGCCTATCCACGACCTATGAATTTGTTTTGTTTCATGGGTCAAATGTGTTTCTAACAAGCAGACAATAGCTGGCTGGTATTGATATAACCAAGTATATACAGCCACCTCTTAGTTGGTTCTCCCATGCCCCGCACAATTCACGCTATAGTATTTACAAGCTCAGCCATATGTGCGCAGGGAAACAGAATAACCAGTAGACCGTTTTGAGCTGTTCCTCCACCCTCCCTTCTTTTTGCATGTACCCCTTTTTAACACATAACATAAATAACTTCTAACATTGCAATACAATCAATCAAACATCACAGACATTTCTCCCCGGAGGAGAGATTGGAAGCTTTTATAAGTCCAAAGCCTGACCTAAAAAGAAAAGCTCTTCTTCAAATCCTTTTTAGAGATTCCCGCTGTCCATATCAAATGGCATCAAGATTCAAAAGCCACCAAAGCAAAAGTGTTGATGTTTATGGAGGTCCGGATTTATCCACTTTAAATTTAGCTTCGCTGATGTCCAGCCATTGTGTAGTTTCCTGGGGAGATTCATGGATGAGCACCTTTCCTGAGACAACGATCCTCAGGTGTGCCGGATACATCACAGAATATGGGAGTAGTAAGTCTCGCAGCCTTTTCTTTCCAGGTGTAAATTGTTCTCTGCGTTTCTGCACTTCAGCAGAGAAGTCAGGAAAGATGGCCACCTTGGTCTTTTCAATGGATAAGTTAGGACAGTCACGTGCTTTGCGAAGGATTGTGTCTCTATAGTGCAGTAACTTCAATACAAAGGGCCTTGGCGGAGCTCCTGGTGGAGGGGGTCTGAAAGGCACCCTATGAGCACGCTCTATTGCCAACATGGGAGACAGAACCTCTCTTCCAAACACATCCCTGAGCCAGGTCGCCATATATTCAACTGGGTTTTTGCCTTCAGCTCTTTCTGGGACTCCTTATAGGAGTAGATTTTTTCTACAGGGTCTCTTCTCCAATCATCTGTTTTATTAAGCAGGGTAATCAGATTTTGCTTGTATGTTTTCATATCCTTTGCATAGGAGACAATTGATCCTCAATATTACTAATTCTGCCCTCTGTTTCTTTAATTCTTTCAAACGCCCTTTGCAGGGACTTGTTGGACATATTGACCACAGTTAGCACATCTCTCATGGTGGGTTCCTGGTCTGTGGTATGCTCTAGGTTTACTGCCGGCACCAAGTAAATTCCTTCACTTTATGCCCAGGACAGTTGCTGCTGAATATTTTTGCTGCATCATTTGCTCTTTATCAGGAGCACACGGTTCTCCCTGCTCCTCCTGTTCCTCCCCCGGCTGACCTTAGGCTATGTGTCCACGATGCAGAAATGAAGCAGAAAATTTCTGCAGCATTTCTGCATCTCCCTGGCAGAAAAAACGCATGCAGATTGTGCATGTGTTTTTCCTGCAGAATACATGCGGATTCACATGCGTACCCACATGCGTTAACGCATGTGTTTCCACATGCGGACTGACAAGCACTTTCCAGGCGATAGCATCACTTGGAAAGTGCTTGACAACTAGGTCACACTGTATAAATCCATGCAAACGGCATGGATTTATACAGTGTGACCGTAAAAATAAAAAAATAAAGCTATACTCACCTCCAATGCCCCGCCGCGTGAGCTGTCGCGCTCCTTCCTGGCTTCTTCCAGGTTGCCGGCATCTCGCGAGACAGCCTGCGGTCACATGACCGAGACGTCATCTCAGGTCCTGGAAGGAGAAGCGCTGCAGGGGCCGCCGGACAGGTGAATATAAACTTTATTATTTTGTTCTTTTTTTTACAGGTACAATGGTACCCAGGTCTGGATGAGAGTCTTCTCTCCTCCAGAACTGGGTACCATCCGCACATTGAAACGCATATTATCCGCTTGTACAAATGTACAGACACGGATTCTATGCGTCTCAATGCAAGTCAGTGGCTGCGCTTCCGCAAAATTAATGAACATGCTGCGGATTTATGAGCGCTGCAGAAACGCTGCGGAAAAATCCGCAGCATGTGCATTAACATTGCGGAATGCCATTGGGGACCATGGGGTGCGGATTACCATGCGTTTTTTATGTGTTTCCGCTGCGGAAATTCCGCAGCGGAAACGCATGAAAAACGCATCGTGTGCACGCAGCCTAAAAGAGAATCCTCTACGGCTGCCTTAGTCACACGGGCAAAGCGTCTCAGATGAGATGCGGCCTCCGACATCTTATCTCCCCTGTTGTGCTTCTTCGGCCGGCGCCATGTTGGACTGGCTGTCCTCCTTGCCAGTGCTTCTCTTTTGACGGGTCAGTCTCCTCGGGGACCCCCGATATCAACTCCTCACAGGTAGCGGAGTGTGTTAGGAGGTAGGATTAGCGGTATAAATCTTTTAGTCGGTACAGGCTGGGATTACAGGATTATGAGTGGGAGCTCACATAAAGCCTCAGGCCACAGTCCGTACCTTGTTTTTTTAGTATTTTTTTTACGATGTTCGCTGAAGGTGTTAACTAGTGGGACAGTTTTATAGGTCGGGTCGTTCTGGACGCGACGATTCCAAATGTGTGTACTTTTTCTATATTTTTTTCTCATAAAAAATATTTATTTATGGGTACAATATACAGTACAGACCAAAAGTTTGGACACACCTTCTCATTTTAAGATTTTTCTGTATTTTCATGACTATGAAAATTGTACATTCACACTGAAGGCATCAAAACTATGAATTAACACATGTGGAATTATATACTTAACAAAAAAGTGTGAAACAACTGAAAATATGTCTTATATTCTAGGTTCTTCAAAGTAGCCACCTTTTGCTTTGATGACTGCTTTGCACACTCTTGGCATTCTCCGTGCTTTACTGTAGGAATGGTGTTCCTATTCATCATAGGCCTTGTTGACCTCTCTCCAAATGTAACGTTTATGGTTGTGGCCAAAAAGTTCAATTTTGGTCTCATCACTCCAAATTACCTTGTCCCAGAAGTTTTGAGGCTTGTCTCTGTGCAGTTTGGCGTATTGTAGACGAGATGCTTTGTGTCATTTGTGCAGTAATGGCTTTCTTCTGGCGACTCGACCATGCAGCCCATTTTTCTTCAAGTGCTTCCTTATTGTGCATCTTGAAACAGCCACACCGCTAGTTTTCAGTGACTCCTGAATTTCAGCTGATGCTATTTGTGGGTTTTTCTTCGCATCTCGAACAATTTTCCTGGCAATTGTGTCCGAAATTTTTGTTGGTTTACCAGACCGTGGTTTGGTTTTTACAGAGCCCCTGATTTTCCATTTGTTAATCACATTTTGAACGCTGCTGACTGGCATTATTAATTCCTTGGATATTTTTTTGTATCCCTTTTCTGTGTTATACAGTTCAACTACCTTTTCCCATAGGGCATGATCGCGCCCCCACAGCCTCTATGCGATCGCGATCGCCATGTCGTAATAATACGTAGGCGCCATTTAACGAGTCACTCTGACTTCATGGCGCCTGCGCACAAGATCCCTGCAGTACAGTGAACATAGATGGCAGGAAGAAGTGCACCTTGGGTGAAAGAAGAAGTGCGCAGGCGCTGGATTTGGTCGCGGCAACTGCACGTCAGAGGGCACGGATGTGCAGGGGGGGGACATTGTAATTCACGCAGGAGAAAGGATTTCTTGCGGGCCCCGGGACGGGAACGCATCAGAAACTTGCTGTGAAATGTTTTTTTATTACTAGAACAAGACCGCTAATATGAGGCGTACAGGTAGGTATAGATTTAAATTTCTATCACCTTTACACCATTTTAGAGGTCAGATAAGTCCCAGAGGGTGACAGATTCCCTGTAACTTATCTACTACAGCCTTAACTGATGACTAACACAGACTCTCGTGGTATGAACTGTGTACCCACTTACAATTTCGACCTTTTTTCCACAATTTGTGATGTCAACAAATCCATCAGGAATATCCCTCTTAGAAAGCATTCTGACGATTGAATTAATGTACATTGTGGTGAATTGAATCCAGAAAACGCCCTCAGGTCTTTACGCTTTACGGAGCAACTTTCACTGTTCTGCTTGGAAAAAAGAAAATACTCATAACAGTACTGCTGATAATCTCAACAAGATGTCATTAGTGTACCAAATCCAAATTTATATCCAGTACAAAAACGCAAACCAGCTATGGATCGATTACAAAATAAGAGAATCAGAGCTGAAGACGCTTTCTGAAAAAATCCAAGATGGATGAATTTATACCAGCAATATCCAACCCAGTTTACAGTGCGCCCTACAACAACTCAGAACCAATACCAACTTATCAAAACCTCAGACATAGGAGGATCAGTGGTTGTCACGGATAAAAGGATCATGTGAACTGGGTTGAAGATATGCTGTTTGACAATAATGTGTACAGGCGTTTATCAGGTAATCCAACTCAGTCTGTTAAAACTAAACTTTTTACTTTGTTGGAACAAGATTTCAGTTTACGTTTTTTTCAAAGAAAGAAATGGAGTATCTCAAAATAGAAACTCCTGTCATGCCAATATTGTATGCCCAAAACCCATAGAGGAATAAATCCACGCCCCATGAGACCAATCGTGTCTGACATTGGCTCTCTGGGTGAGGGGCTGGGGGAGTGGGTTACCCGGCTCCTCCAACCCCTCATCCAGAGGGCACCTGGTTTCCTTCAGGGTAGTACTGACATGTTGCAGGCCATGAGTGACATCATATGACAACCATAATAATAATAATATTTATTTTATAGCGCCAACATATTCCGCAGCATTTTACAATTTTAGGGGGGGCTTGAACAGACAAAAAGACATTACCAAATAAGCAAAACTCAGATATTAAAAGGAGTGAGGGCCCTGCTCGCAAGCTTACAGTCTATGAGGAAATAGGGGAGACACAAAAGGTAACATATACATATGTTGTATAATACAGCCATAATATGCTAAATAGGGTAAGTATATAACACTACATGAACTGGTCGCCAGCCAGTGTGTGTACAGTAGAGACTAGAGAAGAGAAGTGTTCAAATCGAACTGTTCGCCAATCTCAAATTCGAGCTGTTTTGGGCGGTGTTCGAGCCGTTCGAGGAACCCGAACGATTTGAAAAAAATCCGGCTGTTCGAGGTTATGTTCGATAACTGTTCGTGCACCCAACTGGATTTTTCGTAACTGGATTTTTTCTCAGTAATGATGAAAATTAATGTTAATACGCAGTTTGAGTGTACAGCGGGGTGGGGGGAGGGGCAGGGGATGGATCTCTGCATAAATAATGAAGATCTCCATTTTTTTTTTCTCTTTTCCGCATTTACAGTGGGGAGGTGCAGTCTGTCAGCCTATCAGCAGCGCACACACGGAGCAAAGTGCTTTTTTTCACACAAACAAGGGCATGTGTCATTGGCAGTGTATGTCACATGTCCTTGCCCTATAAGACCAAGCCATTTTCCCCGTCGCCACCATTTTCTCACTGCTGCAGCTGAGTGTTAGACGGCACTGCTGCTGCTGTTAGCGCTATATTGTGTAACTGAATTGCAAGCAAATTTTCTCTTAAGTAGACAGAAAGGTTTAGGGAGTAGGGACTAGTTTGTAATTGCAGCCCTTTTGAGGGCTAGGTTACAGCAGTTCGTAGCACTTTTAGCAGGCAGGTCTGTGCTCTTAAATCGACAGATAGGTTGGGAGTAGTGACTAGTTGTAATTCCAGGGCTTTTGAGGGCTAGGTTACATCAGTTCCTATCACTTTTTGCCAGGCAGGTCTGTTTTAGTGCTGTGCAAGTGTTTTTCACAGCATTTGGCTAAATCTAGATAAGCAAATCCTTTTTGGCCTCTTGCAGTGTGTGTTAGTCAGTGGAGTAGCCTACCTGTGTTGCAAGCTACACCACCTGTGTACGTAATACAAATTTTTTACTGCACCTAGCCAAATAAAACCTTTAGGGCCTGTAGCAGTGTGTGGTACTCAATCTATTAGGCCATCTATACCAAGCTCCACCAGCTTTGAAATTAATAATAATTTTTAGCTGCATCTTGCCTGGAAAATAATTTTGGGCATAGTAGTAGTGTGTGTTACTCATTGGATTAGGCCATCTATACCAAGCTCCACCAGCTTTGAAATTAATAATAATTTTTAGCTGCATTTTGCCTGGAAAATAATTTTGGGCATATTAGCAGTGTGTGGTACTCATTCTATTAGGCCATCTATACTAAGCTCCACCAGCTTTCAAATTACTTATAATTTTTAGCTGCATCTTGCCTGGAAAATAATTTTGGGCATAGTAGCAGTGTGTGGTACTCATTGTATTAGGCCATCTATACCAAGCTCCACCAGTTTTGAAATTAATAATAATTTTTAGCTGCATATTGCCTGGAAAATAATTTTGGGCATATTAGCAGTGTGTGGTACTCATTCTATTAGGCCATCTATACTAAGATCCATCAGCTTTCAAATTACTAATAATTTTTAGCTGCATCTTGCCTGGAAAATATTTTGGGCATAGTAGTTTTGTGTGGTACTCATTGTATTAGGCCATCTATACCAAGCTCCACCAGCTTTGAAATGAATAATAATTTTTAGCTGCATCTTGGCTGTAATATAATTTTGGGCATATTAGCAGTGTGTGGTACTCATTCTATTAGGCCATCTATACCAAGCTCCACCAGCTTTCAAATTACTAATAATTTTTAGCTGCATCTTGCTGTAAAATAATTTTGGGCATAGTAGCAGTGTGTGGTACTCATTGTATTAGGCCATCTATACCAAGCTCCACCAGCTTTGAAATTAATAATAATTTTTAGCTGCATTTTGCCTGGAAAATAATTTTGGGCATATTAGCAGTGTGTGGTACTCATTCTATTAGGCCATCTATACTAAGCTCCACCAGCTTTCAAATTACTTATAATTTTTAGCTGCATCTTGCCTGGAAAATAATTTTGGGCATAGTAGCAGTGTGTGGTACTCATTGTATTAGGCCATCTATACCAAGCTCCACCAGTTTTGAAATTAATAATAATTTTTAGCTGCATATTGCCTGGAAAATAATTTTGGGCATATTAGCAGTGTGTGGTACTCATTCTATTAGGCCATCTATACTAAGATCCATCAGCTTTCAAATTACTAATAATTTTTAGCTGCATCTTGCCTGGAAAATAATTTTGGGCATAGTAGTTTTGTGTGGTACTCATTGTATTAGGCCATCTATACCAAGCTCCACCAGCTTTGAAATGAATAATAATTTTTAGCTGCATCTTGGCTGTAATATAATTTTGGGCATATTAGCAGTGTGTGGTACTCATTCTATTAGGCCATCTATACCAAGCTCCACCAGCTTTCAAATTACTAATAATTTTTAGCTGCATCTTGCTGTAAAATAATTTTGGGCATAGTAGCAGTGTGTGGTACTCATTGTATTAGGCCATCTATACCAAGCTCCACCAGCTTTGATATTAATAATAATTTTTAGCTGCATCTTGCCTGTAAAATAATTTTGGGCATATCAGCAGTGTGTGGTACTCATTGTATTAGGCCATCTATACTAAGCTCCACCAGCTTTCAAATTACTAATAATTTTTAGCTGCATCTTGCCTGGAAAATAATTTTGGGCATAGTAGCAGTGTGTGGTACTCATTGTTAGGCCATCTATACCAAGCTCCACCAGTTTTGAAATTAATAATAATTTTTAGCTGCATCTTACCTGGAAAATAATTTTGGGCATAGTAGTAGTGTGTGGTACTCATTGTATTAGGCCATCTATACCAAGCGCCATCAGCTTTGAAATTAATAATAATTTTTAGCTGCATCTTGCCTGGAAAATAATTTTGGGCATATTAGCAGTGTGTGGTACTCATTCTTTTAGGCCATCTATACTAAGCTCCACCAGCTTTCAAATTACTAATAATTTTTAGCTGCATCTTGCCTGTAAAATAATTTTGGGCATATTAGCAGTGTGTGGTACTCATTCTATTAGGCCATCTATACTAAGCTCCACCAGCTTTCAAATTACTAATAATTTTTAGCTGCATCAGGCCTGGAAAATAATTTTGGGCATAGTAGCAGTGTGTGGTACTCATTGTATTAGGCCATCTATACCAAGCTTCACCAGCTTTGAAATTAATAATAATTTTTAGCTGCATCTTGCCTGGAAAATAATTTTGGGCATAGTAGTTTTGTGTGGTACTCATTGTATTAGGCCATCTATACCAAGCTCCACCAGCTTTGAAATTAATAATAATTTTTAGCTGCATCTTGGCTGTAATATAATTTTGGGCATATTAGCAGTGTGTGGTACTCATTCTATTAGGCCATCTATACTAAGCTCCACCAGCTTTCAAATTACTAATAATTTTTAGCTGCATCTTGCTGTAAAATAATTTTGGGCATAGTAGCAGTGTGTGGTACTCATTGTATTAGGCCATCTATACCAAGCTCCACCAGCTTTGAAATTAATAATAATTTTTAGCTGCATCTTGCCTGTAAAATAATTTTGGGCATATCAGCAGTTTGTGGTACTCATTGTATTAGGCCATCTATACTAAGCTCCACCAGCTTTCATTTTACTAATAATTTTTAGCTGCATCTTGCCTGGAAAATAATTTTGGGCATAGTAGCAGTGTGTGGTACTCATTGTTAGGCCATCTATACCAAGCTCCACCAGTTTTGAAATTTATAATAATTTTTAGCTGCATCTTGCCTGGAAAATAATTTTGGGCATAGTAGTAGTGTGTGGTACTCATTGTATTAGGCCATCTATACCAAGTGCCACCAGCTTTGAAATTAATAATAATTTTTAGCTGCATCTTTCCTGGAAAATAATTTTGGTCATATTAGCAGTGTGTGGTACTCATTCTTTTAGGCCATCTATACTAAGCTCCACCAGCTTTCAAATTACTAATAATTTTTAGCTGCATCTTGCCTGGAAAATAATTTTGGGCATAGTAGCAGTGTGTGGGATTCATTGTATTAGGCCATCTATACCAAGCTCCACCAGTTTTGAAATTAATAATAATTTTTAGCTGCATCTTGCCTGGAAAATAATTTTGGGCATAGTAGTAGTGTGTGGTACTCATTGTATTAGGCCATCTATACCAAGCGCCACAAGCTTTGAAATTAATAATAATTTTTAGCTGCATCAGGCCTGGAAAATAATTTTGGGCATAGTAGTAGTGTGTGGTACTCATTGTATTAGTCCATCTATACCAAGCTTCACCAGCTTTGAAATTAATAATAATTTTTAGCTGCATCTTGCCTGTAAAATAATTTTGGGCATATTAGCAGTGTGTGGTACTCATTCTATTAGGCCATCTATACTAAGCTCCACCAGCTTTCAAATTACTAATAATTTTTAGCTGCATCTTGCCTGGAAAATAATTTTGGGCATAGTAGTTTTGTGTGGTACTCATTGTATTAGGCCATCTATACCAAGCTCCACCAGCTTTGAAATGAATAATAATTTTTAGCTGCATCTTGGCTGTAATATAATTTTGGGCATATTAGCAGTGTGTGGTACTCATTCTATTAGGCCATCTATACTAAGCTCCACCAGCTTTCAAATTACTAATAATTTTTAGCTGCATCTTGCTGTAAAATAATTTTGGGCATAGTAGCAGTGTGTGGTACTCATTGTTAGGCCATCTATACCAAGCTCCACCAGTTTTGAAATTAATAATAATTTTTAGCTGCATCTTACCTGGAAAATAATTTTGGGCATAGTAGTAGTGTGTGGTACTCATTGTATTAGGCCATCTATACCAAGCGCCACCAGCTTTGAAATTAATAATAATTTTTAGCTGCATCTTGCCTGGAAAATAATTTTGGGCATATTAGCGGTGTGTGGTACTCATTCTTTTAGGCCATCTATACTAAGCTCCACCAGCTTTCAAATTACTAATAATTTTTAGCTGCATCTTGCCTGGAAAATAATTTTGGGCATAGTAGCAGTGTGTGTTACTCATTGTATTAGGCCATCTATACCAAGCTCCACCAGTTTTGAAATTAATAATAATTTTTAGCTGCATCTTGCCTGGAAAATAATTTTGGGCATAGTAGTAGTGTGTGGTACTCATTGTATTAGGCCATCTATACCAAGCGCCACAAGCTTTGAAATTAATAATAATTTTTAGCTGCATCAGGCCTGGAAAATAATTTGGGCATATTAGCAGTGTGTGGTACTCATTCTATTAGGCCATCTATACTAAGCTCCACCAGCTTTCAAATTACTAATAATTTTTAGCTGCATCTTGCCTGGAAAATAATTTTGGGCATATTAGCAGTGTGTGGTACTCATTCTTTTAGGCCATCTATACTAAGCTCCACCAGCTTTCAAATTACTAATAATTTTTAGCTGCATCTTGCCTGTAAAATAATTTTGGGCATATTAGCAGTGTGTGGTACTCATTCTATTAGGCCATCTATACTAAGCTCCACCAGCTTTCAAATTACTAATAGTTTTTAGCTGCATCAGGCCTGGAAAATAATTTTGGGCATAGTAGCAGTGTGTGGTACTCATTGTATTAGGCCATCTATACCAAGCTTCACCAGCTTTGAAATTAACAATAATTTTTAGCTGCATCTTGCCTGGAAAATAATTTTGGGCATAGTAGTTTTGTGTGGTACTCATTGTATTAGGCCATCTCTACCAAGCTCCACCAGTTTTGAAATTAATAATAATTTTTAGCTGCATCTTGCCTGGAAAATAATTTTGGGCATAGTAGCAGTGTGTGGTACTCATTGTATTAGGCCATCTATACCAAGCTCCACCAGCTTTGAAATTAATATTTTTTTGTTGCATCTTGCCTGGAAAATAATTTTGGGCATAGTAGCATTGTGTGGTACTCATTGTATTAGGCCATCTATACTAAGCTCCACCAGCTTTGAATTTAATAATAATTTTTAGCTGCATGTTGCCTGTAAAATAATTTTGGGCATATTAGCAGTGTGTGGTACTCATTCTATTAGGCCATCTATACTAAGCTCCACCAGCTTTCAAATTACTAATAATTTTTAGCTGCATCTTGTCTGGAAAATAATTTTGGGCATATTAGCAGTGTGTGGTACTCATTCTATTAGACCATCTATACTAAGCTCCACCAGCTTTCAAATTACTAATAATTTTTAGCTGCATCTTGCCTGGAAAATAATTTTGGGCATAGTAGCAGTGTTTGGTACTCATTGTATTAGGCCATCTATACCAAGCTCCACCAGTTTTGAAATTAATAATAATTTTTAGCTGCATCTTGCCTGGAAAATAATTTTGGGCATAATAGCAGTGTGTGGTACTCATTGTATTAGGCCATCTATACTAAGCTCCACCAGCTTTGAAATTAATAATAATTTTTAGCTGCATCTAGCCCGGAAAATAGTTTTTCTTCCCAATAGTGGTAGCAATAGAAATATGGGGCGCGCGCCTGGCTAACAAAAATATACGCTTCATAACAAAAAACACCAGCCTAGCGCACTGCATTAATAAGATGGCATCATCGTCTCTCCCAGTGCTAGGCCTACTACGCCGGCTAGCATTCCTGTGCCTAAAACACAATGTATGGGTCCGCGCTAGCCACTATGCTGAGGGGTCTAAAGCTGCTGCTAACGCTTTATAACAATTCAATTGGCAGATTTTCACAGAGCTCCTCCCCAATGCCCACCCATCGGGCAACAGTTGCCCACCCTCCCTATGGGATCTAGTGGCGAACAGTTGATGCCATTAATCAGAGCATCAGTTGCCCCGTCGATGTGGCAGGCATACGGTAAGGCATGGGAAGAGTGGACACGGCTAGTAGCAGGCAGACGGGTTGACCAATGTGAACAAGCCAGATTACAAGTCACCATAGAATTTCTCCACCAGCTAATGATGAGGGGCATATCAGGGGCGTCAGCGCAGCGGTGTCTGACTGGAGTAGCATTTCACTTCCAACTACTGAATTGGGGAGATGTGACAAAGAGATTAATCATCAGACAATCCATAAAAGGGTGGAAAAGGGGTCAGCCAAGTCAGGAGTGTAGACGTCTCGTCCCATGTCACTAAAACTTATTTCTCATATCATAGCCCTAACACCATTAACATGACACTCACAATTTGAAGCAATACTACTGTCTACTGCATTTGCGATCGCCTTCTTCGGGGCGCTGTGCATAAGCGAATTAGGTATTAGAGGCCTGCTATGGCCACAGGTACTAATGGAGGTAATCAAGGTAGGGAGAGAGGCAAGAGGTCCGGTCATCTTAGTTATACAGGCCGGGGGAAACGACCTAGGTCATCACAAGAGCGCATAACTAATGGCAATAATGAAACTAGACACTGAAAGCTTTAGAGAATTTTTCACAAAACTAACTATAGTATGGTCAGAGATTGTGCCGATAGCGGTATGGCAAGGTGCGCGAGACATCACGGCCATTGAACGGACAAGGCGGGTAATAAATATTCGGATGGCAAAATTTAGAAGAGACAGAGGCGGTGTAGTGATAAAACACCGACAACTGGAAGGAGATAAAGCAGGCCTCATATGGCCCGATGGTGTTCACTTAATGGATATTGGACTGGACATATTCCTGTCAGGACTCCAGGACGGAGTGGAACAAGCATTAAGAGTGATGGATGGGGGTCAGAGTCCTGCATACGAGTACGCAGGATCCTCCGTGGCCTGGAAATAGAAAGGACATGTTGGAGAGTTACACTTGTTGGCCAACTTGCCGGTGTGGAGACCCAGGGTTAATAAAGCTGTGACCGATCCTCACCCATCCAGTTGTAAGAGTTACATTATTGTATTGTCAAGGAAAGGGGGGCGGTAGGGGTGCTGAGCATCTGGGTTTGGTTGGGGGTCCCCACAGTCTGCCTAGGCTAGATGCATTTAAAAATTCTTATTAGATACACAGGCGGTGCAGCTTGCTTCGCAGCTGGGCTACTATGCCCAAAGTATTGCCTAGGCTAGATGCAGTTAAAAATTCTACGCTGACTAGCAGACACTGAAGCTTTGGATCAGACCTCTGAGTAAACAGCTCTTCAGACTCAACCATCTGTGTTACCCCAAGCCATAGTGTATGTAGTTTCTTACAGTTAAAAGGGGGGGGGGGCGACCCGACCCACCTGGAATTGACGATGCCAACGTCACGTAAAACACAGCAAGGGGACTCCAAAAAGAGTCTCCATTTTTTACAAAAATTGTGGCACAGGCACCACTTAAGTGGCATCAATTGCCCCAGAGTTGCTTAAAACGGTTGGTGAGGTGATTTTACCAAATCCTCAAGCTTTTACTCTCCCCAGGATGACACAGGGGTAGAAAAGTCCTTGCGGATCCATGATTTGTTCATCTTTATGAACGTGAGTCTGTCTACATTCTCAGTGGACAGCCGCGTGCGCTTATCTGTCAGCATACCACCAGCAGCGCTGAACACATGTTCAGAGAGAACGCTGGCTGCAGGGCATGACAAGATCTCCCAGGCGTGAGTGGCGAGCTCCGGACATTTTTCCAGATTGGAATCCCAAAATGAGCAAGGGTCCAGTGACACAGTCATGGCTTCGATGTTCACTTGGAGATACTCCTGTACCATCCTCTCTAGGCGTTGACTATGTGTCAGACTTCTTGTCTCCTGTGGCCTTGCAAAGAATGGTCTAAAAAAGTGGTGAAACGATTCCACAAAATTGCTGTTACCAGCAGATAATGTGTTACTGTTACGGTTTGAGTGATGAAGACTCGACAGTCCCACGGTTTGCAAGTTAGAACTGTGAGATTCACTGCGTGCACCACTGGTGTTTTGTGGAAAAGCATATGTAAGATTCTGCAACAGCCTCTGCTGATACTCCTGCATGCGTGAATCCCTTTCTATGGCAGGAATTATTTCGGCAAATTTACTTTTGTACCGGGGATCTAAGAGTGTGGCAACCCAGTAGTCGGGATTACTTCGAATTCTGACAATCCAAGGGTCATGTTGCAGGTAGTGCAGCAAGAAGGCACTCATGTGTCTTGCGCATCCAGGAGGTCCAAGTCCTTGTTGTGTTGGTAGCGAGGTAAGTGTAGAACGAGCTAAAAAGCTTGTAACAGAACTTCAACATGACGTTTCAAGGATGGAGCGAGACTGCCATCTACTGGCCAGAGACAGTCAAGCGGAACCAAAATACACAAAGGAAGTTGCAGGCAGGGGAGATTCAGAGGCTGGACCCGATCAGGTGACTTCCAGGAAGGAGTTCAGAGAGATAAGAGGCCAGCGCGCCAAACCTGAGGGGTCTTTGGCGCCAAGCAGCAGAGAGGAGCAGACGTGCTCCCTGCGTCCTGAGAAACCCCGTGTGATAGGCCAAATCCAGAGGCCTGAGAGGTGCTCCAGCCGGGCACCGGTAAAAGAGCTCCGGATCCCTCACAGTTGTGACTCGAGTGCTGTGCCTGCTGAGGATACTAGGAACCTGATCGCTGTGCTGAGTGAGTTCGCGGAACCCGACGTCGGCCGCCGACAGACGAGGCCTGGACCCCCCTATCCAAGGCTCGAGAGACTGCCCCCAACAGCCAAGCAGAGAGGAGCTGCATACGTGAGCAGGGCAGTCACATCCACTGCTCACCCACGGTACCGGGGACAATTGGGTTTAAGTACTCAGGTTGGGAGGGGGACGGTTGGGGCTAAAGTAGCACAACGTGATTTAATTGAATTCATCCGGAAAGAGACTCACGGCCTAGCGGGAATAACCGGTGACCCCCGCTAGGGCCAAATTCACGGTTAAAGAACTTGTGTGGTGCTTCTCATGCTTGAGGGCATCACCTTACTTTAAGAGACTGCGCCTTATTTTAAGAGACTGCGCCTTACTTTAAGAGACTGCGCCTTACTTTAAGAGACTGCGCCTTATTTTAAGAGACTGCGCCTTATTTTGAGAAATTTCGTATTTTTCTGATATTTCAAACCACTGTTCATTACCCTTGTTGCTAATCCCTTGTTTCAGTATACCTGTTGTATAAAACTGTTTACAAACATTTCTGACTGTTCTCGCCTTGTGTCTCTGTGCGTTGCATTCCGGCACCTGCATTACATTTGGCGTAGTCGGCAGGATGCAACATTCAGACGCAGAGATGGCGGATCAGTCTATGGCTGGGTCCGGCCGGAGCCATATACCCCTGGGGGCTATGCTCAGCCATCTTCCCAAGTTTACAGGGGATGGCATGTCACTTTGGGACTGGGCAGAAAGACTGAGAAGTATGCTACGTATGTATCCCCTTGACCCTCTAGCCCAGGCGGAGTTGGCCCTCCTAACCCTTGATGGAGAGGCCCGACAGACTGTGATGTACCGCCCACCTGGGGACCGTGACACCGTGGATAAAGTGATAAAAATTCTAGAGGACATGCACGGTGACACTACAGATTTGGGACACTTGCGCTTACGGTTGTTTCAGCGGGTCCAAGGGGAAAATGAGACAGTAAATCAGTATGTTAATGCATTACAGGAAGTGACGGCCCATATCACTAAGAAAACTCGAGATGGGAACCGAGGACTGGGACCATTTGATGAGGTGTTGCGTGACCAACTGATTGCTGGCTTGAAAGACCCTTCCCTGAGGCAGATCCTGAAGGAGCGGCTGCGACTGAGCCCTGATATGGGCTTCCTGGAGGTAGGCGCTGAAGCTAGAGTCCTGGAGAGAGAAGTTCCTGTTCTCAAAGCCACAGTTAGAAGTCATGAGGCAATTGCTCCTGGATTCACCAACCAAGAGCCTGATTGGGTACGGGAAATACGTCAGGAAATTCGAGACATTCGGGGTGAGCTGAATTCTATTAGGAAGACTCCTACTGCCCCCTTGCCGACGGACCGTACTGCTCAACACGGACAGAGACCAGAACGAGAAAGACGTTCCTATTCGGCCCCAGCACGACATGTACCCAACCTATCGGCAGAACGAGGACCGGAGTGCTGGACCTGCGGAGGTAGGGGGCATATCTCCAAAGACTGTCCCAACCGAGAAAGGAGGAGGAGGGGACAGCCGTTAAACTAAAATGCCCCACGGTTGTGGAGCATACCGTGGGGTCTCGAGCTTCAGAGAGTAGAAGAGGGAGCTCTGAAGACATTGTCTCCGAGAGGCCCATTATCTGGGCTGAATTCAATGGGCAGCGGATCCGTTGTTTGATGGACACCGGGTCTCAAGTGACCACTATGCCTGAGAAGTACTTCCAAAGTCACTTTCCTGAAGTCGCTCGTTCCTGCCGGGAACCCACTGTCAAACTGGTGGCGGCTAATCAACTACCTATCCCAGTAGCGGGAGTAGTATGGATGTTTGTGCGGGCATGTGGAAAGGACCTCGGTCGAAAAGGGATTGTACTGACCACTGGGCCCGGAGGCGATGGGCCCATTGTAACCCTGGGCATGAATGTGCTGAAAGAAGTCGGACAGTTCCTGGCTGAGGGCTGTAGCAAAAACAACTGGACCCGCGCCACTCGAGACCCAGCTAACAAGAGAGTGTTCCAGCACCTCGTGCGGGTCAGTCAGATTCAAAAGTTGCCCACTACCTCCCAGTACCTTGGTAAGGTATCGATACCGCCCGAAGCCACAATAACACTGCCGGTGGGACAGACTGTACTCACTTTGCCGGTGCTGGCACATGTGTCCTTAGAGGGCGTGGACATTCAAGTTGAACCAATGGAGGGAGAAGAAGCGCCCTCTGGCCTCCTGATTGCTCGAACTCTGGCCACCGTGCGGCACGGTCGAGTACCCGTGCGCTGCATCAATTTAAGTGGCACCAGTTTACAGTTGTTGCCCCGACAAGAGGTGGCGCGAGTGTGCGTAATGCCGGAGGCCCTTACTAGAGCTGACGCTATAGGGCTGGCACCTGTGGAAGGAAAACCATGGACCCTAGAGGTGTCCCTCAATAGCCAGGAACATGGAAGAGAACCGTTGGCTGGACGCCACCTCCTGGAAGAAATGGAAGCTAACCTGACTGAGTTTTCTGCTGGACAAGTGAGGCAGATCGAACAACTTCTACAGCGATATCAGGGAGTGTTTGCACAGCATGAAGATGATTTCGGGTGCACTCGGGACATTCAGCACGAAATACCCACCGGAAATACTGCTCCCATCCGAGAGAGATATCGGCAGATCCCGCCTCAAATGTACCAGGAGGTGAAAGAGCTATTGGCCCACATGTTGCGGAACGGTGTGATCCGTGAAAGCCAGAGCCCCTGGGCGGCTCCGATCGTGCTGGTCCGAAAGAAGGACGGTACCCTGAGATTCTGCGTAGACTATCGGAAGCTGAATGCCTGTACAGTACGGGACTCCTATCCACTCCCCCGAATCGAAGAGTCTCTATCTGCACTAGGGAGCGCCAAATTCTTCTCCTCCCTCGACCTGGCCAGTGGCTATTGGCAGGTCCCAGTAGCTGAGAAGGATCGTCCGAAGACAGCTTTTGTTCTCCCTATGGGCCTGTTTGAGTTCAATCGAATGCCGTTCGGACTAACAAATGCGCCAGGAACGTTCCAACGGCTGATGGAGAGATGCTTGGGGGACCTCAACTTTGAAGCCACTTTAATATATCTGGACGATATAATTATCTATTCCGCAACGTTTGAGGATCATCTCCGCCGATTGGAACAAGTGTTAGAACGGCTACAAAGGCACGGCCTGAAAATTAAGCCTCGTAAGTGTCGTCTCTTCAAACGAGAAATTGAATATCTGGGGCACACTGTGTCCAGTGCAGGGGTGCACCCCACTGCGGAGAAAGTAGCTGCCGTGCAGAAGTGGCCCACGCCCACCAATCTAAGGGAACTAAGGGCATTCCTGGGGCTCGCTGGATACTACCGCAGATTCATTAAAGACTTCGCTAAGATTGCGAACCCGCTCAATGAATTGCTGAGAGGAACAGCGGGGGGAGCCAAGCGGCAGCCCATTCAGTGGGGCCCACGACAAGAAGAGGCATTCCGAGCATTGAAAATGGCGCTAACAGATGCCCCGATTCTGGCCTACGCTGACTTTTCGCAGCCGTTCATGTTGTACACTGATGGAAGCTTGCATGGGCTGGGAGCAGTGTTGGCTCAAGTACAAGGAGGGAAAGAGCGAGTGATCGCGTATGCCAGCAGGTCACTCCGAGATACGGAGAAGAATCCGGACAACTACAGTTCGTTTAAGCTGGAGCTACTAGCACTGGTGTGGGCCATGACCGAGAAGTTTGCTGAGTACCTGTCAGGGTCAGAAGTGCAAGTGCGGACAGATAACAACCCTTTGGCCCACTTGGAGAACGCCAAACTGGGCGCGTTAGAACAGCGGTGGGTCGCAAGGATGTCCAAATTCCAGTATAAAATCGCCTATCGGTCCAAGGCCCTGAACACACATGCAGATGCCCTGTCCCGGGTCACTCAGGCGGGGCCGAAGAAGGATAGAGATGAGGAGCTCGAAGGCGATGAGATCCCGGATTTCAGCCAGTTCGCCGCTGCTGTGGTCGACGCCCAAGAGACCAGAGGGGAGCCGAGGCCCACTCAGATTCTGGGACGTTCAAGAGACGAATGGATACATCTGCAGCAATCCGACCCGGAGCTAGCAAAGTTGAGAGAATGGGTCGCCCTTAATCAGAGACCCGACCAGGAAACCAGAGCCGCTTCACTTCCAACTACCCTACAAATCCTAGGCCAGTGGGAGAGGCTCCTCCTGAAGGATGGCTTGCTATGCCGAAGAATCCAGCTGCCTCGAGAGTTTGATGTTACCTGGCAAGTGGTAGTTCCAGGAGCACTAGTAACACAGCTAGCCCAAGAAGCTCATAGAAGAGGTGCTCACTTCGGAGTAGAAAAGACCTTCCGGTGGTTGCAACGGCTGGTGTATTGGCCTCAACTGCGACAAGAAGTCGAGGGGGTCTGCCGAACATGTCGCCAGTGTGAGTTGAACAAGCCCCCGGAGCAAAGAGCTCCCATTCAGACCATCCGAACTTCTGCCCCCTTGGAAGTCTTGATGATTGACTACTTGATGGTAGGAACTTCATACAACGGTTATGGACACTGTTTAGTCATGACTGATCACTTCACCAAGTTTGCAGTAGTGACGCCCACTAAAGATCAGACGGCAGAAGCCGCAGCCAAGGCCATCTGTCAAGATTTCATCCGGATTTATGGGTGCCCGAAGCGAATACATTCTGACCAGGGGGCCTGCTTCCAAGGACGAGTGATGGATGAGCTATACCGCATCTATGGGATCGACCGTTCCCGGACAACGCCCTACCACCCGCAAGGGAACGGGGCTTGCGAGCGCTTTAACCGAACCCTGTTGCAAATGTTGCGAACACTGGAAGCGGACAAAAAGATGAAGTGGCCCGAATTCGTGTCCGAGCTGGTGTGGGTGTATAATAATCGAGTTCATGCAACCACCGGCTACACCCCCTACATGTTGCTGTTTGGAAGAAGTGGCCGAGAAATCACCGAACTGGAGCTAGAGTCAGAAGACCCCGGCCCGGGCGGTAGCCCAAGTACCTGGATTCGAGAACACCGGCATCAGCTCCATTCAGTGAGAAGACTGGTTGCTCAGAAGTTTCAGGAAGTAGAGCATGCAGTTCGGCCCCCGACCAAAGGTGGATCGCTTCAGCCAGGAGACCGAGTGCTGGTGAGGGCTAAACGATTTGGGAGTAAGCTGGACCATCGTTGGGAGGCAATACCATATCGAGTGGTGAAGAAGGTTCACCCAGACAACCCCGTCTACGAGGTTAGGCCCGAAGGGGATGACACCGGGACATCCAGGGTGTTGCACCGTAATATGTTGCGACCTTGCTCCTCTGAAGCAGAAGTCTGTAACAGGGCTGGGCCCTCAGACGTGTTGGCTGAAGTGCCACATACAGGAACCTTGGGGGATGAAGAAGGGTGGGCCACAATGCAGTTGGGCCCGTCAGAACCGTTGGTGCCACTCCCGAGTGGAAGTCAGAATGAGTCAGGAAATGATTTGCAATCCCCAGTAGTTGATTCCTCGGATCTCCCGGAGTCTCCTCCGCAAGAAGAGCCCCGCAGAACTGAGCGGGCTAATGCCGGAATTCCTCCTAACCGGTATGCTCAGGAAGAGTTTATCTGGTCTCGAATCCAACAGAAAACGCAGGAGTGTGCTCAACTCCTGTCTGAGCTTGCACTGCCTGGAAGGAGACATCAATTCTGCGAGGAGTCCACTCGCCCGAGGACTGGCGAGCAAAAAGGAGGGAGGAATGTAGAACGAGCTAAAAAGCTTGTAACAGAACTTCAACATGACGTTTCAAGGATGGAGCGAGACTGCCATCTACTGGCCAGAGACAGTCAAGCGGAACCAAAATACACAAAGGAAGTTGCAGGCAGGGGAGATTCAGAGGCTGGACCCGATCAGGTGACTTCCAGGAAGGAGTTCAGAGAGATAAGAGGCTAGCGCGCCAAACCTGAGGGGTCTTTGGCGCCAAGCAGCAGAGAGGAGCAGACGTGCTCCCTGCGTCCTGAGAAACCCCGTGTGATAGGCCAAATCCAGAGGCCTGAGAGGTGCTCCAGCTGGGCACCGGTAAAAGAGCTCCGGATCCCTCACAGTTGTGACTCGAGTGCTGTGCCTGCTGAGGATACTAGGAACCTGATCGCTGTGCTGAGTGAGTTCGCGGAACCCGACGTCGGCCGCCGACAGACGAGGCCTGGACCCCCCTATCCAAGGCTCGAGAGACTGCCCCCAACAGCCAAGCAGAGAGGAGCTGCATACGTGAGCAGGGCAGTCACATCCACTGCTCACCCACGGTATCGGGGACAATTGGGTTTAAGTACTCAGGTTGGGAGGGGGACGGTTGGGGCTAAAGTAGCACAACGTGATTTAATTGAATTCATCCGGAAAGAGACTCACGGCCTAGCGGGAATAACCGGTGACCCCCGCTAGGGCCAAATTCACGGTTAAAGAACTTGTGTGGTGCTTCTCATGCTTGAGGGCATCACCTTACTTTAAGAGACTGCGCCTTATTTTAAGAGACTGCGCCTTACTTTAAGAGACTGCGCCTTATTTTAAGAGACTGCGCCTTATTTTGAGAAATTTCGTATTTTTCTGATATTTCAAACCACTGTTCATTACCCTTGTTGCTAATCCCTTGTTTCAGTATACCTGTTGTATAAAACTGTTTACAAACATTTCTGACTGTTCTCGCCTTGTGTCTCTGTGCGTTGCATTCCGGCACCTGCATTACATAAGAATCATGCTTCCTTCCTCTGCCCTCTCCCCCAACCTCACACAACAGAAATGTGATCAAGGTCTCCCTCATCTGATGAGTCTTACATGCCCATCGCCAGTTCGTCCTCCACTTCTTCCTCGGCTCCTGCACCTTCCTCAACAGTTTGGCTGCTACCATGCGCCCTGGTTAATCCCTCTCCCCCGCCCTCCCATGCCTGCCGCCTTGGTGCTGCCGACCGTCTGGACCTTGGAGATGTTATCCCTTCCGCATACGACTCCTCCTCTACTTGCTCCACCTCCTCTTGTCCCACCACCTGACTCTGAATTCTGCTTAACGTGTGCTCCAGCATGTAAATCACAGGAATAGTCATGCTGATAATGGCATCGTCAGCACTAAACATCTTCGTCGCCATTTCAAAACTGTGCAGAAGGGTGTGTGGCGCCCCTGAGGGTTCAGTCGCCACAGAGGTACTGCATCTCACCCAGAGGTGTGGTTTCTCACCCTCAGGTAAGGAAGGAGAATGGCTCGGGACCCTAACACCTGCATCCAACACATACCCGCAGTGGGGGTAGGGTGAGATTGCTCCTAAGGGAGAGCACAGTCCCAGGTCCCTAGCTGGCAGGAGGGTCCTATGTAGTGGGTGTGGGTGGAGAAAGCAGCTTAGGAGAGCACATGACAGGGAGAGTATAAATAGGAAGCCATCTTAGAAAGAGCAAGCCAGTCAGAGGAGAAGAAGTGACAGGAGCAGAGGCTCTGCATGAGCTCTGCCCCGGAGGCGGGCCTAGCCTGGGAGGCCCAGGACTGAAGGAGAGAAGAGAGGAGTGGGAGCAGGAAGGCTCCAGGAACCGAAGTGACCCTAGGGGTACGGGCCGTGCAGAAGGCCACCCGTACGCCCGCTGCTACCAGGAGGTAGAGGGGTCAGGCCAGATAAGGGGAACCGGTCCCTCAACTAGCGGAGAAACAGCAAGGCTCAACTAGAAACTGGAGGCTGCAGCATTTCATGTACTGCAGGCCAAAGTCCACACCAGTCTCACTAAGAAGGTAGCCACATAGGACCCAGGGGATGGAACACACGTCGCCCGCCAAGGCCCGAGGATACCGGATAGAAGTGTCACTGGGTGTGAGGTGCAGGGAGAAGGCCAGAGAAAGGACACACAGAAGAGGGTCCTGTTAAGTACTCTGGAGCTATCTGGGGGTGGACTGAGCCCCTCACTGAGTACGCACAGCACGACGAGGGAGATTGCTCTGGTACCTGTAATCTGGACTGCAACAACTGTGAGTAAAGATCTTGGGACTGCATCACACGGACTCTGTGTTCATACTGACTCCCTGCACTACAACCACCATCATCCACCCACACTGCGCTGAAGCTACACTCTTCCTGTGGGGAGTAGTAATACCATTGCTGCAAAACCACCAGCTTCAGAGGACTGTTCCGCAGCGGCGGCCCCTTTGGCGTAGAGACATTATATAACCCATATATACAAATTACCCTTGGATTGACCGCCCTAGTCACGGACCGGGTCACCGCCACAGTGACTACAACCCCCAGCGTCTACCGGCCAGGCTCCGGGTACCCCACGGCTCAGGGGGCGCGTCAACTTCATAGGTCCCTGATCTGAGACCACTCCTGCAGCGTCATTTGCCCCACCTCTGGATCTCATTGGCCCAGGCTATACGTCAGAACGTATTGCACCAGGGCTTGTCGGTGCTGCCACAGTCGCTGCAACATGTGCAGAGTTGAATTCCACCGTGTCGGCACATCGCATTTCAGCCGGTGAACTGGCAGGCCCAACGACTTCTGTAGAGATGTAAGTCGTTGAGCTGCGGGATGCGAACGGCGGAAGTGAGCACACAGTGACCGTGCCCTCTGCAGAAGGCCATCTAGTCCGGGATAGTGGGCTAAAAATTGCTGGACAACCAGGTTCAACACGTGAGCCATAGAAGGCACGTGTGTGACATTGCCCCGGCGAAGGGCCGCACCCAGGTTTGCAGCATTGTCGCACACGGCGTTCCCTGGTTGCAGGTCCAGTGGAGACAACCATTCATGAAACTGGGTCTCCAGAGCAGACCACAACTCCTCAGCTGTGTGACTCACATTTCCCTGACATTTCAAAGTAAACACCACCTGATGCCGTTAAGCCCTGCTGCAGCATAGTAAGGAGGTGTGCAGGATTCCTTCTGCGCAGTTAGAAAGCGAGTGGCATTACCAGACAGGCTTCGGGTGCAGGTGGAGGACCGAGAGGAGGTTGAGGAGGCAGAAGCAGTGGGGGAACTTCTAGATAAAGAGGATTGATGTACAACTCGTGGGGACGGCAAGACTTGGACAGCAGCCCCTTGTCCTGCTGTCACCATAGTTACCCAGTGCCCAGCCAGCGACATGTAACTCCCCTGTCCATGCCTACTCGTCCAAGTGTCTGTGGTGAAATGCACCCCGTCACACACAGAGTTTCTCAAAGAAGCGGTGATGTTGTGTGCGACACCTTTCTTTGAGAAGTAGTGCCGACTGGGCATCTGGTACTGGGGCACTGCGATGGACATAAGGTCTCGAAAATCCTCTGTGTCCACCAGGCGGAAAGGCAGCATTTCTGTAGCCAACAGCTTGCAGATGGTGAAATTCAACCTCTTAGCTTTCTCATGGCTAGGAGGAAATGGTCTTTTACTTGTCCACATCTGAGGGACCGAGGGCTGGCTGTTGTGATTAGACGGGGTTGAGTAGGGTGTCCCCGGCAAACTGCCGGTCTGTGAGGACGATGCAGGCGGACATGTTAGGTTGCCTTGATCCAAAGGTGGTGCTCTCGATGTCGGAGAGGGCTCAACACCAGCTGGTGTTTCCACTTCCAAATGAACTGATGACCTGCCAATCACACTGGCTGTTGCGGGTAAAGAGGTGGCAGGTCTGCGTCCAAAAACATGTGTGACTGCTGTCCCCCCAGTCACAGAGGATGAAGAGGCCGCGGATGCACAAGATGGGGCAGACGGTGGTTGGCCCGGCCCACTAGGCCGCATTGTAGCACAGTGAGCTTCCCACTGCAACTTATGCTTCATATCCATGTGACGGTTCATGCATGACGTACTCAAACTATGGATTTTTGGGCCTCTACTTAGCTTTTGATAACAAATATTACAGATAACACGAGTTGGGTCATCCTTATCGATCTGAAAAAATGCCCAGGCTATGCAAGGCTTAGAGCCCATGCGACCTAAAGAGCCAGTACGACTTGTGGTCAGAGGCAGAGTTGTGGTTGAGGATGCAGTTGTTGACGTGCTTCCAGTACTCCGTCTCTGTCCAGGAAGGCACAACCTAACCTCGTCGTCAATAGCATCTGTGACGCCCAGCTGCGCTTGGTATCCCTGATCCTAGAAGAGTGCATTGATGGAATCCTCCACAAGAGGCCCCCATAAACATTCACACATCTCCACCTTTCACCTCAGACCAGCAGAGGGAGCCCGTTAGGGATATAAATAGGGAAGGTGGAGCTAGGCAGTTCAGTTCCTCTGAAGAGTTCCTGCAGTAGAGAAGCCTAAGAGAGGTCAGTCTGCAGTGGAGCTCAGTCTAGTCTAGAGAACTCAGTTAATAATTCAGCAGTGGAGCACGAGGCTCCTGCTAGCTAGATTCAGGGAGCCCGGTTAGAGCTTAAGGTGTGCCGGCGCCATAAGATCGGTGAAGCGTGGCAAGCTGCAGTTAGTGTGTATAGCCTAGTGAGGGCCCGAGTAGGCCAAAGGCGAGTGGAGAGTTAGTACATAGGGGGCAGAGGAGCTTAACCAGCTCACCCCGAAACATTTACCGGACACCGGATCCGAGCTTACCGGGATCTCTATGACCCAGTAAGACATAACCGGAATCCCTGGAGAACTACAAGTCCCAGGATCGCTAAGGTGCTGATACGTAACAGAGCCAGGAGACGCTTAGGCCCCGCATACTGGGAGCATGAACTCCAAGACAAGGCCCTACCACAAGGTCAGCCAGCGCAGGACAGAGACAAAGTTAGGCCTAGCTCCAGGCAGGTCAGAAACTTACTACGCAGAGGCAAGAAACAGGAGGCCCTACATCCGCTCATTGGGGAGGATCCTGATATACACCCTTCACCCTACAGCTCCGGGATGTGCCTGAATTTCCACCAGTAAAAGGTACTGAAGTGACTACCGTGTCCGTTCCCGTTCTTGCTCTGACCCAGCTGGGTCTCACCTGTCCTGCATTCCCCCTGCATACGCTTTTCTGAGGCCTAGCTCCACCTGTGGGGAGCTATACCATCGAGCTGCCTTATCACCGGCCTCTGTGGACTGCTGCAGAGCTGGTGCTTCTCACCAGATACCACAGGTGGCGTCACGAACTCTTATAAAATTAACAATTATCCACCCTTTTAAAGAGTGACCCCAGGGTACGGGCCCGGGAGCCGACCACCGCGACATCCCCAAGACCAGGCAAAGGCCTGGGTACAGAGTCATCCCCATCCCCTGGGCTAGTCACATCCTCCTCCACCTCCTCTGCTGACCTCATCGACTGGCTGACTGTGGGTTGACAGTAAGTGGGATCTCCAACCTCGTCATCATCACCCTGTGTGTTCTCACACCCGTCGTCCTCAGAGCCAACCTCTTCCTGCCCTGACCGAAAAGTCAAGTTGTCGCTCCAATCAGGTATTTGAGTCTCATCATAGTCTTCATCATTGTCTCCACCAACAGGAGTTACAGTTTGGGAACGAGGGTCTACATTATGCTCAGAACCTTCTTCATCTGGTCCTGGATCCGACTTATAAAGATTCTGGGCATCAGTGCAGATCATTTCCTCGTCTGGATTAACAGAAGCTCTGGAGCAGACCTCCGTTTCCCAGGCTATAGTATGAGTAAACAGCTCTGCAGACTCAACCATCTGTGTTACCCCATATTCAGAAGGGCAGCTGGAGACTTGGGAGCTGTGAGGAAGCAAGTGTTATTGGGGTGACACCTCTGAGGACTGGAGTATTTGTGATGTTGAAGTTGAGGTGGAGGAGAGCCCACTTGAAGGAGCACTTGATATCCGTTGAAGCACCTGCTGTTTTTGTGCCTCATCTGGAATTTGTAGCGATGGGCGTGTCCGTAAGAAAGGGATCGTATCACATTGTCCACGAAAAGAAGTAGACATCTTAGTTTGGCTGGAAGATGGTCTTTCTTCTGCAGATGTTACCCCCCCACCACGGGGGGGGGCTCGACCCACCAGCGGACAGGCACCAGTAATGGGAGAGGGGGGCTGGCCGTCAGGGTCCACCGCGGCTCTGGCACAAACCCGGCAACACGGAGGTCACACGGGCAGGAACGGACTGGCCGTGTCGGCTTGGCACTCCAGCGTAGTCATTCTGCCCGCTCGTGCCCGTAACCTCAAAGGGATGCGCAAGCGGCTTTTCTTCCCAGGGCTGTTCCCCGCCCAGCAGGAATGTGGGGGAGCTCAGGTCGGCCTTCCACTGTACTCCCTTACCTCCCTCGCACTCTTTCCTTCTTCCGTTCTCCATCTAACCCCTCGGCTCTGTGGTGTCCGCTCTCCCTCCAGCTCTCTCCTTCTCACAGGTGGACTACCGCGCGTATTCACACTGTGGCGAATCTTTTGGGCCCAGGCATAAGAAGTTGTCGAGGTAATGGATAATATGTGCCCCCTTAGAAACGTCCATTACAACCCATTCGAGGAAGCAACTAAATGCCTCAAATAGTGAGCAGGATCTGGAGCACCCCATGGGCAAACAGCGATCTATATAGTATGCTCCTTCCCAGAAGCAGCCCAATAGGTGGACACTATTCGGAGGCACAGGTAGTAAGTAACCGGATCAATGTCTGTTTTGGCCATTAGGGTGCTCCTTCCCAACTTCTTGATCCGCCTGATTGCCTTGTCAAAGGATGTACAGTATATACTACTGTACTTGGTTCCGCATCGATGTTGTCGTTTACGGACCTGCCCCTTGGATATGACAAATGGTGGATTAGTCCGAATGTATTGGGTTCCGTTTTTTGCACAACTCACAACGGGGATACCACTACGCCTTGTAAGGAAAGTGTTCTGAATGGAACCGCCATTCTACCTAAAGATATTTCTTTTTTTAATTTTCTTGTCACGACGTCTGGGTGTTGGTAGGCTGATTTTACATTTTTACTCCAGTCTTTCTTGAGTTTAGAAGGGCATGACATGTCTATATCTGTGTCTCCCCCTCCTTTTACTCCTCCACCTCCTTTCTTTTCGCATGACTATAGGTACTTGTCACTTTTCCATGTGTTAGTTGTGTCTTCTGAGCGGTTTTTCAGCTTTTGGACACCTTTGAAGTGTTTTCTATGTGTTTTCTATGTGTTTCTATGGGTTTTTGCTTGCCTGCCATTGGTTTTAACGGTGTTCGAAGGTGTTCGACGAACAGTTCGGCGAACATACGGGTGATCGACAAACCGAACCGAACTCGAACACTACGGGGGTGGCTCAACACTAGTAGAGACAGAGGCTAATCAGTGCATGGATGGTATGAACATGATTTTGAAGAAAATTTTGATATTGGCCTAACTGGGACAGTTAGACAAGTGTGTTAATGCGATAGGCCAGTCTAAACAAATGGGTTTTTACGGCACGCTTAAATCTGTGGGTATTGGGAATTAATCGAATTGTCCTGGGTAGTGCATTCCAAAGAATGGAGAAATCTTGGAGACAGGAGTGGGAGGTTCGGATTAAGGAGGATTTTAGCTTTAAGTTATTGGCAGAACAGGGGGCACGGGGAGGGTGGTAGACTGAGATGAGGGAGGAGATGTAGGGCGGTGCTGAATTGTGGAGAGCTTTGTGGGTAAGAGTGAAAAGTTTATATTGAACTCAGTATTGGATTGGCAACCAGTGCAATGACTGGCACAGGGAAGAGGCATCGGTGTATCGGTTGGTGAGGAATATGATCCTGGCTGCTGCATTCAGGATGTATTGGAGAGGGGAAAGTTTAGAAAGAGGGAGCCCAATTAGTAAAGAGTTGCAATAGTCCAGACGAGAATGAATAAGAGCTACAGTAAGAGTTTTTGCCAAGTCAAAAGTAAGAAAAGTTCTGATTCTAGAGATGTTTTTGAGGTGTAGATGACACAAGCGAGTGATTGATTTGATGTGAGGAGTGAAGGAAAGATCTGAATTGAGTGTGACCCCAAGACAGTGGACTTGTTGCTGGGGAGTAATGGTGGAGCCACAAACGGAGATGGCAATATCGGGCACAGGTAGGTTAGTGTAGGGAGGAAATATGAGTAGTTCAGTTTTTGACAGATTCAATTTTAGATAGAGGGAGGACATAATGTTAGAGACAGCTGAAAGACAATCACTGGTATTTTGTAATAATGCAGGGGTGATGTCCGGAGAAGAGGTGTATAATTGGTGTCATCAGCGGTGTACAAAGAGAACAGAAGGGGGGCCTAGGACTGATCCTTGAGGGACCCCGACAATAAGGGGAAGGGGAGAGGAAGATGAGCCGGTAAAAGACACAGTGAAGGAGTGGTCCAAATTTTTCTTGGATAGCTTCTCACTGTATACATCGATCCCCCACAAAATAGTTCTTTATGCTCTAAATTTTCACATGAAAAAATACAGTAATTTTTTAACAGATTTACAATTTTGTTTTGGATGTTGTACATTTGCTCATACGAAACAATTATTTTTTGTTTAATGAAACATATTACATGCAAATCAATGGAATTTCAATGGGGGCAAAATTCTCTCCCTCTTTAGCCAACTTAGTTATGAGCTGGTGGTAGGAGGCGTATGTGTACTGCGTGGACAATCCATATAGAGACTTTATATGGTGGTGCGGCAGATACATCGATGATATGATCATCATATGGAATTCCGATGTATCTGCTGTACAAAATGTGATTATTTCAATTGCAACCCATTTAACTTAAAGTTTACTTTCCATTAAGAACTGACACACACAGATTTTTTTTAATTTAAATCTGGTTGGCATTCCCTCTAAAACTATGATCACCTCAACTTTCAGAAAAAGTATAGCAGGTAATACAATACTGCACACAAAGAGTCATCACACAAGACACACAACTAGAGGTATACCTGTAGGGGAGATGATCCGGGCAAAACGTAGTTGTAGCACGGAAATTGGCTATATAAGAGAAGTAATATCAGAAATAGACAATCCAAGAGAGGTTATAGCAATTGGATGCTAAATAGAGCCGAAAAAATAGTTGAGAACAAAACCTGGTTGAAGCATAGATCTAATCAATTCGATCAAAATGGGCTATTGTGCATGCGCTCGCGTAGTCGCCATTTTGATGCATATAAATGTCAGACTTTCATATACCCAATTGCATATGCATTATTTAAAATAGGGGGCAGGTCACTGAACGCACAGTGACCTACCAGAAAGCAGACAAATGAATACACAAGCAGAGCACCAAGATAAAGTCCCTCCCCAAATGCCTGCCCCAGAGCACGAGCATATCATTATCTCAGAAAAGAATATAAAGATTACACAAGAACCACTGGATGGATTTAATCAGCAAAGGAATCATAACCTACAAAAGACAAAAATATATCTCATACCCTACCATCATTATATATAAATGTAAAGCAAAGTTGCATAATAAATATAGGGTACTTAGTGAACTATTTTTGATCAAAAAAAGTATACAAGCCGTCCCACCAGCGGCAAGGTGACCCTAAATTGGGACGGTACCTATACTGCCTATATTAAAAACCTTACTGTATATCCAAGTTGAAGTAATGCATATAAAAGGGTAGACAAATAGGACCGGGTCCCAACTCCAGAGCACCCAGGCCCGTGGTAAGCTACATATATACTAATCAGCTCAACAAAGGGGATGCCACACCCTTAAATTGCACAGAATGCAAACAAGACAAAAAACCAAGCAATGTGAACTGAGGTCTAAGATGGTAGACATGCAAGAAATAGGAGCATGTTCACACTAGCAAAAAGAAGCAAAACCTACAAAAGACAAAAATATATCTCATACCCTACCATCATTATATATAAATGTAAAGCAAAGTTGCATAATAAATATAGGGTACTTAGTGAACTATTTTTGATCAAAAAAATTATACAAGCCGTCCCACCAGCGGCAAGGTGACCCTAAATTGGGACGGTACCTATACTGCCTATATTAAAAACCTTACTGTATATCAAAGTTGAAGTAATGCATATAAAAGGGTAGACAAATAGGACCGGGTCCCAACTCCAGACCACCCAGGCCCGTGGTAAGCTACATATATACTAATCAGCTCAACAAAGGGGATGCCACACCCTTAAATTGCACAGAATGCAAACAAGACAAAAAACCAAGCAATGTGAACTGAGGTCTAAGATGGTAGACATGCAAGAAATAGGAGCATGTTCACACTAGCAAAAAGAAGCAAAACCTACAAAAGACAAAAATATATCTCATACCCTACCATCATTATATATAAATGTAAAGCAAAGTTGCATAATAAATATAGGGTACTTAGTGAACTATTTTTGATCAAAAAAAGTATACAAGCCGTCCCACCAGCGGCAAGGTGACCCTAAATTGGGACGGTACCTATACTGCCTATATTAAAAACCTTACTGTATATCAAAGTTGAAGTAATGCATATAAAAGGGTAGACAAATAGGACCGGGTCCCAACTCCAGACCACCCAGGCCCGTGGTAAGCTACATATATACTAATCAGCTCAACAAAGGGGATGCCACACCCTTAAATTGCACAGAATGCAAACAAGACAAAAAACCAAGCAATGTGAACTGAGGTCTAAGATGGTAGACATGCAAGAAATAGGAGCATGTTCACACTAGCAAAAAGAAGCAAAACCTTGCCGCTGGTGGGACGGCTTGTATACTTTTTTTGATCAAAAATAGTTCACTAAGTACCCTATATTTATTATGCAACTTTGCTTTACATTTATATATAATGATGGTAGGGTATGAGATATATTTTTGTCTTTTGTAGGTTTTGCTTCTTTTTGCTAGTGTGAACATGCTCCTATTTCTTGCATGTCTACCATCTTAGACCTCAGTTCACATTGCTTGGTTTTTTGTCTTGTTTGCATTCTGTGCAATTTAAGGGTGTGGCATCCCCTTTGTTGAGCTGATTAGTATATATGTAGCTTACCACGGGCCTGGGTGGTCTGGAGTTGGGACCCGGTCCTATTTGTCTACCCTTTTATATGCATTACTTCAACTTTGATATACAGTAAGGTTTTTAATATAGGCAGTATAGGTACCGTCCCAATTTAGGGTCACCTTGCCGCTGGTGGGACGGCTTGTATACTTTTTTTGATCAAAAATAGTTCACTAAGTACCCTATATTTATTATGCAACTTTGCTTTACATTTATATATAATGATGGTAGGGTATGAGATATATTTTTGTCTTTTGTAGGTTTTGCTTCTTTTTGCTAGTGTGAACATGCTCCTATTTCTTGCATGTCTACCATCTTAGACCTCAGTTCACATTGCTTGGTTTTTTGTCTTGTTTGCATTCTGTGCAATTTAAGGGTGTGGCATCCCCTTTGTTGAGCTGATTAGTATATATGTAGCTTACCACGGGCCTGGGTGGTCTGGAGTTGGGACCCGGTCCTATTTGTCTACCCTTTTATATGCATTACTTCAACTTTGATATACAGTAAGGTTTTTAATATAGGCAGTATAGGTACCGTCCCAATTTAGGGTCACCTTGCCGCTGGTGGGACGGTTTGTATACTTTTTTTGATCAAAAATAGTTCACTAAGTACCCTATATTTATTATGCAACTTTGCTTTATATAATGATGGTAGGGTATGAGATATATTTTTGTCTTTTGTAGGTTTTGCTTCTTTTTGCTAGTGTGAACATGCTCCTATTTCTTGCATGTCTACCATCTTAGACCTCAGTTCACATTGCTTGGTTTTTTGTCTTGTTTGCATTCTGTGCAATTTAAGGGTGTGGCATCCCCTTTGTTGAGCTGATTAGTATATATGTAGCTTACCACGGGCCTGGGTGGTCTGGAGTTGGGACCCGGTCCTATTTGTCTACCCTTTTATATGCATTACTTCAACTTTGATATACAGTAAGGTTTTTAATATAGGCAGTATAGGTACCGTCCCAATTTAGGGTCACCTTGCCGCTGGTGGGACGGCTTGTATACTTTTTTTGATCAAAAATAGTTCACTAAGTACCCTATATTTATTATGCAACTTTGCTTTACATTTATATATAATGATGGTAGGGTATGAGATATATTTTTGTCTTTTGTAGGTTTTGCTTCTTTTTGCTAGTGTGAACATGCTCCTATTTCTTGCATGTCTACCATCTTAGACCTCAGTTCACATTGCTTGGTTTTTTGTCTTGTTTGCATTCTGTGCAATTTAAGGGTGTGGCATCCCCTTTGTTGAGCTGATTAGTATATATGTAGCTTACCACGGGCCTGGGTGGTCTGGAGTTGGGACCCGGTCCTATTTGTCTACCCTTTTATATGCATTACTTCAACTTGGATATACAGTAAGGTTTTTAATATAGGCAGTATAGGTACCGTCCCAATTTAGGGTCACCTTGCCGCTGGTGGGACGGCTTGTATACTTTTTTTGATCAAAAATAGTTCACTAAATACCCTATATTTATTATGCAACTTTGCTTTACATTTATATATAATGATGGTAGGGTATGAGATATATTTTTGTCTTTTGTAGGTTTTGCTTCTTTTTGCTAGTGTGAACATGCTCCTATTTCTTGCATGTCTACCATCTTAGACCTCAGTTCACATTGCTTGGTTTTTTGTCTTGTTTGCATTCTGTGCAATTTAAGGGTGTGGCATCCCCTTTGTTGAGCTGATTAGTATATATGTAGCTTACCACGGGCCTGGGTGGTCTGGAGTTGGGACCCGGTCCTATTTGTCTACCCTTTTATATGCATTACTTCAACTTTGATATACAGTAAGGTTTTTAATATAGGCAGTATAGGTACCGTCCCAATTTAGGGTCACCTTGCCGCTGGTGGGACGGCTTGTATACTTTTTTTGATCAAAAATAGTTCACTAAGTACCCTATATTTATTATGCAACTTTGCTTTACATTTATATATAATGATGGTAGGGTATGAGATATATTTTTGTCTTTTGTAGGTTTTGCTTCTTTTTGCTAGTGTGAACATGCTCCTATTTCTTGCATGTCTACCATCTTAGACCTCAGTTCACATTGCTTGGTTTTTTGTCTTGTTTGCATTCTGTGCAATTTAAGGGTGTGGCATCCCCTTTGTTGAGCTGATTAGTATATATGTAGCTTACCACGGGCCTGGGTGGTCTGGAGTTGGGACCCGGTCCTATTTGTCTACCCTTTTATATGCATTACTTCAACTTTGATATACAGTAAGGTTTTTAATATAGGCAGTATAGGTACCGTCCCAATTTAGGGTCACCTTGCCGCTGGTGGGACGGCTTGTATACTTTTTTTGATCAAAAATAGTTCACTAAGTACCCTATATTTATTATGCAACTTTGCTTTACATTTATATATAATGATGGTAGGGTATGAGATATATTTTTGTCTTTTGTAGGTTTTGCTTCTTTTTGCTAGTGTGAACATGCTCCTATTTCTTGCATGTCTACCATCTTAGACCTCAGTTCACATTGCTTGTTTTTTTGTCTTGTTTGGATTCTGTGCAATTTAAGGGTGTGGCATCCCCTTTGTTGAGCTGATTAGTATATATGTAGCTTACCACGGGCCTGGGTGGTCTGGAGTTGGGACCCGGTCCTATTTGTCTACCCTTTTATATGCATTACTTCAACTTTGATATACAGTAAGGTTTTTAATATAGGCAGTATAGGTACCGTCCCAATTTAGGGTCACCTTGCCGCTGGTGGGACGGCTTGTATACTTTTTTTGATCAAAAATAGTTCACTAAGTACCCTATATTTATTATGCAACTTTGCTTTACATTTATATATAGTGATGGTAGGGTATGAGATATATTTTTGTCTTTTGTAGGTTTTGCTTCTTTTTGCTAGTGTGAACATGCTCCTATTTCTTGCATGTCTACCATCTTAGACCTCAGTTCACATTGCTTAGCAAAGGAATCATGTCAATCAGTGTAATGTCGCCCACCTGACAGTGTATGTACTTTAGCTTGCACAATCCTGCTGACAGGTGCACTTTAAACTAGCCAATGTCTGCTTACTTTTACAGTTATATGAAAAAGTTTGGGCACCCCTATTAATCTGAAGCTTAATGTTTTATAAAAATTGGTGTTTTGCAACAGCTATTTCAGTTTGATATATGTAATAACTGTTGGACACAGTAATGTTTCTGCCTTGAAATGAGGTTTATTGTACTAACAGAAAATGTGCAATCTGCATTCAAACAAAATTTGACAGGTGCATAAGTATGGGCACCTCACCAGAAAAGTGACATTAATATTTAGTAGATCCTGCTTTTGCAAAAATAACAGCCTCTAGTCGCTTCCTGTAGCTTTTTATGATTTCCTGGATCCTGGATGAAAGTATTTTTGACCATTCCTCTTTACACAACAATTCCAGTTCAGTTAAGTTTGATGTTCGCCGAGCATGGACAGCCCTCCCTAATGATCCCACAGATGTTCAATGATATTCAGGTCTGGGGACTGGGATGGCCATTCCAGAACATTGTAATTGTTCCTCTACATGAATGCCTGAGTAGATTTGGAGCGGTGTTTTGGATCATTGTCTTGATGAAAGATCCATCCCCTGCGTAACTTCAACTTTGTCACTGATTCTTGAACATTATTGTCAAGAATCTGCTGATACTGAGTGGAATCCATGCGTCCCTCAACTTTAACAAGATTCCCGGTGCCGGCATTGGCCACACAGCCCCAAAGCATGATGGAACCTCCACCAAATTTTACTGTGGGTAGCAAGTGTTTTTCTTGGAATGCTGTGTTTTTTTGCCGCCATGCATAACGCCTTTTTGTATGACCAAACAACTCAATCTTGGTTTCATCAGTCCACAGGACCTTCTTCCAAAAAGAAATTGGCTTCTCCAAATGTGCTTTTGCATACCTCAGCCGACTCTGTTTGTGGCGTGCTTGCAGAAACGGCTTCTTTCGCATCACTCTCCCATACAGCTTCTCCTTGTGCAAAGTGCATTGTATAGTTGACCGATGCACAGTGACACCATCTGCAGCAAGTTGATGCTGCAGCTCTCTGGAGGTGGTCTGAGGATTGTCCTTGACTGATCTCACCATTCTTCTTTTCTGCCTTTCTGATGTTTTTCTTGGCCTGCCACTTCTGGCCTTAACAAGAACTGTCCCTGTGTTCTTCCATTTCTTTACTATGTTCCTCACAGTGGAAACTGACAGGTTAAATCTCTGAGACAGCTTTTTGTATCCTTCCCCTGAACAACTATGTTGAATAATCTTTGTTTTCAGATCATTAGACAGTTGTTTTGAGGAGCCCATGATGCCACTCTACAGAGGAGATTCAAACAGGAGAACAACTTGCAAGTGGCCACTTTAAGTAGCTTTTCTCATGATTGCATACACCTGGCTATGAAGTTCAAAGCTCAATGAGGTTACAAAACCAAAAAAAGTGCTTTAGTAAGTCAGTAAAAAGTAGGTAGGAGTATTTAAAACAAGAAAATGATAAGGGTGCCCATACTTATGCACCTGTCAAATTTTGTTTGAATGCAGATTGCACATTTTCTGTTAGTACAATAAACCTCATTTCAAGGCAGAAACATTACTGTGTCCAACAGTTATTACATATATCAAACTGAAATAGCTGTTGCAAAAACATCAATTTTTATAAAACATTAAGCTTAAGATTAATAGGGGTGCCCAAACTTTTTCATATAACTGTATATATGTGTTCTATGTTGTCTGCATATTACGTTTGTTAAATGAATATTAATGAGTTAAACTTATCAGCATACCGGCGTGCTCACCGGATAGACAGCATAAAGGCAGTCACTTCCTAGTGCTAGGCACTATTATTATTATTTATATAGCACCATTGATTCCTTGGTGCTGACCATAAGAAGGGGTTACATACCAAATACAGATATCACTTACAGTAAATGAACTAACAATGATAGACTGGTACAGAGGGAAGAGGACCCTGCCCTTGCGGGCTTACATTCTACAGGAACGGGGAAGGAGGCAGTAGGTTGGGGGGGTTGCAGTAGCTCCGGTGTTGTTGAATTGGCAGCAAGCAAGGTCATGGCAGGCTGTAAGTTTGTTTGAAGAGAGAGTTTTTCAGGTTTCGTCTGAAGGATCCAAATGTGGAGGCTAATCGGATGTGTTGAAGCACAGAATTTCATAGGATGAGAGATATTCGGAAGAAATCTTGGAGGCGATTGGGTGAGGAACGAATAAGTGTGAAGGAGAGAAGGAGGTCTTGGGAGGACCAGAGATTACATAAGGGAATATATCGAGAGGATTAGTTCAGAGATGTATGGAGGAGAAAGGTTATGGATGGCTTTCTATGTCAGTGTTAGTAGTTTGAACTGGATACGCTGGGCAATTGGGAGCCAGTGAAGGGATTTGCAAAGGGGGGTAGCAGAGGAGTAGCGAGGTGAGAGATGAACTAATCGCGCAGCAGAGTTAAGGATGGACTGGAGGGGTGCAAGAGTGTTAGCAGGTAGGCCACAGAGGAGGATGTTGCAGTAGTCTAGGCGGGAGATGATGCTTAGTAGATTGAGGGTTGAGGAAAGGACAGATTCTGGAAATATTTTTGAGCTGGAGGTGACAGGAGGTGGCGAGATCTTGGTTGTGGGGTTTGAAGGACAGGGCAGAGTCAAGAGTTACTCCGAGGTAGCAGACTGCCGGTACAGGGGAAAGTGTGATGTCATTTACTGTGATAGAAAGATCAGGTGGGGAAGATATGCGAGATGGGGGAAAGATGATGAGTTCAGTTTTGTCCACATTGAGCTTGAGGAAGCGGGAGGAGAAGAAGGAGGATATGGCTGATAGACATGTTTTGATTTTGGACAGCAGAGATGTGACATCTGGGCCAGAGAGGTAGATCTGGGTGTCATCAGCATACAGATGGTACTGGAAGCCATGAGATTTTACGAGCTGTCCCAAGCCAAGGGTATAGATGGAGAAGAATAGGGGTCCTAGGACAGAGCCTTGAGGGACTCCAACAGAGAGGGAGCGGGATGAGGAGGTAGTGTGGGAGTGGGAGATGCTAAATGTGCGGTTAGAAAGGTATGAGGAGTTCCAAGATAGGGCAAAGCCTTTGACACCAAAGGAAGAGAGGATCTGTAGTAGGAGGCAGTGGTCAACTGTGTCAAAGGCAGAGGACAGGTCAAGAAGAAGGAGTACAGAGAATTGTCTGTTAGCTTTAGCTGTAAGTAAGTCATTAGTAACTTTGGTATGGGCAGTTTCGGTTTAACGGTGGGGTCAGAAGCCAGATTGTTGGTTGTCAAAGGGAGAGTTAGATGAGAAGAGAGAGGAAAGTTCAGCGTCAACGTGTTGCTCAAGCAGTTTGGAGGCAAATGGGAGCAGCGATATCAGGCGGTATCTGGACAAAGCAGTTGGGTCTAGGGATGGCTTTTTGAGGATGGGCATGATTGTGGCATGTTTGAAGGCAGCGGGGAAGGTACCAGAAGTTAGTGATAGGTTGAAGAGATGGGTTAGGGATGGGATGAGTGTGGGGGTGAGGTTGGGGAGGAGGTGTGATGGGATGAGGTCGAGAGCACAAGTGGTGAGGTGTGATTTGGAGAGGAGATGAATCAGGTCTCCTTCCGTGATGTTGGAAAGGGAGGTCATGGGGGAAGGGCAATGGTCTAAGAAACAAAGGGGTTGTGGTGGTCGGACAGTAAAGTCTTGCCGTGTTTGGTCAATCTTGTTTTTGAAGTGTGTGGCAAACTCCTCAGCAGAGATGATGGAGGTCAGAGGGGGCAGTGGAGGGCGGAGGAGAGAGTTGAAAGTGTTGAATAATTGCAGTTGTAGGATAAGAAAGATATGAGGGTTGTGAAGTAGGCCTTTTTAACAGAGGCGAGGGCTGATTTGAATGCAAATGTTGCTTGTTTGAATGCAGTGAAGTCATCTTGTGAATGTGTTTTCTTCCAACGCTGCTCCGCAACCCTCGACCCTTGCCAAAGCTGTTTAGTGAAGTTGTTGTGCCAGGGTTGCCTATTAACCCGTCGCGCTCTGCCATAGACAAGAGGGGCGACCAAGCGACAAGAGTGGCATTGTAGAAAGCAGTGGCGTTCTCTGTGTCGTGGAGTGAAGATATGGATGTCAGTGGTAGAATAGAGTAAGAGAGTGTGAGTGTCTAGATGTGCAAGGTTTCTGCGGACGTGTGCTAGTTTCTGGACATGGGTGACAGGTGAGAAGGACAGGGATGAGAAAGTGAGTAGATGGTAGTCAGATAGGGATACGGGGAGGTTGTGAGGTTAGATAGGGAGCAGAGTCGGGTGAAGATGAGGTCTAGTGTGTGTCCGTCTGTGTGGGTTCCTAAGGGGGACCACTAAGTAATTCCAAAGGATGAAGTAAGCGACAGGAGTTTGGATGCTGTTCACTGGCGAGTGTCAGTGGGGATGTTGAAATCGCCCAGGATGATTGTGGGAATGTCAGCAGAGAGAAAGTAAAGAAGCCAGGTGGAGAATTGGTCAATATAAGCAGTGACCGGGCCCGGAGGTTGGTATATGACAGGTTGGAGGGAGAGTAGATGCGGACAGAGTGGACTTCAAAAGAAGGGAGAATAAGGGAGGATAGTGGTGAGATGGGATTAAAGGTGCAGTTGGTAGAAAGGAGAAGACTCACTCCTCCACCATGTCTGTTACCAGGGCGAGGAGTGTGGGTGAAATGGAGGACACCGTAACACAGCGCGGCAGGGGAGGCAGTGTTGGAGGGTGTCAACCATGTCTCTGTGATGTCCAGGAAGGAGAGGTGACAAGAGGTAAAGAGGTCGTGGACAAAATGGAGCTTGTTGCAGACAGAGTGGGCGTTTCAGAGTGCTCCAGAGAGAGGGAGCATGGGGGTGGGTGTCAGGGGCACGGGTTTTACGTAGGAGAGGTTGCGGTAGTTTGCAGTTGGTTAGAAGTGATACAAGGGGGAATTGGTGGGAAATGTAAGTTATGGGGGTCCAGGATTTGGGAGAAATGTCACCTGCAGTGAGGAGAAGCAGAGAGAGGGAGAGCAGGTGGGAGAAGGAAAGTGTCCGGCTTGTTTTGTGTTTTGGTAGGATAGATCTAAGGTTAAGGAGCAGGCCTGCAGATGAGGTCATGTGGGGAGGTAAGAGGGAAGGAAAGATGATTATTTGGTTAGAGGGTGCTGGGGTTTAGGGATAGCGAAGGAGAGTAAGGATTAGTGGTGCAAAGACAGTAAGGGCATATGTAAGCATAATGAAGGTTTAAGTGTGAATGAGAAGGAGAAACTAAGCACATTTAATAAATAGTTACTTGTACCTTCTGGTCACTTCTGGCCTCATTTCTGGCACATTTCTGTCAGCTACTTTGGAAACTGCTACTTAGGATAACTGCTCAGAGACATTGCATGGTCAGAGACAAGGCCCTCTAAATGTATACCTCTTAGCTAATTACACATGAAAGAAACCAGGTGTGAATAGAAGGGAGGAGGCACAGGGAGACAGGTAAGAATTATTATTATTATTATCCTATTGTAGTATAGAAAAGATATAATTAAAATCATAATTAAAAACATATTAAAAACCATAAAAATAACATCATTAAGTTACAATGCCTCCACCCTTACAAAAATGAACCAAAACCAAAACTTTTGTTTAACCCAGATGGTGCCAAGGTCCCTAGTCGAAAAATCCACTTACTTTCTACTTGGCCGGTATCCTCTTAATATTGCCCCCTCTCGAACCCAGATGTACCTGATCAATGCCTTTAACTTTTAGTAAACTGGCATCCCCGTTATGACACATGCGGAAGTGTAATGTCTTTAAATTCTCAATGTCTTCTTCCATATTTGATTTTTCTATATCTCTTATATGCTTTCTGATACATGTTCAAAGTTCTCTCGTAGTGAGGCCTATAAAAAAAATTTCCGCAGGGACAGAGAGCATGGCAGATTACCCATTTAGAACTACATGTGAGATGGTGCCGAATATCATATACCCTAGTGCCATCTGCATTTTGGAATTGTTTAGTTTTAACAATATTGGACAGGCTTTGCATCTGCCACAAGGAAAAATGCCTTTGGTTGCCATCCACGTCTCACTCTTTTTCCTCTGATCCCCCTCATTTTGGCTGTGTACTAGTAGGTCTCTCAAGTTCTTGTAACCTCGTGCTGTTATTGCAGGATTTGCAGGTAAGCAATACTTCAGAACGGGATCAACTTGTAGTACTCCCCAATGTTTTTTAATAATTACTAAAAATTCAAACCATTGGTTACTATAGTTAGCAATCAATCGTACCTGGTTTTGTCCATGTCACTATCCTTAACTTTCTGATTTTGGTACAATAGTTAGTTTCTAGAAATTTTCTTAGCTCTTAAATAGCCTTGGTTAATTTTTCTCCGACTTTAACCTCTCGCCTGGAATCTACATCGTAGATCTCTTGATTTTTCCTCAAAGGCTTTCTCTCCAGAACAAATTCTTTTAATCCGTAAAAACTGGCCTACTGGATTCCCCTAATGGTAGAACTAGGATGAGATGAACTGGCATGAAGTAATGAATTTTTTGCAGTACTCTTTCTGTAATCTTCCGTTGACAAATTTCCCTCTGATTCAGTGTGGATTTTGATTTAAAGAAACTCCACATCTCGACCTGTTATAAAAGTAAAGTTTTAAATTAAATTACTTGTTGTTGAGTCTGGACATTACTTCATTCAGGGTGGACAATGACCCTTCCCAAATAAACCACACATCGTCAATAAAACACATCTAGTGATGTATATTTTCTATGCCCGGTATCAAGTCGTCCAAAAAAATCTCTTTTCAGCGAAGGAAGGAAGGGAGACACAGATTCTCTACTTCGTGGGTAGGCGGAGCCCCATAGGATAGTCACCTAAGATTGGAAAATGGCGACCGGCCCCTCCAGTATATAGGCTCCTCCTACTCCCATGTTCATCAGTCCGTACACAAGCTAAGGAAGAGCAGACCAACCAGCAGAACAACATATCCCCCTCTGAAATTTCAGAAATGAGAGAAAACAGGTTATGTAATAGAAACACACAGTCTTAGGCATACCCCATTGGACCTGACAACTGTGTAGAGCTGGCGAAACTGGAAGGAGAGCCGTAGAGCGCTAAACCCAGTCCAGAAGATCGACATCAGGAAGGAGACGCGCTGCATCTAGAAACACAACAACACACTTCTGCCCTGGGAGGGTGCTGTGTCTCCCTTCCTTCCTTCGCTGAAAAGGATTTTACAGGTAAGTTCTTACCAAAATCCGTCTTTCAGCAGCAGAAGGGAAGGAAGGGAGACACAGATTCTCTACTTCGTGGGACGTCCTAAAGCAGTACCTACTTAAGGGTGGGAAATAGAGGCAGAAGCTTCCATACCCCAAAACCTAGGCAAGAGCGCAAACCGCACTAAATAATGGAAAACTAAGTAAAGGGATAACTTAAATTACCGCCGCCTGCAGGACCCTGCGTCCCAGGGCCGCATCGGCTGAAGCACTTACGTCCACCTTATAAAACTTAGTAAAGGTGTGAACGGAGCGCCAGGTGGCCGCCCGGCAGAGCTGCGCTGCCGAGGCCCCCTGACGAAAAGCCCACGATGAGCCAATGGCTCTCGTGGAATGAGCTTTAACCTTAACCGGACAAGGCTCGCCCTTGAGCCGGTACGCTTCCAGGATAGCTGAACAGATCCACCGAGCTATCGTGTCTTTGGAAGCACGTTGACCACGCCGACGACCTGCCGGAATTACAAAAAGAGAGTCCGACTTCCGAAAACCTTGAGTGATCGTAAGATAGATCTTCAATGCCCGCACTAAGTCCAACGAGTGCAAGGCCCGCTCCCTTGGATTCTTAGGTCCTAGACAAAGCGAAGGCAACACAATGTCCTGATTAATGTGGAATTGTGACACTACCTTAGGCAAAAAATCTTCACGAGTACGAAGCACCACGCGATCCGGAAAAAATTCCAGAAAAGGAGGTAAGCAAGAAAGTGCTGCCAATTCCGATACCCTTCTCAAAGAGGTGACTGCCACCAAGAAGGCCACCTTCCAAGAAAGTAGTAAAAGTTTAGCAGAATCCATAGGCTCAAAAGGCCTATGCTGAAGGGCTTCCAGGACTAGATTAAGCCGCCATGGAGCCACAACTGCCCTCCGTGGCGGAAACTGACGTGCGATTCCGCGAAAAAAAGAACGCACATCCCTGCGAGAGGCAATAGCCTTCCTAAAAAGTGCGGAAAGAGCAGAAGCCTGTCCCCGCACCGTACTTACTGCCAAACCCCTGGCCAGACTAGATTGCAGAAAAGCCAAGAAGTTGGGGATGGAAAAAACACTCGGGTTTCTTGAGGATCCAGAACACCATGAATAGAAAGACTCCCAAGTTCTGTGATAAATCCTGGACGTAGCTGTACTCCGGGCCGCCCGCAAGGTAGCAATGACCTCGGGCGAAAAACCGCGACGGGTCAAGATCTCGGTCTCAAGAGCCACGCCGTCAAACGAAGGGACCTCAGGTCTGGATGACGAATGGGCCCCTGAGTGAGCAAGTCCGGGCGAAGGGGTAGCGGAAACGGAGGTGCCGCCTGAAGAGACACTAGCGTCGAATACCATGTCCTCCGCGGCCAGTCTGGTGCTATCAGAATTATTGATACCCCTTCGAGTTTGATCCGTCGGATCACCAGAGGCAGTAAGGATATCGACGGAAACGCATAGATCAGCTTGAACTGACCCCACGGGGCCACTAGAGCATCCACCGCCACTGCCTCCGGGTCCCTGTACCTGGACATGAACGTCGGAACCCTGGCGTTCAGCCTGGATGCCATCAAGTCCACCTGAGGAGTCCCCCAACGGGAACACAGCAGAGAAAACACTTCTGGATGGAGACTCCATTCCCCAGGGTCCACTTGCTCGCGACTGAGGAAGTCCGCCGAGATATTCAACACCCCTGGAATGTGAATTGCAGAAATTGCTGGAACTTTGGACTCGGCCCAGACCAGGATCCGAGAGACCTCCGACATGAGACTGGAACTCCTCGTCCCGCCTTGGTGGTTGATGTACACGACAGCCGTAGCATTGTCCGACTGGATCCGGACCGGTAGACCGCTCAATAAGACCGTCCAATGTTGGAGGCAGAGAAATATTGCTCTCAACTCCAAAATGTTGATCAGGAGAGACGACTCCTTTGGCGACCAGACCCCCTGAATCCAGAGGTCGTTCCAAACTCCCCCCCAGCCTGTCCGGCTGGCATCGGTTGTCACCACCGACCATCTCGGGGGAAGGAAGGATTTCCCCACGGATAGAGTCTCCGGACGTAACCACCATCCAAGAGACTCTCGCACCCTGCGGGAGATAATGACCGAGCGATCCAGAGAAGTTAGTGATCGATCCCAATGGGTCAGAATAAGGTCTTGGAGATCCCGGGAATGAAATTGTGCAAACGGTACTGCTTCCATAGTTGCCACCATTTGACCCAGAAGGCGCATGCATTCCCGAAGGGACATTGACAGCGCCGACCTCATAGCCTGGACCAGAAGACGAAGGTTCATCTGTTTGACAGGAGGCAGGGACACAACTGCCCGAACTGTATCGAACTGCATCCCCAGGAAAAGAATGGACTGTGCTGGCTCCAATGACTATTTCTTCCAATTGATCAGCCACCCGACGTCCATCAGGCACTGAAGGGAGAGATCGCGAGCCGTTATTGCCTCCTCTGCTGTGGGTGACACTATGAACAGGTCGTCCAGGTAGGGGACGATCGTAACCCCCTGTCTTCGAAGAAGCGCCATGAGAGGAGCCAGAATTTTTGTAAAAACCCTGGGAGCTGAGGCCAACCCGAAGGGTAGGGCCACAAACTGGTAATGGGCTTGACCTATAGCGAAACGCAAGAAACACTGGTGAGCCCTGCCGATAGGGATATGCAAATAGGCGTCGCGGATGTCTATCGACACCAAGAAATCGTACTGCGACAGGGTCGCTATCACCGATCGGAGAGACTCCATGCGGAACTTCCGTGTCTGGACGTAAATATTCAAATCCCTGAGATCCAGCACCGGACGAAACTTGTCCTCCTTTTTGTGGACCACAAAAAGGTTGGAATAAAAACCCTTTCCCTGGTCTTCCGGAGGAACCTGAACCACCACACTCTGCTGTAGGAGAGAGTCGACTTCCTGAAACAGTGCGGCAGCCAGTCTTGGCACGGACGGAATGCCCGTCAGACGAAACCTGTCTGGAGGTAGAGAATGAAACTCTATGAAATAGCCTGCCGACATAACCCGTGTCACCCAGGCATCTGCTATGTGGGATGCCCAGATCGACCCGAATTGTAGCAGACGACCTCCCACCCGAAAGCCCTCGGGGGGATCCCTGGCGTCAGTCAGCCTTAGCGGACTTTTTATCAACCTCTCGTCTGTCCTGACGGGACCGTTGCTTCCAGGGAGTACGAGATTTCTGGGCGGATCTGCCGGAGGATGAGGGATGACCCAATCTCCAAGAAGGCTGACTGAATCGTCCCCTGGCCCGAAAGGACCGAAGACCTCTGCCGGGCCCTGTCCTGCTGGCTGTGGATGCCACTGCCTTTTTCCCAGGCAGAGTAACATCCTTAGCTTTAGCTTTGGCAATTAGTTCCGAAAGATCTGAACCAAAGAGCTGACCGCCCTTATATGCCAGACTAAGCAATCCCTGTTTGGATACCGCATCTCCGGTCCACTGTTTAAGCCACAGAGCTCTTCTAATCGTGACTGCCGAAGCCTGAGCCCTGGACAGAATTGAAGCAGTGTCCAGTACTGCATCTCTGCCATAACACATAGCTTCTTCCATTCGCTGAAAAAGCTTTTCCACTTCTGAACGCAAAGTCCCATCCTGCCACGCCGCACGCAGCTGATCCAACCACCGCAGAGAATCCTCACCGGCCCACATGGCCCCCAAGGCCGCTTGGAAACCATGACCTGCGGCTTCATAGATGGATTTCGCCGCTGACTCCGATCTTCTGTCCAAAGGATCCTGAAGATTGGCTCTCCCTTTAACAGGAAGCAGGGAAGACTTGGTCAGCTGAGACAGAGATATATCCACCTCAGGAGAGGGAACCCAATTAATAACCATCTCCTTGGCACAGGGATATAGGGCATCAAAAAAACGCGTTCCTCAGAAGCGTTTATCCGGACACTGACGCTCCTTCTCCACCGCTTCGTTAAGTTCCTCATGCGTAGGTAATGTAGAACGAACACGGCGTGTCTTCTGATACAGACGGGCCGACCTAGACGGTCTTGTCGGCTCTTCAGACAGCTCTAATACTTCCCGCATGTCCTTAATAAGCCCATCTACACGACCTGAAAGAGAAACAGAGCGATCCTGTTGATCCTCCTCTTCGGACTCAGAAATTTCATCAACCGAATCTGTTGGTGAATCCGAAGCCTCTGATGCGCTCTGCGAGGGAGACAACGCCACCATAGTCTTGCGGCGCTTTTTACCTCGTGGCATTGGGTGTGATCTAGCTGACACCCACTGTCCCAGGAGACTAGAGAGACTATCAATGGAGCGAGTGAGCGTCTCCACTTTAACATCACTGAGCGTTGAACTTGATGTAGTAGAAGGCCTGAGTGTATCAGAGGCGTGCGACTGAACCTGAAACGGATCAGGAGACCGATCCGCACTCCCAGGCCCCTGATCCGACATACCACCCACACCAGATGCCAGGATGTACAACAAGGATGGCAAAAAAGTGTGAAAGCTGCACAGCCTGTTTTCAAAACTCACTCTTTTTTTTTTTTTTATATATATATATGTGACTCACCCCCTGGGCCAGTGCTGTAGTGCGGCGCGCGTGCGCGCGGGGGATACCCGGAGCCGGATCCGATGGGGGTAGTAGTCTTCGTGTGGCGGTGACCCGGTCCGCGCCCAGGGTGGTCAAACTAAGTGGCAGTTATTGGTATGATGGTATTAGTGTCCGACTATGCCACCTGTTGAATGCGGTTATGAAACCGCCGCTGCAGGGCAGACCGCTGAGGCCGGTAGTATAGGTGTGCAGCAATGTTGATATAACCCCCAACGGGAGAGGTATGGCCTCAGGGCAGCGGATGTGGGTGATGTTGGGTGTGATGGTGTGGATGTCCCAGCACTAACGGTGCGACAAGGAAGCACGGAGACGCGAGGGTACAGTTCAGGGCCTTTACTGATGGTACAAGGCAAATTCCCCCGGGAGTACTGGCTAGTAGTTGGGGCCTGGTTAGTCTGCGAGTAAGCCGGAGTTCCCCTGGCCAGGTGGAGTTGTAGGCCTTCCCGTTAGTCTGTACCCTTCCTGGCTACCCTGCTTTCGGCGGTTACAAGTAGCCCACGTCCCTGGGTATACCGTGTGGTGCTCACCCGTATGGCTGGTGACCTGGGGCCTCCTGTTAGCCTCCGCTCCGGGATGGCGGTGCTGGTCCCTTCGTTGTGACTGAGCCTCCGGGCTTTTATGGCCAGAGGACCTGGAATCCCCTGCCGGATGGATTCTGCTGCTGGGTATATCTTAGTCCCCACAGCCTTGGACTCCTGTGTCCGGTTTTAGTACCTTCTCCCAGGGCGAGCTCTGCACAGCTCCAGCCCCTGGCGCTTCTCCTTGGCTCCTACAGAGCTCCTGATGTCTATCTGTCCCTGTTTCTGCGTGTCCAGACCAGACTCCGTCTCTGTCTGGAACTCCTCTCCCTAACCCTGCCTCAGCCCCAGTTTATGTAGGGGAAGTTCTTCCCCTCCCAGGACTGGGCAGGAGGTGTGGCATGCTTAGGATTCCTGCCCAGGAGACCTCCCACCTGCTCACAGACGTAATACTGCTATTACTGTGGAAACCAGACCCCTGGGGTGCCACATTCCCCCCTAGTGAAATTTAGTACTCCCGGACTAAACATATTTTTTATTTTTTTTTCAAAACATAACAGGGTATAAACAATAACAATTAAATACATGAGATGGTCACGGCGTGTCCGTAACCGGGAAGCAATAAGGGTGTCCATTTCACCAAAGAACAGGGAGCCGTAACCAGGTAGGGGTCTGTCCTGCCCCGAGTCTTTAACAGTCTTTAGTCCATTCCTGGGTTACGCTCCAAACATATTTACAACAGAGTTCCGGTTACTCACTGTCCATAACCTGTCAGTCCATATAAAGAAATCTGTAACTGAAAAACATAATTAGCAACGGCTACAACAAAACAGGTAAACATAAAATAGTTAAAGCAACTAGCCAACTTAGATTCTCCAACATACGGGCATCTGGCCTCTGGTAACCCTAGTGGACCTACGGAGCTCACTAACTGGTCCTGCACTACAGGGTGTAGGAGGTGTTATGGGCAGGCTGGGCAGCTTTCTGCGCACTCTTTGGCTCACTAGGGGCACGGCAGGCTCACTACTAGCAGAGGGTTGATCCTTCTGTACTGCTGGTGTGGACTCTTCTGCCTCTTGGGCCGGCTGCTTTTCCAGCTCTACTGGTTCCTCTGTAGGCACTTGCGGGACCGGCTGGAGAAAGGTGAGGACGGGTACCACGACAGCACCGTTTACTTGTGTCCAAGACCGGGGGAAGTCTCCGAGTACAGTCCTGATCATTTCTTCCCTTTCCTCTGCGGGTCGAGGGTTTTCTTGATCTTCTTCTTCAGGGTTTTGCAGCTGCTCGGGACACTTCTTCAGGTGGTCTCTGGAGACAACGGCTGTGGTTTCTCCTCCATCCTTACTGATCACGCAAATCTTTGGGTTCTCATGGCTTGATGGCAGTACGGTGTACGGGTCCTTCTCCCACTGGTCGTCCAACTTGTGGAGCCGTCTTTTCCTCTTCAAGACCTGCTCTCCAGGTACCAGGGGAACAGCGGGAGCATACTGATTATAAGCCCTCTCTTGCCTTTCTCTAGCTTGAGACAGACTTCGCTCCACGCTCTCCTGCACTTTCCGATACTGCTGCTGCCGTCCTGTATCCCAGTCTGCCTCTGGCGAGGTGTCCTCGGGCGTCAGGACTCCCATATCCAGGTCGATAGGCAGCTTACCAGGCCTCGCTCTCATTAGGTAAGCCGGGGTACAGTTGGTAGAACCTACAGGGATGTGGTTGTATAGGTCCACCAGATCAGGCAGCTTCTCAGGCCACAGACTGCGTTCTTCCAGGGGCAATGTTTTCAGGAGGTCTATCACCACCTGGTTCATCTTCTCGCAGAGTCCATTAGTCTGTGGGTGATAGGGCGTTGTTCTTATCTTCGTGCAGCCATACAGGTTGCAGAACTCCTGGAAGACTTCCGCTTCGAAGGCTGGCCCTTGGTCTGTCAGCACTTGGTCCGGGTACCCGTGTGGACAGCAGAAGTGCTGCTGGAAGGCTCTAGCTGCTGTTTGAGCCGTTAAGTCCTTGACCGGGACCACCACCAGGAACCGGGAGTAATGATCTACGATTGTGAGGGCGTAGACATACCCAGATCTGCTTGTAGCCAGTTTCACATGGTCCAGGGCTACCAGTTCCAGTGGCTGTCGGGTGATGATGGGCTGCAAGGGAGTCTTCTGACTGGCACGGTCCTTCCTTCTTAGGTGGCACGGTCCACAGTCTCTGCACCACCTCTCGATGGCTCCTCTCATGCCTACCCAGTAGAACCGTTCACGCAATAAGAACTCCAGCTTCTTCCACCCGAAATGTCCTGCTCCGTTGTGGTACGCCTCCAGAATCATAGCCGCGTCTCGTCTGGGGACCACTACCTGCCAGGTCAACTCATGTGTTCGAGAGTTAACCATTCTCCGGCACAACTTCTCCCTGTAGAGGAACAGCCTACTTTTCTCCTTCCACAGTTGCTTAGTCTCCTCTGGGGCGTCTGGGTCCAGACTGGCATCGGCTTGGGTCAGCATTTCCTTCACCAGACGGACTGCAGGATCACTGTCTTGCGTCTCCGCCCAGTTGTAGTGGGGCAAGGGATTGAACGTCGCGGAGCGTCTGTCCTTCACACGGTGGGAATACAGGGTAATCCCATGACGGTGGAACGCAGGGAGCTCAACTTCTTCCAGATCTTCTGGATCTTCCCCTACGTCCGGTAAGTTCGGCATTCTAGACAGGGCATCCGCGTTGGCATTTGAGCGTCCTGCCCGGTATTTGATGGTGAATTCAAAGTTGGACAGGCGAGCCATCCATCTCTGTTCCAGAGCACCGAGCCTTGCAGTGTCCAGGTGTGTCAACGGGTTGTTATCCGTGTACACGATGAATTTGGAGGAGGCAAGGTAATGCTTGAAACGTTCGGTCACTGCCCACACTACTGCCAGGAACTCCAGCTTGAATGAGCTATAATTCTCAGGGTTCCTCTCGGTGGGTCGTAGCTTTCGGCTAGTGTAAGCGATTACTCGTTCTTTTCCTTGCTGGATCTGGGACAGCACGGCTCCTAGCCCGATGTTACTTGCGTCCGTGTGGAGGATAAAGGGCTGGCTGTAGTCTGGATATGCCAGGATTTCATCCCCCGTGAGGGCCATCTTCAGCTGGCAAAAGGACTCCTCTTCCAGCTTTTCCCACCTGAAGGGCGGCTTCTGGTTTTTGGCTTTTCGAGATTGACCTATCAGGAGGTCCTGCATAGGGGCTGCCATTTTGGTGAAACCGGGAATGAATCTTCGGTAGTAGCCTACCAACCCGAGGAACTGCCGCACTTCCTTTATGCTGGAGGGTCTTGGCCAGTCCTTAATCACGGTGATCTTATCAGGGTCAGGAGCCACTCCGTCAGCACTCACCACGTGTCCCAGGTATTGCACCTTTGGTTTCAGGAGGTGACACTTGGAGGGTTTCACCTTTAGGCCGTAGTTTGCCAGAGCTTCGAACACTTCTGCCAGGTGTTTCAGGTGGTCCTCGCAGGTCTTGGAATAGACGATGACATCGTCCAGGTATAACAGGACCGTCTCGAAGTTCCGGTGTCCCAGACAGCATTCCATCAACCGTTGGAAGGTTCCTGGTGCGTTGCAGAGCCCGAACGGCATACAGTTAAATTCGCTGAGACCCATCGGGGTGGTGAATGCGGTCTTCTCTCGGTCTGCCTCTGCTACAGGAACCTGCCAGTACCCGCTAGTGAGATCCAAAGTAGAGAAGAAGTTAGCAGATTTTAATGCAGCTAAGGACTCTTCTATCCTTGGTAACGGGTACGCATCTTTGTGTGTGATACGGTTGACCTTCCTGTAGTCTACACACATTCTCATAGTGTTGTCCTTCTTTTTCACTAAGACTAGTGGAGCTGCCCAGGGGCTACAGCTGTCCCTGATTACCCCAGCCTCCTTCATGTCTCTAAGCATCCCCTTGGCGTGTTGGTAGTGTGCAGGGGGTACGGGTCGGTATCTCTCCTTTATGGGAGGATGGTCTCCCGTGGGGATGTGGTGTTCTACCCCCTTTACTCGCCCGAAGTCTAACGGGTGTTTACTAAACACTCTCTCGTACTCTTGAACCACCCGATAGACTCCTTGTTTCTGGTGTGAGGGAGTGGAGTCAGTACCCAGATGTAGTTGCTGACACCAGTCCTCCACTGGTTTCTTAGAGCCGTTACCTTCCTCTGGTTGAGATGGAGGCAAGGGTTCCACGGCCTGTACAGAATTCTGGTTTATGGTGAACAATTTAGCTAGCGTGGCATACCGGGGCAGGTGTACTTCTCTCTCACCGATATTTATGATGCGAACGGGCACCCTCCCATGGCGTACATCGACCACCCCCCGTGCTGTCAAAATGATGGGCCTACTGTCTGAGTAGACGGGTTCTACCATTGCTTGGTAGTCTCTACCTCTTAGACCAATAGCTGCCCGGCACCAAATCATCATCTCACTTTTTGGGGGCATGGCAATGGGGAACGGGTCACACATTCTCACGCTACCTATCTCACCACCAGATAGTTCCACCTGTTGCCGCTTCATCAGTGCCCGGATCTCTTTTTGGAGCACACGCTGCTGGCCGGAACTGGCGTTCTTGGCAACCTGCTGTAAAATGAGAATCACCTCTGCAAGACAATTTTCAATTACATTGGTTCCCAGGGTGATTCTAGGGTGACTCTCATGACGGTCTATGTCCACTATAATCAGTCCTTGTGCCGCCAGTTCGACTTTACCGATTTTAATGGTCACCTCCTTGAATCCCACCTGCGGCACGGGCTGACCATTGCTGGCGATGATACTCAGGTCGTCGTCTGGGTAGCGGGTTATGTCCGAATCATTCCAGTACTGCTTGAAGAGCACGTACGGGATGGTGGTGACCTGTGACCCAGTGTCTAGTAGGGCACTCATAGGAATGCCATCCAGTACCACAGGCAAGATTGGACGTCCCCCTACGTATTTATCACACCAGTTTGATGGGCCTGATGGTCTTATGCCTGGGGGTTGGCCCTCTACCCCAGGTTGTGCCCGTTTAAATGACAGTACCTTGCCACATGTCCGGGTTGAATGCAGCGGCGGCAAATAGGTCGTCCGTCCTCGTTGTATCGATCGCTGGGTCTTCCTCTGGCCGGTGGGGTCCTCCTTGGTCGGCGCCACGGGATGTCCTCCGGTCCGGATGCCAGCTCGATCTTCCCTGCAGTAGAAACCTGTAAAGACTGCACAGTTCGGGTTAGCGCGGCAACGCTTTTAGTTAGCTCTTGGACCTGATGGTGCAGGTCTGTAGCCGGGTCACTGTTTAAAGCCTGCGCATCAGCTCCCACAGGCCCTGCAGACAAGGGCGCCGTCTCCTGGTGATAAGTGATAGCAGGGCGCCTGTGGGTCACAGCGCCACCTGGTGCCGGTTCTCGGAGCACCCGGATGGCTCTGTCCTTGAACTGTGCAAAGTCCAGGTCAGGGTCCTGTAAGGCCATTGCCCGCAACTGGGTCCGGTGGGCATTGCACAGTAGACCCTCAATGAATTGTTCAGTCAACAGCTTATCTTCATTTCCCACGCTGTCAGGGTCTGCCTGCTTAATGGCTCTCAGGGCCTCTTGTAGGTTTAGAGCATAGTCTCTTATACTCTCATGTGCCCGTTGTTTGCACCCATAAAATCTTAGTTTTATTTCGGCTGAGGTGCGGGTGTCAAATGTGTCTTTCAGCCGGGTTAGTATGTCTCTGACAGTCCTCTTCCTCCCAGGTGGCCAGGACTTTACCTCCCTTTGGGCTGCCCCGATTAATTGGGCCACCAGGATGCTCACTTTTTGCGCCTCCGTGAGGGGATACACCTGGAAGAGGCTATCCAGCCTTTCTCTGAAGTCATTTAGGGTATGTGACTCCCCTGAGTACTGGGGTAGCCAGGCTGCCCCCGGGATATAGGGCATGGTGAAAGGCATGACCGCAGCAGCGGTGGCGCTGGCGGCGGCTGTGGCGGTGAAGCTCTCCTCCGTATCCGACATCCTCCTCCCCCCTAGTGGACCGTGGCCTACCTTGCGATGATCCTCTTCCGTAGGCCGCGGCTCCGCAGTGGATTGTCAGGGTTGAGGACCTTCCGTCGCGCTCCTGTGACGTCGGCGTCTGCTGGGCTCCTTCCAGGACCTTACGCAACGTCCGGACGTGAGGCGGGGCTTCAGTTCTCGCGGGCTTTCGGAGTCCACGCCCCTCTTCTTCCCGCGCGGCGCCCTCAGGATGGCGTCCAATGGCGGGAAAACTCCACGGATGGCGGGAAGAAGGCAGAAGATGGCGTCGGATGGCGGGAATCGGCTCCAGATGGCGGGAAACGACTCCGGACGGCGGGAAACTTCACCACAGGTAAGTATAAAAGTCTCTTTTTTCAGACACGCAGTACCCGGTGGTTGCGGGCACGTAATCCTGCCGACTACGCCAAAGTTGACTCACCCCCTGGGCCAGTGCTGTAGTGCGGCGCGCGTGCGCGCGGGGGATACCCGGAGCCGGATCCGATGGGGGTAGTAGTCTTCGTGTGGCGGTGACCCGGTCCGCGCCCAGGGTGGTCAAACTAAGTGGCAGTTATTGGTATGATGGTATTAGTGTCCGACTACGCCACCCGTTGAATGCGGTTATGAAACCGCCGCTGCAGGGCAGACCGCTGAGGCCGGTAGTATAGGTGTGCAGCAATGTTGATATAACCCCCAACGGGAGAGGTATGGCCTCAGGGCAGCGGATGTGGGTGATGTTGGGTGTGATGGTGTGGATGTCCCAGCACTAACGGTGCGACAAGGAAGCACGGAGACGCGAGGGTACAGTTCAGGGCCTTTACTGATGGTACAAGGCAAATTCCCCCGGGAGTACTGGCTAGTAGTTGGGGCCTGGTTAGTCTGCGAGTAAGCCGGAGTTCCCCTGGCCAGGTGGAGTTGTAGGCCTTCCCGTTAGTCTGTACCCTTCCTGGCTACCCTGCTTTCGGCGGTTACAAGTAGCCCACGTCCCTGGGTATACCGTGTGGTGCTCACCCGTATGGCTGGTGACCTGGGGCCTCCTGTTAGCCTCCGCTCCGGGATGGCGGTGCTGGTCCCTTCATTGTGACTGAGCCTCCGGGCTTTTATGGCCAGAGGACCTGGAATCCCCTGCCGGATGGATTCTGCTGCTGGGTATATCTTAGTCCCCACAGCCTCGGACTCCTGTGTCCGGTTTTAGTACCTTCTCCCAGGGCGAGCTCTGCACAGCTCCAGCCCCTGGCGCTTCTCCTTGGCTCCTACAGAGCTCCTGATGTCTATCTGTCCCTGTTTCTGCGTGTCCAGACCAGACTCCGTCTCTGTCTGGAACTCCTCTCCCTAACCCTGCCTCAGCCCCAGTTTATGTAGGGGAAGTTCTTCCCCTCCCAGGACTGGGCAGGAGGTGTGGCATGCTTAGGATTCCTGCCCAGGAGACCTCCCACCTGCTCACAGACGTAATACTGCTATTACTGTGGAAACCAGACCCCTGGGGTGCCACATATGTGTCAGGCTCTGAGGGGTTAAAGCTCACCCTTAGAAAAGAGCTACCCCAGAAAGCCGAGCAAAAAATCAATAGGGGGAAACTCCCTTAAACACCATGTGTTTCCCCTAAAGCTCCACTTTTTCAGAAGGGGTTAACATCACAGCAACTATAATACTACGCTGCCTAAAAAGGTCAGTGAAGTAAATAGCTTTAGGAGGGAAAGCGGCAGTGCTCACGAGGACTCCTAATAGGTAGCCGAAGTGACAGCATTGACAACGAACCTCTGCCGGAGGCAGAGGGGATTCACCGGTACTGCGGCGACCGCTCCTCCTGAGTGTGTGGACGGACGGGGAGCAGAGAGCAGGAGGTGCCGCTGGACGCCGGAGGGAGAAGCAGGGACTGCCAGCGCGTGCTCAACCAAGCACTTCCTGTCTAAGTAATGACGGCAGGAAGCCAGGAGACGCTAAGCCACGCCCCCGCTAGGCCACGCCCCCCGTCAACGCCCGCGCTTATTCAAAAAACGAGGGCAGAAATCTACCTCTATGAAGGCAGTAAGCAAGTCAATAAAAGCAAGGAAACGCGCGCAAATACAGGGAGCTTCCTGCCTCAATGAAGGCAGGAAGCAACCTCCGTCTCTGCTCCCCAGTCAAGGCAGTGTCTGAAATAGACAAGAAACACACAGGCAGTACACTTGCCGTAGCCGTCAAAGATACTCTTTAGACCAAAGAGCACTTACCCGGCTGAATGCCACAGGGATCCTCAGGGATGTGTGGCACCATGGCCCTTTGCTCCCCCCTATGGCGGAGCACGCAGGGACCCTCTCAGATGTGTGGTGTGCGCCTCCGCCAGGGAGTGCCCTGTATCCCCCGGGGCCGGCAGGCATAAGTGGGCACCTCCTCAAGGGGTACACAGAGCTGCCAGGGGAGGGTCAGGGGTCTCAGCAGCGCCGAGACCCCTAGAGACCTCTAGACCACGGGGGGTCCAGGACTCGCTGGATATAAAATAACAAACTCTTCTGAGTAGCTGCCGAAGCAGCGACTATCCTCTGAGACCTCAGATAAAAAGACTGATGAACATGGGAGTAGGAGGAGCCTATATACTGGAGGGGCCGGTCGTCATTTTCCAATCTGAGGTGACTATCCTATGGGGCTCCGCCTACCCACGAAGTAGAGAATCTGTGTCTCCCTTCCTTCCCTTCTGCTGCTGAAAATAAGTTCACGTATGAAGTGGCACATGTGACCCCCGTAGCTGTTCCTTGTGTAGAACGAGCTAAAAAGCTTGTAACAGAACTTCAACATGACGTTTCAAGGATGGAGCGAGACTGCCATCTACTGGCCAGAGACAGTCAAGCGGAACCAAAATACACAAAGGAAGTTGCAGGCAGGAGAGATTCAGAGGCTGGACCCGATCAGGTGACTTCCAGGAAGGAGTTCAGAGAGATAAGAGGCCAGCGCGCCAAACCTGAGGGGTCTTTGGCGCCAAGCAGCAGAGAGGAGCAGACGTGCTCCCTGCGTCCTGAGAAACCCCGTGTGACAGGCCAAATCCAGAGGCCTGAGAGGTGCTCCAGCCGGGCACCGGTAAAAGAGCTCCGGATCCCTCACAGTTGTGACTCGAGTGCTGTGCCTGCTGAGGATACTAGGAACCTGATCGCTGTGCTAAGTGAGTTCGCGGAACCCGACGTCGGCCGCCGACAGACGAGGCCTGGACCCCCCTATCCAAGGCTCGAGAGACTGCCCCCAACAGCCAAGCAGAGAGGAGCTGCATACGTGAGCAGGGCCGTCACTTCCACTGCTCACCCACGGTACCGGGGACAATTGGGTTTAAGTACTCAGGTTGGGAGGGGGACGGTTGGGGCTAAAGTAGCACAACGTGATTTAATTGAATTCATCCGGAAAGAGACTCACGGCCAAGCGGGAATAACCGGTGACCCCCGCTAGGGCCAAATTCACGGTTAAAGAACTTGTGTGGTGCTTCTCATGCTTGACGGCATCACCTTACTTTAAGAGACTGCACCTTATTTTAAGAGACTGCGCCTTACTTTAAGAGACTGCGCCTTATTTTAAGAGACTGCGCCTTATTTTGAGAAATTTCGTATTTTTCTGATATTTCAAACCACTGTTCATTACCCTTGTTGCTAATCCCTTGTTTCAGTATACCTGTTGTATAAAACTGTTTACAAACATTTCTGACTGTTCTCGCCTTGTGTCTCTGTGCGTTGCATTCCGGCACCTGCATTACATTTGGCGTAGTCGGCAGGATGCAACATTCAGACGCAGAGATGGCGGATCAGTCTATGGCTGGGTCCGGCCGGAGCCATATACCCCAAGTTTACAGGGGATGGCATGTCACTTTGGGACTGGGCAGAAAGACTGAGAAGTATGCTACGTATGTATCCCCTTGACCCTCTAGCCCAGGCGGAGTTGGCCCTCCTAACCCTTGATGGAGAGGCCCGACAGACTGTGATGTACCGCCCACCTGGGGACCGTGACACCGTGGATAAAGTGATAAAAATTCTAGAGGACATGCACTCGTGACACTACAGATTTGGGACACTTGCGCTTACGGTTGTTTCAGCGGGTCCAAGGGGAAAATGAGACAGTAAATCAGTATGTTAATGCATTACAGGAAGTGACGGCCCATATCACTAAGAAAACTCGAGATGGGAACCGAGGACTGGGACCATTGGATGAGGTGTTGCGTGACCAACTGATTGCTGGCTTGAAAGACCCTTCCCTGAGGCAGATCCTGAAGGAGCGGCTGCGATTGAGCCCTGATATGGGCTTCCTGGAGGTAGGGGCTGAAGCTAGAGTCCTGGAGAGAGAAGTTCCTGTTCTCAAAGCCACAGTTAGAAGTCATGAGGCAATTGCTCCTGGATTCACCAACCAAGAGCCTGATTGGGTACGGGAAATACGTCAGGAAATTCGAGACATTCGGGGTGAGCTGAATTCTATTAGGAAGACTCCTACTGCCCCCTTGCCGACGGACCGTACTGCTCAACGCGGACGGAGACCAGAACGAGAAAGACGTTCCTATCTGGCCCCAGCACGACATGTACCCGACCTATCAGCAGAACGAGGACCGGAGTGCTGGACCTGCGGAGGTAGGGGGCATATCTCCAAAGACTGTCCCAACCGAGAAAGGAGGAGGAGGGGACAGCTGTTAAACTAAAATGCCCCACGGTTGTGGAGCATACCGTGGGGTCTCGAGCTTCAGAGAGTAGAAGAGGGAGCTCTGAAGACATTGTCTCCGAGAGGCCCATTATCTGGGCTGAATTCAATGGGCAGCGGATCCGTTGTTTGATGGACACCGGGTCTCAAGTGACCACTATGCCTGAGAAGTACTTCCAAAGTCACTTTCCTGAAGTCGCTCGTTCCTGCCGGGAACCCACTGTCAAACTGGTGGCGGCTAATCAACTACCTATCCCAGTAGCGGGAGTAGTATGGATGTTTGTGCGGGCATGTGGAAAGGACCTCGGTCGAAAAGGGATTGTACTGACCACCGGGCCCGGAGGCGATGGGCCCATTGTAACCCTGGGCATGAATGTGCTGAAAGAAGTCGGACAGTTCCTGGCTGAGGGCTGTAGCAAAAACAACTGGACCCGCGCCACTCGAGACCCAGCTAACAAGAGAGTGTTCCAGCACCTCGTGCGGGTCAGTCAGATTCAAAAGTTGCCCACTACCTCCCAGTACCTTGGTAAGGTATCGATACCGCCCGAAGCCACAATAACACTGCCGGTGGGACAGACTGTACTCACTTTGCCGGTGCTGGCACATGTGTCCTTAGAGGGCGTGGACATTCAAGTTGAACCAATGGAGGGAGAAGAAGCGCCCTCTGGACTCCTGATTGCTCGAACTCTGGCCACCGTGCGGCACGGTCGAGTACCCGTGCGCTGCATCAATTTAAGTGGCACCAGTTTACAGTTGTTGCCCCGACAAGAGGTGGCGCGAGTGTGCGTAATGCCGGAGGCCCTTACTAGAGCTGACATTATAGGGCTGGCACCTGTGGAAGGAAAGCCATGGACCCTAGAGGTGTCCCTCAATAGCCAGGAACATGGAAGAGAACCGTTGGCTGGACGTCACCTCCTGGAAGAAATGGAAGCTAACCTGACTGAGTTTTCTGCTGGACAAGTGAGGCAGATCGAACAACTTCTACAGCGATATCAGGGAGTGTTTGCACAGCATGAAGATGATTTCGGGTGCACTCGGGACATTCAGCACGAAATACCCACCGGAAATACTGCTCCCATCCGAGAGAGATATCGGCAGATCCCGCCTCAAATGTACCAGGAGGTGAAAGAGCTATTGGCCCACATGTTGCGGAACGGTGTGATCCGTGAAAGCCAGAGCCCCTGGGCGGCTCCGATCGTGCTGGTCCGAAAGAAGGACGGTACCCTGAGATTCTGCGTAGACTATCGGAAGCTGAATGCTTGTACAGTACGGGACTCCTATCCACTCCCCCGAATCGAAGAGTCTCTATCTGCACTAGGGAGCGCCAAATTCTTCTCCTCCCTCGACCTGGCCAGTGGCTATTGGCAGGTCCCAGTAGCTGAGAAGGATCGTCTGAAGACAGCTTTTGTTCTCCCTATGGGCCTGTTTGAGTTCAATCGAATGCCGTTCGGACTAACAAATGCGCCAGGAACCTTCCAACGGCTGATGGAGAGATGCTTGGGGGACCTCAACTTTGAAGCCACTTTAATATATCTGGACGATATAATTATCTATTCCGCAACGTTTGAGGATCATCTCCGCCGATTGGAACAAGTGTTAGAACGGCTACAAAGGCACGGCCTGAAAATTAAGCCTCGTAAGTGTCGTCTCTTCAAACGAGAAATTGAATATCTGGGGCACACTGTGTCCAGTGCAGGGGTGCACCCCACTGCGGAGAAAGTAGCTGCCGTGCAGAAGTGGCCCACGCCCGCCAATCTAAGGGAACTAAGGGCATTCCTGGGGCTCGCTGGATACTACCGCAGATTCATTAAAGACTTCGCTAAGATTGCGAACCAGCTCAATGAATTGCTGAGAGGAACAGCCGGGGGAGCCAAGCGGCAGCCCATTCAGTGGGGCCCACGACAAGAAGAGGCATTCCGAGCATTGAAAATGGCGCTAACAGATGCCCCGATTCTGGCCTACGCTGACTTTTCGCAGCCGTTCATGTTGTATACTGATGGAAGCTTGCATGGGCTGGGAGCAGTGCTGGCTCAAGTACAAGGAGGGAAAGAGCGAGTGATCGCGTATGCCAGCAGGTCACTCCGAGATACGGAGAAGAATCCGAACAACTACAGTTCGTTTAAGCTGGAGCTACTGGCACTGGTGTGGGCCATGACCGAGAAGTTTGCTGAGTACCTGTCAGGGTCAGAAGTGCAAGTGCGGACAGATAACAACCCTTTGGCCCACTTGGAGAACGCCAAACTGGGCGCGTTAGAACAGCGGTGGGTCGCAAGGATGTCCAAATTCCAGTATAAAATCGCCTATCGGTCCAAGGCCCTGAACACACATGCAGATGCCCTGTCCCGGGTCACTCAGGCGGGGCCGAAGAAGGACAGAGATGAGGAGCTCGAAGGCGACGAGATCCCGGATTTCAGTCAGTTCGCCGCTGCTGTGGTCGACGCCCAAGAGACCAGAGGGGAGCCGAGGCCCACTCAGATTCTGGGACGTTCAAGAGACGAATGGATACATCTGCAGCAATCCGACCCGGAGCTAGCAAAGTTGAGAGAATGGGTCGCCCTTAATCAGAGACCCGACCAGGAAACCAGAGCCGCTTCACTTCCAACTACCCTACAAATCCTAGGCCAGTGGGAGAGGCTCCTCCTGAAGGATGGCTTGCTATGCCGAAGAATCCAGCTGCCTCGAGAGTTTGATGTTACCTGGCAAGTGGTAGTTCCAGGAGCACTAGTAACACAGCTAGACCAAGAAGCTCATAGAAGAGGTGCTCACTTCGGAGTAGAAAAGACCTTCCGGTGGTTGCAACGGCTGGTGTATTGGCCTCAACTGCGACAAGAAGTCGAGGGGGTCTGCCGAACATGTCGCCAGTGTGAGTTGAACAAGCCCCCGGAGCAAAGAGCTCCCATTCAGACCATCCGAACTTCTGCCCCCTTGGAAGTCTTGATGATTGACTACTTGATGGTAGGAACTTCATACAACGGTTATGGACACTGTTTAGTCATGACTGATCACTTCAACAAGTTTGCAGTAGTGACGCCCACTAAAGATCAGACGGCAGAAGCCGCAGCCAAGGCCATCTGTCAAGATTTCATCCGGATTTATGGGTGCCCGAAGCGAATACATTCTGACCAGGGGGCCTGCTTCCAAGGACGAGTGATGGATGAGCTATACCGCATCTATGGGATCGACCGTTCCCGGACAACGCCCTACCACCCGCAAGGGAACGGGGCTTGCGAGCGCTTTAACCGAACCCTGTTGCAAATGTTGCGAACACTGGAAGCGGACAAAAAGATGAAGTGGCCCGAATTCGTGTCCGAGCTGGTGTGGGTGTATAATAATCGAGTTCATGCAACCACCGGCTACACCCCCTACATGTTGCTGTTTGGAAGAAGTGGCCGAGAAATCACCGAACTGAAGCTAGACTCAGAAGACCCCGGTCCGGGCAGTAGCCCAAGTACCTGGATTCGAGAACACCAGCGTCGACTCCATACCGTGAGAAGACTGGTTGCTCAGAAGTTTCAGGAAGTAGAGCATGCAGTTCGGCCCCCAACCACAGGTGGATCGCTTCAGCCAGGAGACCGAGTGCTGGTGAGGGCTAAACGATTTGGGAGTAAGCTGGACCATCGTTGGGAGGCAATACCATATCGGGTGGTGAAGAAGGTTCACCCAGACAACCCCGTCTACGAGGTTAGGCCCGAAGGGGATGACACCGCGACATCCAGGGTGTTGCACCGTAATATGTTGCGACCTTGCTCCTCTGAAGCAGAAGTCTGTAACAGGGCTGGGCCCTCAGACGTGTTGGCTGAAGTGCCACATACAGGAACCTTGGGGGATGAAGAAGGGTGGGCCACAATGCAGTTGGGCCCGTCAGAACCGTTGGTGCCACTCCCGAGTGGAAGTCAGAATGAGTCAGGAAATGATTTGCAATCCCCAGTAGTTGATTCCTCGGATCTCCCGGAGTCTCCTCCGCAAGAAGAGCCCCGCAGAACTGAGCGGGCTAATGCCGGAATTCCTCCTAACCGGTATGCTCAGGAAGAGTTTATCTGGTCTCGAATCCAACATAAAACGCAGGAGTGTGCCCAACTCCTGTCTGAGCTTGCACTGCCTGGAAGGAGACATCAATTCTGCGAGGAGTCCACTCGCCCGAGGACTGGCGAGCAAAAAGGAGGGAGGAATGTAGAACGAGCTAAAAAGCTTGTAACAGAACTTCAACATGACGTTTCAAGGATGGAGCGAGACTGCCATCTACTGGCCAGAGACAGTCAAGCGGAACCAAAATACACAAAGGAAGTTGCAGGCAGGAGAGATTCAGAGGCTGGACCCGATCAGGTGACTTCCAGGAAGGAGTTCAGAGAGATAAGAGGCCAGCGCGCCAAACCTGAGGGGTCTTTGGCGCCAAGCAGCAGAGAGGAGCAGACGTGCTCCCTGCGTCCTGAGAAACCCCGTGTGACAGGCCAAATCCAGAGGCCTGAGAGGTGCTCCAGCCGGGCACCGGTAAAAGAGCTCCGGATCCCTCACAGTTGTGACTCGAGTGCTGTGCCTGCTGAGGATACTAGGAACCTGATCGCTGTGCTGAGTGAGTTCGCGGAACCCGACGTCGGCCGCCGAGGCCTGGACCCCCCTATCCAAGGCTCGAGAGACTGCCCCCAACAGCCAAGCAGAGAGGAGCTGCATACGTGAGCAGGGCCGTCACTTCCACTGCTCACCCACGGTATCGGGGACAATTGGGTTTAAGTACTCAGGTTGGGAGGGGGACGGTTGGGGCTAAAGTAGCACAACGTGATTTAATTGAATTCATCCGGAAAGAGACTCACGGCCTAGCGGGAATAACCGGTGACCCCCGCTAGGGCCAAATTCACGGTTAAAGAACTTGTGTGGTGCTTCTCATGCTTGAGGGCATCACCTTACTTTAAGAGACTGCGCCTTATTTTAAGAGACTGCGCCTTACTTTAAGAGACTGCGCCTTATTTTAAGAGACTGCGCCTTATTTTGAGAAATTTCATATTTTTCTGATATTTCAAACCACTGTTCATTACCCTTGTTGCTAATCCCTTGTTTCAGTATACCTGTTGTATAAAACTGTTTACAAACATTTCTGACTGTTCTCGCCTTGTGTCTCTGTGCGTTGCATTCCGGCACCTGCATTACACTTGTAGTGTTAAATGCACTTTATTATTAAAAATGAAACAGTTATGGGTTAAAATGAAATCAAGGAGAATCAAAATTAGTTCTGCCATGTCAGATTCAATGTTACTCCTTCTCAGAAACCACGCAACTGCAGTTAGCCCGTCGGTATGCCTAATGGAGAGTACAGAGATTCAATATCTGCTGTTACCATAATCATGTTCTCAGTCAGATGCATGTTGTCTAATCTCCGTAAAGCCGCTGTGGTGTCTTTAATATAAGACGGTAAAGTGGTTACCAGAGGTTTTAAAAATAATCAATGGTTTGCCCAATTACCTCACAAAGGCCTCCAATGCCCGCTGCAATGGGTCTTCCAGGGGGATCCATTGGATCCTTATGAATTTTCGGAATTAGATGTAGAGTTGGCCATCTGAGATTTAGTTCTTTGATCACATCGACCATTTTTTTAGGGATCATTTCTTCTTTCTGAGCTGTCTCTAGAAGTTGATCAATTCCATCTGAAAGGCCGACATAGGTTTAGCTGGTAATTTCCAATAACTGTTGGTATCATTCAACAATTTATATGCCTGTTTTTCATGCACAGTATTAGGCCAGATAACTAAGTTACCACCTTTATCTGCCCCCTTAAATACAACATCTTTCCAATCTTGCATTTCTTTTAATGCTGTTCCATCTGCATTGCTCAAATTTGAGTAAGTTTTTTTAGTGTTAAGTTGCTCAATTTGTGCTGATACAAGTTTGGTGAAAATGTCAACTGCTGGACCCTAAATTTAGAGCTGAAAATGTTTCGGATTTATTGAAAAGTTGTATGGGGAAAGTACTTACCTCTGCTGCAATACTCGTGTTTTCTTCTGCTAGTGATTCCAAGATACGTAAAGCCTCAATTTCTTCTTTAGTGGTAAAAATTTCTTCATTGTTGGTTTTATGATGAAGTTTTTTCAATATAAGTTTTCTGGCGAAGAAATGAACATCTCTGATTGCTAGAAATGGGTCTAAGGGTTGAGACGGAGAAAAGGTTAATCATTTTTCTAACACATTTATTTGTGCCTCAGTGAGAATATAAGTCAAGAGATTAATCACCGTAAGTTTATCATTCCTTTGGTTTCAACCTCCTCCATGAGTAGGGGCTCCAAATTTCTTTTTCTTATCAAAATATCTCGTTTTCTGCCCACTATAACTGGCACCATCCGGTCCATCCTGGTCCCTATTGGATGATGTGCTTTCTGCTGTTGATGTGAATTTGAGGATATACTTCGCGTCTAGGGTGTTTTTCTATACAATTTCTTGAATTGCCATCTGTATACTTTATTGGATTCATAATCCGCCTGATCTCTGGCAAATTTTTTCAATTTGCCTTGACTTAGATTATGTTCACATTTTTCCAAGTCCTTCTCAATATCTTTATGCCATTTTGAAGATTCTTAGTTGACATATCTTTATGCATGACTTTTTCTATTTTTTTCAATCTCATTATCTATTTCCACCAAGAGGGAGGTATTTTTGTCCACTATGACCTTAATGAACAAAATGGAACATGTAGGTGCTACTGTGATCCATTTACTAACAAGGGTTTCATCTTCAAGTTCAAAAGTGGGAAAAAGATGGATTCTCAGACTCCTAGGAATTATTTTTTGATCTAGATAATTCTCAAGTGAAGTTTTGGTCCATCAAAGTTTGGTTTTCTTGAATAATAGATTTTTCTATTGACGTATGGTTTCTTTATTTGAGGTGGAGGTGTCACTAAAACCACATTTACTACCTTTTTTAAAAATTTCTGTAGCCTTAGATTGCCAGACCAGTTCTCTGGCTTTAAGATCCATTTGAATTTAATCAAACATTTTTTACTTGGACACTCTGTAATGACAGAAATAATTCATATATCAAAAAACGTCCAATATCACCAAGAATTTACATTCAGTGGTGTCACCCTACATGTGGAACAGCATAAAAAAAATTATTCCTGAACTGTTGGTTTTTGTTTATTCTGCCTCCCAAAAATTGCAATAGAAAGTGATCAAACAATGTCACGTGCCCGAAAATGGCACCAATAAAAACGTCAAGTTGTCCTGCAAAAAACAAACCTTTACATGACTTTGTCGGTCGAAATATGGAAAAATTATAGCTATCAAAATATGGCGATGCAAAAACTAGTCTTTGCAAAAATAAGTGTATTTTAGTGTGTGACAGCAGCCAAACATAAAAACCCCTTATAAATCTGGTATCACTGTAATCGCACCGACCCCAAGAATAAAGTAGTCTAATCACTTATACCACATGAGGAACGACATAAAAAAATGAATAAAATTAATTCTTCACCTGCTGCTGATTTGTTCATTCTGCCTCCCAAAGATCAAAGTAAGGCTTGGCTCACATTTATCCTGCATTCTGCACTGAGGGCTTACACCGGAGTTTCTTTGTAAATCTCTGAAATACGTGATTCAGATGGAACCCCCGGCGGAAGACTCCCTGTAATGAGTCAGATGGCTGCACCGTGGATGCAGTCTGGCCTGTGATCACACGGTGTCTGTCTTTTAATTAGATGTGCCAGATAGAGTTCAGAGTAACTCTGCTGCCTCTTTATAGTGAATGGATCCCTTGGGGTAGGGTTAGGGTTGGGGTTAGGATTGAGGTTGTGTTAAGGTTAGGGTTGTGTTAGGGTTGGTATTTTTTCAAAAGTAAAGAAAAAAAATGATGAGGATATGGCGACTAGTGTTGAGCGCAAGTGTTCGCTACTTGAGTTTGCATCGGGTGCTTGGGTTTGCTCCGAGTATCGTGGGTGCTCGGGTGACATACTCAAGTCTCCACCCCGCATGTGGGATGCCAGCCATACACGAGCAATCCCCGCATGTTTTTTTTGGGTGTTTAACAACCGTGAAACATGCGGGGCAGGGACTCGAGCATGTCACTCGAGCACCCACGATACTTAGTGCAAAAATAAAAAAATGTTTTTTCTAAAGTAACATTTTTGTGAAAAAAAGTTAAATGTTCATTGTTTTCTTCCACATTCCAAAACGTCCTGTGAAGCACCTGAAAGGTGTCACTTCTGGTTATTTTCTGTCATAAAGGCTCCTCAAAGTCACTTCAAATATGATGTGGTCCCTAAAAAATGGTTTTTTTAAATTATGTTGGAAAAATGAGAAATCGCTGGTCAACTTTTAACCCTTATAACTTCTTAACAAAAAAAAATTTTGGTTCAAAAATTTTGCTGATGTAAAGTAGACATGTAGGAAATGTTATTTATTAACTATTTTGTGTGACATATCTCTCTGATTTAAGGGCATAAAAATTCAAATTTCGCCAAATTTCAGATTTTTTCACAAAGTACCGCAAGTCTCATCGAAGAAATTTTAACACTATCATGAAGTGCAATATGTCACAAAAAAATAATCTCAGAATCAGTGAGATCCGTTGAAGCGTTCCAGAGTTATTACATCATAAAGTGACAGTGGTCAGAATTGTAAAAATTGGCCTGGTCATTAACGTGCAAATCACGTTCGGGAGTAAAGGGGTTAACACAACAAAAATTGAATGAAGCAAATAATATATATTAAACCAAAGGAAAGGATCTACGTATCAAACAATTGTCTAGTACCAATAAGATGGTGACATATCTATGCTAGGATATGAATGGCAGACCATTTGGGAATAATCAGAAACCCAAAGCAGAAACACCAAACATGAGTTTGGTCAAAAACCTTTATTTCACAAACAATTGGTTACATGGTGGCACTGCAGAAGCGGGTGCCCACACTACATAAAATACAATGATTGTATAATACACAAACAGTTATATATGTACAGTAGGTGATATCCAGAACTCTATTGATCCTATTCTGAACATTATTGGAGAGTTTGGTGAATGGTCAGGCCTGTCCATTAATTGGGATAAGTCGGTTATTCCATCATGTGAGGATATCCCTAATTCGAGCATATTAGAACCTGCACGAATACAAACAGTTGAGAAATTCTAATACCTTGGTATAAGTATAACAAAAAGATCTCAGGATTACATTGTACTGAATCTATATCTTCTGGAAAACTATAAAAAGAAAATAGATGTGTGGTGGAGATTACCATTATCGGCTGTAGGAAGAGGGAACTTATTAAAAATGATATTGATGCCCCAGCTCTTATACTTTCTGCATAATGCCCCTATTTGGATCCATAATTCCCATTTTCAGAAAATTCATACCAAGTTTCGTTCTCTTATATGGAAAAAGAAATCGGCTAGGATAAAATTTGAATAACTATAAAGTGACACAAGGAATCTGGTGTTTTGGCGCTTCCTAATGCACTAATATACAGTGGGGAAAAAAATATTTAGTCAGCCATCAATTGTGCAAGGTCTCCCACTTAAAAAGATGAGAGAGGCCTGTAATTTACATCATCGGTAGACCTCAACTATGAGAGACAAAATGAGAAAACAAATCCTGAAAATCACATTGTCTGATTTGGAAAGAAATTTTTTTCAAATTTTGGTGGAAAATAAGTATTTGGTCAATTACAAACAAGCAAGATTTCTGGCTCACAGACCTGTAACTTCTTCTTTAAGAGACTCCTCTGACCTCCACTCATTACCTGTTGTACTGGCACCTATTTGAACCTGTTATCAGTTTAAAAGACACCTGTCCACAGTCACACTCGAAACTCAACTATGGTGAAGACCAAAGAGCTGTTGAAGGACACCAGAAACAAAATTGTAGCCCTGCACCAGGCTGGGAAGACTGAATCTGCAATAGGCAAGAAGCTTGGTGTGAAGAAATCAACTGTGGGAGCGATAATTAGAAAATGGAAGACATACAAGACCACTGATAATCTCCCTCGATCGGGGGCTCCACACAAGATCTCACCCTGTGGGATCAAAATGATCTCAAGAATGGTGAACAAAAATCCCAGAACCACATGGGGGGACTTAGTGAATGACCTGCAGAGAGCTGGGACCAACGTTACACAGGCTACCATAAGTAACACACTAAGCTGCCAGGGACTCAGGTCCTGCAGTGCCAGACGTGTCCCCCTGCTTAAGCCATTACATGTCCGGGCCCGTTTGAAGTTTGCTAGAGAACATTTGGATGATTCAGAAGAGTATTGGGAGAATGTCATATGGTCAGATGTAACCAAAGTAGAACTGTTTGGTAGAAACACAACTTGTCGTATTTGGAGGAGAAAGAATGCTGAGTTGCATCCAAAGAATACCATACCTACTGTGAGCACGGGGGTGGCAACATCATGCTTTGGGGCCGTGTACATGAAAGAATGAATGGGGCCATGTATCGTGAGATTTTGAGTCCAAACCTCCTTCCATTAGCAAGGGCATTGATGATGAAACGGGGCTGGGTCTTTCAGCATGACAATAATTCCAAGCACACCGCCAGGGCAACGAAGGAGTGGCTTCGTAAGAAGCATTTCAAGGTCCTGGAGTGGCCTAGCCAGTCTCCAGATCTAAACCTTATAAAAAGCTTTGGAGGGAGTTGAAAGTCCGTGTTGCCCAGCGACAGCCACAAAACATCACTGCTCTAGAGAAGATCTGCATGGAGGAATGGGCCAACATACCATCAACAGTGTGTGCCAACCTTGTGAAGACTTACAGAAAAACGTTTGACCTCTGGCATTGCCAACAAAGGATATATAACAAAGTATGGAGATGAACTTTTGTAATTGACCAAATACTTATTTTCCACCCAAATTTGAAAATAATTTCTTTCCAAATCAGACAATGTGATTTTCAGTATTTGTTCCCTCATTTTGTCTCTCATATTTGAGGTCTACCTATGATGTCAATTACAGGCCTCTCTCATCTTTTTAAGTGGGAGAACTTGCACAATTCGTGGCTGATTACCGTATTTTTCGGACCATAAGACGCACTTTTTTCCCCCAATATTTGGGAGGAAAATGGGGGGTGCGTCTTATGGTCCGAACATTACCTGCGGTGGTGGTAAAGTGGGATCGCAGGGCCCTCCAGGAACGCGGTGGAAGTAGCGGCGGTGGCGTCGTCAGCGGCAGTAGAGGTGAGCGGCTGGAACCAGCAACTGTGCCTGGCTGGTACTGGGGCTGGCGCCGGGCTGTGAGCGGCGTGCGGCCTGAGCAGGTTTCCGGTGTGCGCGGCCAACTTCCTATTGCTGTGATCTACAGGAAAATGGCCGCCCGAGCCGCCGCATGCGCGGACCGGTAGCTCCGGCGGCCATTTTCCTGTAGATCACAGCTCTAGGAAGTTGGCCACGCACATCAGAAATCTGCTCAGGCCGCACACCGCTCACAGCCCGACACCGGCGCCAGCCCCAGTACCAGCCAGGCACAGTTGCTGGCCCCAGCCGCTCATCTCTGCTGCCGCTGACGACGACGCCACCGCCGCGTTCCTGGAGGGCCCTGAGATCCCACTTTACCACCACCGCAGGTAACGTTCGGACCATAAGACGCACCCCCCATTTTCCTCCCAAATATTGGGGGGAAAAAAGTGCGTCTTATGGTCCGAAAAATACGATAATCAGCCACGAATTGTGCAAGTTCTCCCATTTAAAAAGATGAGAGAGGCCTGTGATTGACATCATAGGTAGACCTCAAATATTACATACACTATGGGAATGCCGGGAGTTAGGTAAATACTGGAAAGGAGTTTTTTGTCTATTATAAAGAGGGTATATAAAATAGATATTCAACCAGACCCAAAAAATGCCTATTAGGTATATTAGAAGATGATATGGAATTTGACCCAATTTCAATAGGGATTTCACGTATTTTATTTCAAGCTAGGAAACATATAGCATCCAAATGGATTACTCCCTCACCTCCAGAAATGAGTGAACTCAAAAATAAGATAAATAATATTATCGGATTATGGTTGGATACACCTAGAATGCCATCAAGAGGGTTATTGTTGGAGAGACTATTTGATTTATGGGTGGTAATGGGGGTATTGGCGAGGTCTAATGTTTCATTGGAATTCCTTAACATGTGGTATGGGTAATATAGCACACCTATATGTGTATAGGATTATAATGTTTATTACAATATTATGGTTATATAAGAGATTTCAAGAATGTGGAATGTTAATTGTAAGATATAGTAACTGAAAGTTATCAGACGGTAATGGGCAAGCTGAAAGGATATATAGGAGAGATGCATATGTCATCCCTATGGTATGTTATTTTATTATTGTGTGTACTGGTTTCTTGTTTTATCAAAAAAACTAAAGAAAAAAAGCTCAATGAAAATTTTTTGGATTAAAAATATAAAGAACAGGAAAAAGGCTTCTCCCCTGTGTGGGTTCCCTGGTGCTTAATCAAATCTGATTTCAGGTTAAAACATTTCCCACATTCTGAACATGAAAATGGCTTCTCCCCTGTGTGAATTCTCTGGTGTCTAACAAGAACTGATTTCTGGGTAAAACATTTTCCACATTCTGAACATGAAAAAGTCTTCTCCCCTGTGTGAGTTCTCTGGTGGTTATGAAGATGTGCTTTCCAACTAAAACATTTTTCACATTCTGAACAGGAAAAAGGCTTCTTCCCTGTGTGGGTTCTCTGGTGCCTAATCAAATCTGATTTATGGTTAAAACATTTCCCACATTCTGAACATGAAAAAAGTTTCTCCCCTGTGTGAGTTCTTTGGTGTACAACAAAAATCCATTTATGGTTAAAATATTTCCCACATTCTGAGCAGGAAAAAGGCTTCTCCCCTGTGTGGATTCTCTGGTGGCCATCAAGATAGTCTTTCCGGTTAAAACATTTCCCGCATTCTGAACATGAAAAAGGCTTCTCCCCTGTGTGAATTCTCTGGTGCTTGACAAAATCTGATTTCTGGTTAAAACATTTCCCACATTCTGAACATGAAAAAGGCTTCTCCCCTGTGTGGGTTCTCTGGTGGTTTTCAAGATGTGGTTTCTGGTTAAAACATTTCCCACATTCTGAACAGGAAAAAGGCTTCTCCCCTGTGTGAATTCTCTGGTGCTTGACAAAGTCTGATTTCTGGTTAAAACATTTCCCACATTCTGAGCATGAAAAAGGCTTCTCCACTGTGTGATTTCTCTGGTGCTTGACAAAGTCTGATTTCTGGTTAAAACATTTCTCACATTCTGAACATGAAAAAGGCTTCTCCACTGTGTGAATTCTCTGGTGCTTGACAAAGTCTGATTTCTGGTTAAAACATTTCCCACATTCTGAACATGAAAAAGGCTTCTCCCCTGTGTGAATTCTCTGGTGCCTGACAAAGTCTGATTTCTGGTTAAAACATTTCCCACATTCTGAACATGAAAAAGGCTTCTCCCCTGTGTGAATTCTCTGGTGCCTGACAAAGTCTGATTTCTGGTTAAAACATTTCCCACATTCTGAACATGAAAAAGGCTTCTCCCCTGTGTGAATTCTCTTGTGCCTGACAAAGTCTGATTTTCGGTTAAAACATTTCCCACATTCTGAACATGAAAAAGGCTTCTTCCCTGTGTGGGTTCTCTGGTGGCGATCAAGATGCACTTTCTGGTTAAAACATTTCCCACATTCTGAACATGAAAAAGGCTCCTCCCCTGTGTGAATTCTCTCGTGCTTGACAAAGTCTGATTTCTGGTTAAAACATCTCCCACATTTGGAACAAAAAAATCTGTTGTCCGCTGTGTGTAATTTTTGATGTTTAAGAATAGACTTTTCAAGCATAAAACTATTCCTATTTTCTGAACATGAAAATGACTTCTTTGCATTAGGAGCAGTTTGTTTTGTAATGCTTATTTTTTTATTTTGATTTTCCTTAGTAGTCGGTAATGAATCAGAAGACAGGACCTGTTTCATAGGATTAGATGATAGATCTTTGCTGTGAAGGGATGATGGTATATCTGGAGTAATGGCATTCACTTCAATTGTATCCCGTGGAATCTGAAGATCATCTGATTTAAAAATTGAAGATGTCAGCTGTCCCTCTGATCTCCTGGTACAGTCATCTGCCAAGAATAAAAAACATAGAAACAGAAAAAACTGACGGCACTTCCAATACAAGAAATAGGTGTGAACAGTTGTTTACTAGGAGAAGATACCTCCATATACAATTAACAAACAAAGTAGAACTTTTTAACGCTAAGTATGTAAATATGAAGTATGAAATATGAGTAGCATTACTGCTGTAGAAAATAAAAATAAATGAGAAATCTTAGCGCATAAATTGGCCAATTCATGTGTACCTGACAGGCGCGGTAAGGCGTTTCTCGATGTCAGGATCCTACCAATGTGAATACCTCTCTAAGGGACATCCGTCTGCTTATGTGTGGGAAAGCAAGATCCTACTGCAATTAAAACCACCTGCGGCATAGAGGTGGAGTGCTCAGTCAAAGCTTAAACATAGAAACAGAAAAAACTAACGGCACTTCCAATACAAGAAATAGGTGTGAACAGGATCTTACTAGGAGAAGCTACCTCCATATACAATTAACAAACAAAGTAGCACTCTGTAACGCTAAGTATGTAAATATGACATATGAAATATGAATAGCATTACTGCTGTAGAAAATCTTACTTTCCCACACATAAGCAGACCGATGTCCCTTAGAGAGGTATTCACATTGGTAGGGTCCTGACATCAAGAAACACCTTAACGCAGCTGTCAGGTACACATGAATTGGCCAATTTATGTGCTAAAATTTCTCATTTATTTCTATTTTCTACAGCAGTAATGCTATTCATATTTCATACTTCATATTTACATACTTAGCATTACAGAGTGCTACTTTGTTTGTTAAGAATAAAAAACAATTATTTTTGAATAAAATATCCTTGAAATGTAATTTTTGAACATTTCTTAAAGTGTCTGTAGAAATGGCAAGTTATTGATAGAATGACAGTCACAGTATAATAGAAAACCTCATAGGATGAACCAGTATAACGTGGTGTTCAACTGTTTTTTCATTCTGCCTCCAAAATATGGAATAAGAAGCCATCAAAAATTATTATGTAGGCAAAAATGATACCAATAAAAACTTCTACTCATCCATAAACCAATCCAGCAAAATCCGCTCTCCCAAAGTCAAATCTTCCCTTCGCTTCTGAGCCTTGCAGTGTGCTCAAACCATATTTAACATTGTGAAGACACCGGGTCTTCCGTGGGCGTAATACTACTCAGACAACACAGGGTGCGGGTAAAACAGTGTGGTAATAGTTTATTGAACCACAAAGCGGACAATAAATGTTATGATCTGCAACATAAACTAGGGAAAGAAGGGGAGAGCTGTCCCTACATTAAGACTAAACTGAGTCCTTACGTTGTAGCGGGCAATCTGTTCCTTGAGAACAGACCCGCCTTCGTCCTCGGCTAGTCTGAACGGAGACCTATAGAGAAAGGGAGGGGTCCCTAAAAGAACTAAGGACTGGGACAAAAATGGGACACCTCCTAACAGAAGTTGTTGCAGAGCAAAAGATAAACTGACAAAAGTACTAGAGGTCCAGAGGAACAAACTAGAGATAGATAGGCACAAAAGCACCTGGCTAGAGAGACAGTCAAAACAACACTGAAGTCCAGCAAAGCCAGAAGGGCGGAGCTGGAATATATAGGAAGATGGTCACGTGACCGCAAAACACAAGATAGAAACAAAAACAAACAGGAGGGTTCTAACAGTACCCCCTCTTTTATGAGGATCCTCCGGATCCTCCAGGCCTATCCGGAAATCTCCTGTGGAAAGCTCTGACAAGTCTAGGGGCAGAGACATAATCTGCCTTTACCCAGGAGTTATCCTCAGGACCGAAACCTTTCCAAGCGACGAGATACTGCAATCTCCCTCTATGCCCTCTGGAATTCAGGATACGAGAAATTTCATATTGGCCGTCTTCCACCACCGGAGGAACTCTGACAGTGGCCTCCCTATCCGATACATCAGCCTTTTTCAACAAGGAAACATGAAACACAGGATTAATCTTCCAGGAGGTGGGAACCTCCAACCTAACAGCAGACTGGTTAACCACCTGAAGCACCTTAAATGGCCCCACAAACTTCGGACCCAATTTTTTAGAGGGAATCCTCAACCGCAGATTCTTTGAGGACAACCAAACCATGTCACCCACAGTAAACAAAACCTCTTTACGTTTCCTGTTAAAATACTTCTTGGACTTTTTGTTAGCCTCTTGAAGGTTACAACGTACATTAGTCCAAACTCTCTCCAAATCACAGGAAAAATTCTCCTCCTCCGGCACCGCCGACCCCAATTTGGAGAACGAACCAAAAGACGGATGTCTCCCAGTACAACAAAAAAAAGGAGAACACCCAGCAGAGGAGGATGTATGGTTGTTAAGAGCAAATTCTGAGAGTGGCAGAAACTCAGACCACCCCTCTTGATTGTCCGCCATAAAACAACGCAAAAACTGTTCAACATCCTGGTTCTTTCTTTCAGTCTGTCCATTAAACTCAGGATGATAACCAGACGAAAATGACAAATGGACTCCCAACCTGTCACAAAAAGCACGCCAAAAGCGAGCCACAAACTGAGGTCCCCTATCAGAAACAATGTCGGTGGGAACGCCATGGAGCCTGACAATATCCTTAACAAACGCCTTAGCGAGTGTCTTAGCGCAGGGTAGCTTAATGAATGGAACCAAATGACACATCTTGCTAAAACGGTCCACGACCACCCAGATGACAGTGAAACCCTCGGACACAGGAAGGTCAGTAATAAAATCCATTGCCAGATGCGTCCAAGGCGCACTAGGAACCACCAGAGGGCAAAGCAACCCCGCAGCAGGGGTATGTGAACCGTACATTGACGTACCCACTTGATGACTTCCTTCTGCCACCCAGGCCACCAAAACCTGCGACTGATAAGTCTCTTAGTCTCAGAAATTCCTGGATGACCTGCCAACCGAGACTCATAATACTCCACAAACAACTCTCTCCTAAAGGTTCTAGGCACAAACAACCTCCCATGAGGAGTGTTAGATGGGGCATCCTCTTGGGCTTTCAGAATCCCATCTTCCAAAACGGAGTCCAATGCTGCTACCACAACTCCTTCCTGTAAAATGCTCTCCTCCTCCTCGGTACCAACCATGGGAGAAAAGCATCACCTTTAACATTCTTAGTACCAGGGATATAGGTAACAGAAAAATGAAACCGAGAAAAAAAAAGTGCCCACCTAGCTTGACGGGCATTCAAGCGTTTGGCAGCATCCAGATAGATCAAATTCTTATGATCTGTGAAAACCTGAATAGGAAATCTAGCACCTTCCAAGAAATGACACCAATGTTCAAACGCGAGTTTAATAGCCAGCAATTCCTGATTACCAACATCGTAATTAAGTTCGGTCTCTGAAATTTTTTTTAAAAAAAAAAAGCACAGGGATGTACTCCATCCTTGTTCTCCTGAGACAAAACTGCACCGACCCCCACCGAAGAAGCCTCCACCTCGACCAAAAAAGGCTTGGTCTCATCAGGCTGCATAAGGATAGGGGCAGAACTGAACCTCTCCTTGAGATACACAAAAGCTTCAATGGCCTCAGTAGTCCACTGGACCGTATTCGCACCTTTCCTGGTGAGATCGGTCAGCGGCTTAACAATTATAGAAAAATTCTTAATGAATTTCCTGTAATAATTGGCGAAACCCAAAAATCTCTGTATTGGTTTCAAACCAATAGGCCTAGGCCATTTCTGCACAGCCTGAACCTTCACCGGGTCCATCTCAAAGCCCTCGCTGGAGATAATGTAGCCCAAAAAACTAATTCTCTGCACAGCGAACTCACATTTCTCCAGCTTAGCAAAGAGTGAATTATCACTCAATAACTGCAAAACTTCACGTACACTCTGCCAATGAGACTCCAGATCTGGTGAATAAATCAGAATGTCATCCAAATACACAACCACATTCTTACCAATCAAAGGTCTCAGGATGTCATTAATAAGGTTCTGAAAAAACGCGGGTGCATTGGTAAGACCAAAAGGCATCACCAGATTCTCAAAATGACCTACCGGAGTGTTAAGATCAGTTTTCCATTCATCACCCTCCTTCATTCGTAACAAATTGTATGCCCCCCGGAGATCAATTTTAGAGAACCACTTGGCCCCCACTAACCGGTTAAACAAGTCAGGAATTAACGGCAATGGGTAGGAATTGGGTACGGTAATCTTATTAATTTCACGAAAGTCCAGACATGGACGTAAACCGCCGTCCTTTTTTTTAGCAAAAAGAAAAATCCAACGGCACCAGGCGACTTAGAAGGTCTAATATGACCAGCAGCCAAGCTCGTCTGTATGTATTCCTCCAAGGCCTTTCTTTCAGGGATAGTCAGATTAAGTAAGAGACTCTTGGGAAGAGTAGCTCCAGGAACAAACTCAATGGTGCAATCATAGTCCCTATGAGGAGGTAAAACTTGCGACTCCTCCTCTGAAAAAAACTTCCAAAAATCCTGAATAGGTACAGGTAATTCCCCTTTTTCCACAACCGCAATGCGACCATTACAACACTTATCATAGCACTTAGGACTCCAAGACTTAATCTCATTAGTAGACCAGTCTAGTAAAGGATTGTGCAGTTTTAACCAAGGCAAACCTAAAACGACTGGAGAGGGTAAATTATTTAATACCACCAAATCCAAATTTTCTTGGTGAATGCCATTGATAGTGAGGGGAAATGCAGCAACCTTGCGAGTAATACATGTCGAAGGAGTGTTATCAATTGCAATCACAGAAATAGGTGATCACAAAGGTTTGGATTCCAATTTAAGTTTTTCCAAAAAACCGTTATCAATCACATTAAGTGTTGAACCACAATCCACAAATACCTGAAATTCAATCAAATCGTCCTGCAATGAGGTACTCCCTGAAAGAAATACTCCCTTAGAGCTCAAACAAGCAATACGGGCGTAACTGACCTTTTTTTTTTTTCTTTACTTAAACAAAGCTCACAGTTCTTAATCATATGGTCAGTTTTACCACAATAAAAACACAATCCCTTGGAAAACCTGCGGTCTCTTTCCAGAGAGCGGAGTGACATCACCCCAAACTCCATCGGTTCTCCGCCGTCCGAGCAGACCCTCTGGGGACTAGGAGCTGCCATTGCAGGAATTTTTTCATCATCAACCCTGGCACGCAGTCTCCTGTCCACACGTAGAGCTAATTGCATGGCTTCCTGCAAGGTTTCAGGTGCGGGTAATGCAATCAGCAGATCCTTAACCTTTTCACTTAGACCAGCAAGAAAAAAACATTTTAACACCGAATCATTCCATTTCACTTCTGAGGACCACCTTCTGAAGTGTGTACAATAATTTTCAACATCACCTGACCCCTGATTCAAGCGCCTCAGTTCTGTCTCAGCAGATGAGACTCGATCAGGATCGTCATACAATAGCCCCATAGCAGAATAAAAATCCTCCACTGACCTAAAACACGGATCATTAGGTTGGAGAGAAAAGGCCCACCCCTGTGGTTCCATGCGCAAAAGTGACATGATAAACAAAATGCGCTGTGATTCATTCCCAAAGGACCTTGGTCTCAAACGAAAATATAATAAACAAGCATTTTTAAAGGAAAAAAAATCTTGTTGTTTACCATAAAAAATATCAGGGAGTCCTACCTTGGGTTCGACAAAATGCGCCCCAGGACAGCTACTCCCGTGTTTCCGGAGCTCGGACAACTCCAGAGACAATCCCTGCAGGCGTTGAGCCAAATCTTGAACAGAAACTATACTGATCCCCGGATTTCTTTCCTTAAGGTTTTTGTTTGGGCTGGACTTACTGTTATGATCTGCAACATAAACTAGGGAAAGAAGGGGAGAGCTGTCCCTATAGTAAGACTAAGCTGACTCCCTAAATTGTAGCGGGCAACCTGTTCCTTGAGAACAGACCCGCCTTCGTCCTCGGCTAGTCTGAACGGAGACCTATAGAGAAAGGGAGGGGTCCCTAAAAGAACTAAGGACTGGGACAAAAATGGAACACCTCCTAACAGAAGTTGTTGCAGAGCAAAAGATAAACTGACAAAAGTACTAGAGGTCCAGAGGACCAAGCAAACTAGAGATAGATAGGCACAAAAGCACCTGGCTAGAGAGACAGTCAAAACAACATTGAAGTCCAGCAAAGCCAGAAGGGAGGAGCTGGAATATATAGGAAGATGGTCACGTGACCGCAAAACACAAGATAGAAACAAAAACAAACAGGAGGGTTCTAACAATAAACAGGTAAAACAGTCCCAGCAAGTACCCAAGATGGTGCAAATTACAGAGTCCTCACCCTTCCGCTGGCACGCCTGGGATAGAACAGCTGCGATTTTGGGGCTTCCAGAGCCAACTACCGGCACCAGTGGTCCCCCGCTTTTGGCTGGCCCCCAAAGAGAGGAGGTAACGACAAGCTTAGGAAACTAGCCGAGAGCAGTGAGGTCTGCGGCCAGGTGAACTGTTTGTTCCTACCTGGATTCTTCAAGACGTCTCTGAGGGTTCAGCAATGGTCAATGGAGCCGATCTGTATTCCTCCAGCTGGGACCGAAGTCCCCTAAGCTGACATGCTGTAGAATGACACCGAATAAAGGCAGAGACCCCCTTTTTATAGATCACAATTGTCTTTGCAACCATCATTCACAGGTCAAGGGTTAGGGTTAGGGATGAAGGTGGAAGAAGCTCATGACTCATTGTTTGAGCATTTAATCAACTTGCATAGTTTGTCCTCCATTGCTCGACAAATCAACAATTCGCTGGGCTGGTATAATATGAAATTAGTATATTATCAAACAGTATTGCTCCATGTCCCTATCTTGCAAGATTTGCAGACAACAAGTTGCAGTACATCTCAACTCAAGTGTCAACATTCAGTATTATTCAAACAATAGTCTGTGTTAATCAACCAAAGAAGAACACAGGTTAAAAAAGTCAACATAAAAATAAAAAGGTATATTGTTCTTGGAAATCAGAAATCATGTTTGGCATAATTAAGAAGAAAAGCTGTGTTGTCACAAGCATCCATGTATTTGGCATTACTATAGTGACAAGTACCCACTTAATTTACTGTGTGTGTCTCCTGAAGCACAATATGGACACAATGTATTGGGTAATAAAATGGCCAAAGTGCAATTTTCACTCTCCAACATCCATTGCGTGCCAATTTCCGGAAAGTGCCTGTGGAGTCAAGATAATCACTACGCCTATAGATAAATTTACTAAGGGTTATAATTTCCAAAATGGAGACACTTTATGGGGATTTCTACTGCTCTGGTTTTCTGCCATTTTGTTATATTAGGGATTCAATAAATGATGTGTCCCATCTCCTCTGGGATCTGCTCCCCCGATGTCTCCTTCTGTCACCAGGCACCGCCTTATTCATTCTGCAGGTGGCGTTGATGATGGAGGAGATGTCGGAACCAAAAGCTCTGGGTGGCACAGGCTCTGTCCAGCCACTAAGATTAGGATTGCTGGGACCTGTAGTACCATCCAGTCAGGCAGTATGGGGGTGTGTGCTGTCCAGCTGGAGTAATCTGCTCCCTGCTTCAGCCATTTGGAGAGCACCGCACCCTACTAAAGCTGGAAGCATATTGCCGGAAGCTGCCAGATACAGCCTTGTTCTCCTCTGGTTCAGTCCTCTGTGCTCAGCTCCCGGCTTGTGGATTTGTTTCCTGTTGTGACCTCGGCCCGTTTACTGACTACTCTTGTCTTCTGATTTTGTATTTTCTCTGCCCTCTTGGTTATGACCCGGCTACCTGACTATTCTTCTTGGGGTTAAAGGGTGATGAGAAAGGCAATCCCTGGGATCTGGAAAATGGAGTAGATAGAGCCAAGCCTATTCGTGGTGGCCATGTTTTGAGCTGCCAGGTGATCATGAACAGTTCCCCCAATACATTGTGTCTGCAAACTATTCCAGCAAGATCTGCATTCAAATAGCTAAATGTCGCTCCTTCCCTCCTTATCCGTGCTATGTACCCAGACAGTAGTGTACAACCGTATATAGGGTATTGTCGGGTTCAAAAGAAGTTGGAAAATAATTTGTAAGGTCCATTTGTTTCCCATTATCCTTTGTGAAGAATTCCAACACTTATCACCACATAAAGTGGCACACGTCAGATTTGAAAAATGGGTCCTGATTAGGAACAGAAAACTGGCTTCAGGAAGAGATTAAATCAGAGAATTTTGGGCACTAACTACTGAAGTCAAAAACTGTGACTATAGACAATAACACATCTACTGAAATGATCAAACTCAACAGTCTTCTTCAGTAAAAAATGAATAACTTGTGGTGAAACCACTCTGGGGTAATTAGAGTATGGGGCTCGGGGGCTCTTGGGAATCTAAACTATCGTAAGGGACAATATTTTCTGTCAGATGAGTTTCAAGAAGAAATATTAGACTTTCAAGGAGAACTTTTTAAAATAGTGCAGAGCTGAGGTGTCTTAAATTTAGACCTCGGGCATTGGGAAGAGGCAATGGAGACCTTCTTTGAAAGACTACCAGGGCGTTACAGAGACACATAAGTGAGTCAAGCCAATCCCACCACAATCAAACTATCATACAAAATGAACCTGTAAAAAAAAGACAGATTAAAAGATATGTTACATCCCCAACAATAACATATGTAAGGAGAGCTCCAACTCTAAACTCACTAAACGCATTAATTTATGGTGGACCATTGGAGCTACTATGAGTCCGGACCAGAAGAGTAGAGAAAGTATTAGCGCCCCCATTTCAGGAGAGATTGTGCAGTAATCTGAACTCCTTTGGGATCAAAAACAATGTAATTTATGACGTGGGGTGAATCCATGAAACCAGGGCTCGAGCCAACACATCTCCTGCAGGCGTGAATAAATGTATATTACACCCATCAGCCATGCACAGCTTAGAGATATATCATGGCACAGGTGTAATGTTTTCTGTATAGGATATCACAATTCTGTTTGAAGTTAGTTGGTTTGAAAACTCAGGATAAAGGGAAACTCTGTTGTTATTATACAGAAATTCACACTTGGCCCTCACTGCACATTTAATGTTGTATCTCATAAAAGTGAAGTTTGGTCAGAAAGACTGGACCTGGTCTTGTAGGGACCATATGAGAACATTCAGCAGCACAGAAGGTGGATTCATCTAATAAGATATCAGGCACCTAGTAAGCCAACATCATCATTACCCTTCGCTTCCTCTAAGAGGTCCATCATAATTTTTCTTCAAGTGATTTTCTCACTTGTCAGCACATTCTACGTATGCTGACATTTGGCTTTGCAGTTTACAGATCTGGGCAGGTAACGGACAGAGTCTTTTAATCCCAGGGGGTAGGTGGATCCTCCAGGTTGTAAGTTCTACAGAAAATGTCTTTCACAATCACACAAAGTAATGTGAACATTTTTGGATGGAGGAGAATGTTGTGGTAGAGCGGCAAAATGGTGATCACACGATTGTGATATTGCCGGACTACACCACTGATAAAGCAGCCACAGCCGGTGACTGAGAAGAATCTGTGACTTCTCTGTATTCAGTGGTTACTACTCACCTGGGTAGTCATATGTAGGAATCTCCTCTTTACACCGCTCATCACCCCTCACATATGTCTCTGTAGTATTAATATGGATCAGATCTTCACCCTGAAACAAATATTATAAAAGTCAAAGACAGATGGAGAAGTCACCTCTATGATCAGCTCTAATCCTGTCATCTCCACCGTTCTCATTACACAAATATAAAACATAATACTGGTGGATAAAACAAGACTGAACACAAGACCTTTACAGCCGTCTACACATCATAGGAGACATCTCATGACATCTTCTCTGTATCTACCTGAGGAACATTGGGATCTTCTTGTTTACAGTCCTGTGGAAGAAGAGGATGGGGACATCTCTCTGGTGTTGTCCTCTTACTGGATCGATCTGGAGGAAACACATACAGGGACTGAATTCATTCTTTACATACAGATAATTATAGGCCGTGTGTATTTAGTCCTGTCTATTACCTGGAGATGTGAGGGGCTGGGGAACCTCCATCATGACGTCCTTGTATAGATCTTTTTGTCTTTCTAAATACTCCCACTCCTCCATGGAGAAATAGACGGCGACATCCTGACATCTTATAGGAACCTGACACATACAATGATACCGTCATCCCCTCGATCCCTTCATAGCATTACTGTATAAAGTCCCAGCATTCCCAGCAGTGTCACCTCTCCAGTCAGCAGCTCAATAATCTTGTAGGTGAGTTCTAGGATCTTCTGGTCATTGATGTCCTCATGTATCAGGGGGTGAGATGGAGGCCCCATGATTAATCTCTGGTTATGGAGAGACACATTAATAAATCTCCCTCCAGACATTTCCAGAGTCCTCACCTCTCCAGTTCTGTCCATCTGTTATTCCCATAGATAAGAATGATGTAATGTGACGTCATCAGAATCTCTCACCTCTCCAGTAAGCCGGAAGAGGATCTCTAGGGTGAGGTGTAATATCCTCTCCGCCATCTTCTTTTTGTCTCTATCCATTCTTCTCTAGGAAAATTATATAGATAAATTGTTAGTATCTCATATTGTGGGAATCTGAGTGAATTGAAGATGAGTTGGTGTAAAATATATAAAATTCTGTGTAATAAAAAAATTAATAGCATTGTGATGCTGGTATAAAGCAATAATGTGGTAGAGCACTTCATACATGTTGAGGTCAGATAGAGATACCTATGTGTTATCAGTTGGGATTACGGAAGTTATAAAATAATTCAGATACCGTATTTTTCGGACTATAAGACGCACTGGACCATAAGACGCACCTAGGTTTTAAAGGAGGAAGATAGAAAAAAACAAATTAAGCAAAAAATGTGGTCATTATGCTCTGTTAAGTGGGAGGGGGTCTGCTGCTGACACTGTTATAGGGGTAATGTCCCCCAATTCTGTTAATATCCTCCATCCTGGTATATATGGCCCCCTTCTTCCTGTAATAAGTGGCCCCTATCCCCATCCTGGTATGCATAGCACCCCAATCCAAAATCCTGGTAAGCATAGCACCCTAATCCACCATCCTAGTATGCATGGCACCCCAATCCACCATCCTGGCATGCATGGCAGAGCGGCAGCAGGAGATGCGCTGAAGTTACAGTGTGCACGCTATTAAGGAGAATGAATGGTCATTGCTCACCACGCACACAGTCCTGGCGTGGGGAGCAGTGACTATTTCGGCACAGCAGATCACTGTGTGAGGGCGCATGTCAGGGACGCCATGTGCAGCTCACACAGTGAGAATCCTGTCGGCAGCAGAGCGGGATGCAGCGCTGGAGGAGAGAGGAGGGGAGTGTGATTGTTTATTTTTTGTGTGCAGCGTGATGGGGATCAGGGGGTGCCAAGCATACCAGGATGAGGGGGGAGGCTATACATACAGGGATGAAGGGTACCATACATACCAAGAAGAGGGATGAGGGGGACCATACTTATAGGGATGAAGGGTGCCATACATACCAGGAGCCACACTGCAGGCACAGTGTGCCGCTATTAAGGAAAATAAATATTCACTACTCCCCATGCCCATGGGCGTGGGGAGCAGTGAATATTCATTTTCTTTAGTAGCGGGCACAGTGTAGGCTACAGCAGGCGGCTGCTGCATCCAGTGCCCTGCTTCTCTGCCGCTGTCGCTCCCCCCACATCCCCCACCACACACAGCCACAGTATTTATGTATGTTGGACTATAAGACGCACCCCCCACTTTCCTCCAAAATTTTTGAGGAATAAAGTGCGTCTTATAGTCCAAAAAATACGGTAATTTAATAATATAAAGAACGCAACAGTCTTTGTACAGCCAATAAAATATGTTAATGGTTTATTTATTTCCACGTTAAGTTCTGGAAAGAAAAGGTCCAACAAGCTCACCTGTAATAATACCAGCCTATAGCAGTGCCCATCTCCACCTCGCTAATGTCTGAGTCGAAGTCGAGGTCTGTGCCCATTACTTATCCAGCCACGGGCCCATCCATCTGGTCTGTCAAGAGTCACTCTCATCAGTCCATAAAACCTTTGAAAAATCTGTCTTCAGATATTTCTTGGCCAAGTTTTTTCTTGAGTCTTGTTCAGTGGTGTTCGGTATTCAGCCTCGGCCTTGTCTCTGAGCACCGAACACCTTGTACTTCTGGGCATCCAGAGAGGCGGCAGTTCTGGAATATGACAGCTCAAGAGGATAATATCTTCCTGGTCGCTTCAAGTTTGAGTCTCCTGAAATCTTTAGCAGTTAATGCTATTTTTTTTTTCTTTTGTGACCCTGTAGACTTTTGAAGGTTGTGTGATCACACCCAATATCTGAGCAATTTAACCGCTTCGCGACGGCCCACTGTAGATAAACGTCGGCGCTTTCTGGGCTCTGTGCAGCGCCGACGTTTAAAAACGGTGGGTGGTCTCGCAGCGCTCAGGACCCCCAGGGTCCTGCAAGCGCTGCGATTCCGGTGCAGAGCATTAGCTCTGACAGGGAACATCATCGGGACCTGATTGGATCAGGTCCCAGTGATGTTAACCCTTTGCTGTCTTCTATATGCCGTGATCTATAGTGATCGCGGCATATAGAAGACAGCAGGAGGAGAGGGGGTCGTCCACTTACCTCTCCGACGGCCCCCTTATACCTTCCAGGACCTGGCGTTGCTATGGCAGCTGTAGGTCACATGACCACCTCCAGATCTGCCATATATGGTATCCTGCCTGGCTCAGCCTGCAGCTGAAGCCTGGCAGAACACACTGACTGTGAAGCAGTCAGCAAAGATCTCATGTAATGTAATATATGTCTATTACATTACATGAGATTAGTGATCAGAAAAATAAAAATTAATGTCTCATACAGGGACTAAGTAAAAATGTAAAAAAAAAATGTTTTTAAACGGTTAAAAAAAAATCACAAAATAACTAAAAATAAATAAAAAATATTAAACCAATAAATCCGTATATTGATGCAAAACCAAAAAAAGTACACATATTTGGTATCGCCGCGTCCGAAACAACCCGATCTATAAAACTGTCACACTAATTAACTCCTTCTGTGCACACCGTAATAAAAATAAATAAAAAACGGAGCAAAAAAATATGCTTTTTCATCATATCGCCAAACAAAAAGTGGAAAAAAATGCGATGAAAAAGCAAAATGGAAATAAAAATGGTACCGCTGAAAACGTCTTCTTGTTCCGCAAAAAAAAAGCCGCCATACAGCTCCATCAGCCGAAAAATAAAAAAGTTATAGCGCTCAGAATAAAGCAATGCAAAAAAAATATTTTTTCTATAAAATTGTTTTATTGTGTAAAAGCGCCAAAACATAAAAAAAAGAGATTAGTTACTTACCGGTAACGGGATTTCTCGGAGACCATGACAGCACCACGAGAGAGGGAATCCGCCCACCAAGGACAGGAAACCTACAGGCTTAAAAGGGGGCGGCCCTCCTTCTCGCCTCAGTTTGGATTACAGAGCATTGAGAGGACCGCCCGGTTAGTAGACATAGCAACATAATCATGAAACAAACAGTATATACATTTTCTTACAACATCAATGTGTGAGAATAAAGAATGAAAACAGATAAGAAGTGCTCCCAAAAAGGGGTGAAGGGAGGGAATATAAGGGTGCTGTCATGGTCTCCGAGAAATCCCGTTACCGGTAAGTAACTAATCTCTTTATCGGTCGACCATGACAGCACCATGAGAGAATTGCAGAGATGAAGATTCTAGGGAGGGACCACGGCTTGGAGCACCCTTCTCCCAAATGTGAGGTCAGACGAAGCCCCTTTGTAGGAACTCTAAAATCTTCCCAATTGGCGCTCCCTTATCCACTGAAGATTTAGAAAAAGATAAAAACTTGTTCCAAACTTTTGCATAAATTTTGGTAGTGACAGGCTTTCTACTACGTAATAAAGTAGATACTAGACTCTGGGAAAAACCTTTTAGTTCTAGCAGGGACCTCTCAAATTCCACGCCGTCAAGTGGAGGCCCGGAGCTCGCGGATGGAGCACTGGACCCTGGCTGAGGAGATCTGGAACTTCGGGCAGGACCCAAGGGTCCGAGATGGACATGTTCCTCAGGCATGAGAACCAGGGTCTTTTGGGCCAAAAGGGGGCGATCAAGAGGACCCTTGCCTTGTCCTCTCTGATCTTTCTTAGCACCATAGGCAGAAGGTTTAACGGTGGGAAGGCATAGGCCAGACTGAAGTTCCAAGGGATTTGGAGAGCGTCTACTGTCAGGGGCCTTTCTCTTGGATCTAGGGACCAAAAAACCTTTGTCTTCCGGTTTTGCTTTGTGGCGAAGAGATCCACCACCGGAAGACTCCATTTCCGGACTAATAGGGAAAAAATGTCCTGTTTTAGTTCCCATTCGCCTTGCCTTAAAAAATGACGGCTTAAGAAGTCTGCCTTTGAATTTTCTTTCCCTTTGATGTGGAGGGCTGTTAAAGAGAGGAGATGGTGTTCCGAGATCTGAAAGAGATGATCCGCCACTCTCATTAGCGATCCAGCACGAGTACCCACCTGATGGTTAATATAAGCTACTGCTATATTATTATCGGACAGGATCCTAATGTTCTTATTGTGAAGGAATGGTAAGAAATTATTAACAGCCCTATCAACTGCCAGTAGTTCCCTAGTATTAGAGGAAAGAGCTCTCTCAGCATCCGACCAGAACCCCTGGGCAATCATATCCCCCAAGTGAGCTCCCCATCCATGTAGACTTGCGTCAGTTGTAATTATTTCAGATATTCTGACCACCCAGGGAACTCCTCGAGACAAGCTTTCTAAATTCACCCACCACTGTAGAGAGTCAATAGACCGGGGAGATAGGAACATAAGTCTCTCCAAGTGCCCATGTAACGAGACCTCATTCTGTAGGACGTCCCACTGTAAAACTCTGGAGTGGTATTGTGCCCACATTACCCCCGGCAGACAAGATATCAGGGTACCAAGTAAGGACATTGCAGCCCTAAGGGACATGACCGGGTTCGCAAGAGCTCCTTCCACCAGCCTTATGACCTTCTGTTTTTTGGCTTCTGGAAGGAAACACATCTGGAGGTCTGAGTCTAGCATGATACCTAGGAACTGCTGTACTCTCGAAGGGACTACCCTGGATTTCTCCAGATTTAGGATCCAGCCCAGGCCTTCCAGAATAGAGGAGACCAATTTAAGATGGGAGACACATTGAGAGGCTGAGTCTCCAATGATCAAAAAATCAACTAAGTAAGGGATAATTAACACATTATGTTCCCGTACATGAGCCATCACCTCCGCTATCACCTTCGTAAATATTCTAGGGGCTATAGCGAGACCGAATGGCAAGGCCGCAAATTGGAAATGTCTGATTTCATCCCCTATGACCAAGGCCACTCTAAGGTATTTTTGGAAGCTGAATCGAGAGGGAGGGCCGCCCCCTTTTAAGCTTGTAGGTTTCCTGTCCTTGGTGGGCGGCTCTCTCTCGTGGTGCTGTCATGGTCGACCGATAAATATACAGTAAGTGTAGTATCCCTGTAAACGTACTGACCCGAAGAATAACGCTGCCTGATCACTTTTACCACACGCAGAACGGCATAAAAAAAACCCTCAAAAAACAATTCCTGAATTGTTGGTTTTTGTTAATTTTACCTCCCAAAAAACGGAATAGAAAGCGATCAAAAAATGTCACGTACCCAAAAATGGTACCAATAAAAATGTCAACTCGTCCCGCAAAAAACAAGCTGTCACATGACTCTGTTGGACGAAATATGGAAAAATTATAGCTCTCAAAATATGGCGATGCAAAAACTAGATTTTGCAAAAAAAAGCGTCTCTTAGTGTGTGACAGCTGTCAGTCATAAAAACACGATATAAATCTGGTATCTCTGTAATCGCACCGACCCGAAGAATAAAGTAATCTCATCACTTATACCGCACGGGGAACGGCGTAAAAAATAAATAAAACCAATTCTTCACCAGCTACAGATTTGTTTATTATGTCTCCCAAAGATCGCAGTAAGGCTCTGCTCACATTTATCCTGCGCTCTGCGCTGAGCACTTACACCAGAGTTTCCGTGTAAATCTCTGAAATACGTGATTCAGACGGAAGCCATGACGGAAGATTCCCTGTAATGAGGCAGATATAGGCCACTGTGGATGCCGTCCGGCCTGTGATCCCACGGTGTCATTTGTTTTAGGCGTGCATAAAAGTGCGGTTGGCCACAGTTTTGTGCACTTCAGAAAAAAAGGACACCGCTAAACAGGGGCCAGAAGGAGTCCAGAGTAACTCTGCTGCCTCATTACAGTGAATGGATCCCGCAGGGGTTTCATCTGAATTACATCACTTGGAAATTTAGATGGAAACCCCAATGTAAGTGCTCAGCCTAGAGCGCCGGATAAATGTTGCGTAAAATGTTCCCAATAAAAGCTTCAACTCAGTCCTCAAAAAAAGCTAGTCCCCACTCAGGTCCGTCATTTGTTAAAAATATAAGGGACTTCCAAGTTACTGGTAGCAGAAAGGCTCTGGAAAAGCTAAATGGCCCTTGCCCCCCAAAAGAAATTCAGAAAATTTTGTGCTCCCAAATCCAAATGCCTATTCTACAATAATTTGTTCTCCAATTGTCAAATAGCTCTCCGTCCCCCCCAGATCTTGCCGTATGGCTGAGCGGTACGATACAGCCACATATGGGGTATTGCCACTATTAGAAGAAATTGTGTGACACATTTCGGCACCATTTTTACCCATTGCCCGGTGTGAAAATGTAAAATCTGAGGGTAAAACATTTTTTTGTGGTAAAAATATAATTATGCTTTTTTCACTGCCCAATGGTATAAATTAAAAAATACTCACTACTTCCCTAGATGAATTCCTTGAGAGGTGTAGTTTACAAAATGCGGTCAATTGTGGGGGTTTCTGCTGTTTCGGCATGTCAGCGACTCTTCAAATGTGACATGGTGTCTGCTGCCTATCCCAGCCAACATAGCGCTCCTTTCTCTTCCGAACCCTGCCGTACACCAAATCAGTGGTTTTCCCCCACATATGGGGTATCGGCGTACTCAGGAGAAATTGCACAACAAATTTCATGGTGCAATTTATCCTGTTACCCTTATGATAATGCAAAATTAGGGAATGAAAAACATTTTTTATGGGAAAAATGTGAAAATTTTATTTTTACGGCTCAATATTATAAACTTCTGTGAAGCAGCTGGGGGTGCAAGGTGCTCACCACACATCTAGATAAGTTCCCTAAGGGGTCTAGTTTCCAAAATGGTGGCACTTGTGGGGGGTTTCCACTGTTTAGGCACATTAGGGGCTCCCCAAATGCGACTTGGCATCTGCTAATTATTCAAACAAATTTTACATTCAAAAAGTCAAATGGCGCTCCTTCCCTTTCAAACCCTGCCGTGCGCCCAAACAGTGGTTTGCCTCCACATATGGGGTATTGGCGTGTTCAGGAGAAATTGCATAACAAATTTCATGGTGCAATTTATGCTATTACCCTTATGATAATGCAAAATTAAGGGATGAAAAATGTTTTTGTGGGAAAAATGTGAAAATTTTATTTTTACAGCTCAATATTATAAACTTCTGTGAAGCACCTTGGGGTTCAAGGTGCTCACCACACATCTAGATAAGTTCCCTAAGGGGTCTAGTTTCCAAAATGGTGTCACTTGTGGGGGGTTTCCACTGTTTAGGCACATCAGGGGCTCCCCAAATGCAACATGGCGTCCGCTAATTATTCAAACAAATTTTACATTCAAAAAGTCAAATGGCGCTCCTTCCCTTTCAAACCCTGCAGTGCGCCCAAACAGTGGTTTGCCTCCACATATGGGGTATCAACGCGTTCAGGAGAAATTGCACAACAAATTTCATGGTGCAATTTATGCTATTACCCTTATGATAATGCAAAATTAAGGGATGAAAAATGTTTTTGTGGGAAAAATGTGAAAATTTTATTTTTACAGCTCAATATTATAAACTTCTGTGAAGTACCTTGGGGTTCAAGGTGCTCACCACACATCTAGATAAGTTCCCTAAGGGGTCTAGTCTCCAAAATGGTGTCACTTGTGGGGGGTTTCCACTGTTTAGGCACATCAGGGGCTCTCCAAACGCAACATGGCGTCTGCTAATTATTCAAACAAATTTTACATTCAAAAAGTCTAATGGCGCTCCTTCCCTTCCGAACCCTGCAGTGCGCCCAAACAGTGGTTTTCCCTCACATATGGGGTATCAGCGCGCTCAAGAGAAATTGCACAAAAAAATTTTGCAGTCCATTTTTTCCTGTTACCCCTGTGAAAATAAAAAAAATTGGGTCTAAAGTAACATTTTTGTGAAAAAAGTTAAATGTTAATTTTTTTCTTCCACATTCCAAAATTTCCTGTGAAGCACCTGAAGGTTTAATAAAGTTCTTGAATGTGGTTTTGAGCACCTTGAGGGGTGCAGTTTTTAGAATGGTGTCACTTTTGGGTATTTTCTGTCATAAAGACCCCTCAAAGTGACTTCAAGTATGATGTGGTCCCTAAAAAAATGTTTTTGCAAATTTTGTTGGAAAAATGAGAAATCACTGGTCAACTTTTAACCCTTATAGCTCCCTGACAAAAAAAAATTTTGGTTCCAAAATTGTGCTAATGTAAAGTAGACATGGGGGAAATGTTATTTATTAACTATTTTGTGTGACATATCTCTCTGATTTAAGGGCATGAAAATTAAAAGTTTGAAAATTGCAAAATTTTCTAAATTTTCGCCAAATTTCCGATTTTTTCAAAAATAAACGCAAGTGATATCGAAGAAATTTTACCACTATCATGAAGTACAATATGTCACGGAAAAACATTCTCAGAATCAGGGGGATCCGTTGAAGCGTTCCAGAGTAATTACTTCATAAAGTGACAGTGGTCAGAATTGAAAAAATTGGCCCGGTCACGAAGGCAAAAACAGGCTCTGGTGCGAAGTGGTTAAGGAGTGCTGCATCCCTCTGTAAGACTTTTAACCATTTTTGAGATTTTATAATCAGTTAAAACTCTTTTTGGCCCATTTTGCCTGAGGAAAAGAAGCTGCCTAATAATTCTACACAACACCTGGTCTACTTCATCCAATAAACAAATGTTTATATAGCTTGCATTTGGAAAATCTGCATAAAAATGACGTTATGGTCAAAATATTCACTTGCCTAATAATTGCGCAGACAGTGTATGTTTCAAAGTGATCAAGAAAACTATTTTTTATTCTCCACTGCTATAAGCTATGGGTGCAATGTTCAGGAATCATCCCTCAATCCATAGAACGTGGACTCCACATCTCACCCCTGACAAAGCCAAAAAGTGAAAATAGTTGGGTAATATTCTGAAGCTTGTCTCCATTGTCATTATATGTTATAAGCAAGTTTAAATCTCTCAGTTCTTTCAATGTGTCTTAGGGGTGCACTGTTTTATATGGTAATACATAAAGAAACACTGGTATGGTGGCACCTAGGAGGGTGCAGTGTATGCTCAGGTGTTACAAAAAATAAATGATTACAACCATATCCTGTAGATTACAGCAAAAGAGAAGAACGACCCTATTAGTGGTGTGGGCTGTGGGGCACTAAAACTATGGGGGTAACAAATATGAGGATCATTACTGTATATGGCACTGAGAGGGGGGCTATTACTTTATAGGGCACTATAGATGGTTATAGCACTATGTGGAAGTGGAGAAAAATTCGGGCAGGACAAGGAGAGTAATGAAAAATATATATATAAAAACGACAAAATATAAAAAAACACAAACAATAATTTAGTTTATATCACCCCCGCCAAGTAAATAGCAAAATGTAATACATTGAAAACATTATTCGGTATTGCCATGCACGTAACTGCCTGAATTAATACAATTTTGAAATATTTTTTCCCATGTGGTATAAATTCAAAACACTAGGAAAAATGGTTTTGATCACCACAATTCCACATTAAAATGTAATAAAAAGCTATTAAAATGTCATATTTCCTCCAAAATTGTATCAACAAAAACAAAGAAAACAAGAAATAATTATTGAAACCGGTCCATCGATGGAAGAATGAAAATAGTTACGGGTCTCAGAAAATGGCGACATGAAAAAATTGTTAAAATACTAAATTTTCAGCCCAGGTGACATCATAACTATAGCGCATTAGACCGCTGCAGTCAACCACTGATCTCAGAACTGATGCCAATTTATTCAGTATGAACCGTTGAGCTCAGTGACTGGCTGCGGTTGTCACACACGCTAAAGACATGACATCACCACTGCAGCCTATAAAGAAGACCCGAGCAGCAGCAGAGAGCCGGCACTGGAGCAGGGGAAGGTGAGTAATGCTGATTGTAGTATTTGTTACACAGGCTCGTAGATTGTGTTCAGAACACTAAAAGTGGAAACCTCTTCTCTACTGGTACAGGGCACATTGTGGTGTTCAAAGTTGTAATGAGCCCTAGTCTGAGGACACAGGAATAATGATGAGATGGCCTGAGAGCAGAGAGGAACGCTGAGGAGAAGGTCTGAGGGAAGAGAGGAACGCTGAGAAGGCAGCCTGATTGCAGAGAGGAATGCCAATAAGATGGCCTGACGTCAAAGAGGAATGGTGAGGAGATGTCTTGAGGGTACAGAAGAGAGCTGAGGAGACAGCCTGTGGGTAGAAAGGAGGGCTGAGAAGACAGCCTGAAAGTGGAGAGGAATGTTGAGGGGATGGCCTGAGGTTAGATATGAGCACTAAGGAGGCAGCTAGAGAGCAGAGAAGAAAGGAGATGGCCCAAATACAGAGAGGAGCGCTGAGGAGACAGCCTGAGAGCAGAGAGGTGCACTGAAGAGACAACCTGAGGGTAGAAAGGAGCACTGGGGAGACAGCCTGAGCATAGAGCTGAGGAGACAGCACGAGTGTAGAGAGTAGCGCTGAAGAGACAGCCTGAGCGTAGAGAGGAGTGCGAAGGAGGCAGCCTGAGAGAAGACAGGGACACTGAGGAGACAGCTTATTTAGAGAGAAGAGCTGAGGAGACTACCTGGGAGCATAGAAAAGTGATGAGGGGACAGACTTAGGGCAGAGGGGATCACTGAAGAGATGGCCTGAGAGCAGAGAAAAGCACTGAGGGGATTGCCTGAGGATAGAGGATCGCCGGGGAGTTTCAAAGAGGAGCAATGACGAGATGGCCTGAGAGGAGACAGGAGCGCTGAGGAGACAACCTGGGAGCAGAGGGAAGCACTGAGGAGACGGCCTGAGAGCAGAGAGGATCACTGAGGAGATGGCCCGAGAGCAGACAGGAGCGCTAAGAGATGGCCTGAGAGCAGACAGGAGCGCTGAAGAGATGGCCTGAGAGCAGAGAGGATCGCTGAGGAGATGGCCTGAGAGCAGTGCTGAAGAGATGGAGTGACAGCAGAGAGGAGAACTGAGGAGATGGCCTGAGAGCAGTGCTGAAGAGATGGAGTGACAGCAGAGAGGAGAACTGAGGAGATGGTCTGAGAGTAAAGAGGAGCGCTGAGGAGATGGCCTGAGAGCAGAGAGGAGAACTGAGGAGATGGCCTGAGAGTAAAGAGGAGCGCTGAGAAGATGGCCTGAGAGTAAAGAAGAGAGCTGAGGAGATGGGGTGAAAGCAGAAAGGAGCGCTGAGAAGATGGCCTGAGAGCAGAGAGGAGCGCTTAGATGACCTGAGAGCAGAGAGGAGCACTTAGATGGCCTGAGAGCAGAGAGGAGCGCTGAGGAGATGACCTGAGAGCAGAAAGGAGCACTGAGGAGATGGCCTGAGAGCAGAGAGGAGCCCAAGGAGATGGCCTGATAGCAGAGAGGAACATGGAGGAGATGGCCTGAGTGCAGAGAGGAGCCCAAGGAGATGGCATGATAGCAGAGAGGAACATGGAGGAGATGGCCTCAGTGCTGAGGAGATGGGCTGAGAGTAAAGAGGAGCGTTGAGGAGACCAACAAGAAAATGCAGAGGAGATGGTCTGAGGATAGAGAGGAACACCGAGGAGACGGCCTGAGAGTGGATTTATAAGAACAACAACAACTTAGGTGAGAAATATGATAGGAATCTTGACAGAAAGTTGACGGAGCTCATTATAGTCAGTGGTGACAGTCGAACTCCACTCCTGGGCATCTAATGGTGAATCCATCTCCAGTCTGTTTTCCATTGCTTTATTCCTACAAAGTAACAGAACAACGGACGGATTTAGCAGTAAACACAGCCTTAGTCTGGGGTCCCACTAGCGTATGGCATCCGTTGCGAGAGCATCGGATGTGATATGCTAATGACATTCGGCTCCTGCTCTGCGGCGAGCGGGAGCCGAATGTCAGTGCTCCATGCTGCGATCCTCTCTCATGAAGAGGATCACGGCATAGCTGCGGAGGGGACGTAGAAATCAATTTCTCCATCTCCTCTGCTGCTGGCATCGGTGGGTATCGCACTGCACTCGGGTGTTATCCGAGTGCAGTGCGATGTTTCACACGCACCCATAGATTATATGGGTGCGTGTGATCCGATTCCAGCACGCAATCGCAGTATGCTGAGATTGTTTTCCAGCCCAATCGCAATCTGATCGGTGCTGTAAAAAAAAACGCAACTGAGCACAGAAACATGGGATTAAATTGGTCCGAATGCAATCTGATTTTTTATCGGATTGCATTCGACCAATTTAATTGCAAGTGAGAGTGAGGCCTTAAAGGGGTTGTCCATTTACTTTATGTTTTCAAGGTAGAATCAAATGGTAATGGGTGGTGTTAGGGGTTAGAGGAATGGTTATGGACGTGACCTAAGATGTCATGATGTACAATCTATCCCTCTTTATATTCCATGACAGTTGGGAGGTCACACAAATGTAGAAATCTAATTTAATTAATGCAATTGCAATGTGTGAATAAAGTCTATAGAGGGTGTGAGCCCCAATGGGGACTGTGATAGTAATGTGTGTACAGCGCTGCGGAGTATGGTGGCTATATAGAGAATAATGGGGAATCTCCACATACCTCCACTTGCAGAGCCGCCACCACATATATGGCTGCTCTGTGCGCACAGGAGCTGTGATGAGGTCACAGGAGGGGAGGAGTCAGGGGTCACATGATCAGGGGCCTCAGAGGATGCAGGACTCCACTGTACCCGGCAGGATGGAGCGTGTACAAGTGTTTAGTGTGTGGTGAGCATCTCTATTAGGTTATAGGCCAGACACTATATACCACACTTATCTGTGTGACTGGCGCCTTATATCGGCCTTATCCATGCGCACTTATAATACTGCGCAGCCGCCCCTCCATGAACCGACGGTGTGAGTGGTTGTTTCATCTATTTTGCACCTGTGCTGACTCCGACTTTATCATGGGGACTGTTGTGTCCTGCAGTGTATTTGATATTGTGTCTGTCACGATTCCTCCGCTCAATGTGTCTTGGACGCAGTGACTGACAGCTCAGTCATCTAATCTAGCGCAGGGACGTGCTGAGCTGTCAGTACTTTGATTGACAGCTCAGCCGTCCAATCTGAGATTGGGAGATGCTGAGTTTCCTTCAGGTGTGTAAAGTGTTCCCTGTTCCTAGTGATTAACCTGCTACTTACCTGAGCTGTCAGTCTCAGATAGCTGCCAGTTGTAGCTTTCAGCTCAATGTGGTTTGTTCCCTCTGTGCTTTGTGCTCTGAATTTAGACATTCTGGTATTCTGTTGCCAGACCCTGGCTTTCCCTATTGACTACCCGTTTGTATTACCCTTTTTGCCTTGACACACGCTGACCTTGGAATTCTGACTCTGGACTGTGACCTGACTAGGAAGATTTATGGTGGGCGCTGTCATGCTGAAGACAAGGATGAGAAAGGGTAGAAAAACAAAAAACATATTAAAAGATAGCAATGTGTTTCAAAATCGATCTGATATCTTCCTCGGGTCATCATAAAGCTTTTTTTTCCTCATTTTTTTGCCTCCTTCTGTCAACTTGAACAGTGGAGAAGCAGTCTATAAGAGGAATACCATTGTGCTACTTCTCTCAGCACAGTTGTGCCTGACCGTCTCAACTCCACCAGGTGGTGGGAACATTGCATCGACCCTTCCCTGTTTCTTATCACCAGGACTTCACCATGGAGCTACATAAACTTCTATGAAGTCGTCATGCTCAGGTCAGGAGAGACCCACGGCCAGTTCATACATTGCACAGACATCTAAATGAACCTTTAGTATTATTGAGCACAATAACTTTGGAGGGGAACAAAGTTGAGCATTATTATGGTCTATGGCAATTGGGGGTGGCGGGTGTATTACTATTACCGCAGGGCTTGCCTGAGCAAGGGGGCATCTGCCTGTTGGCTACCTCACAAGTGCTGACTCTCTGTGTGGTTACATATACTGTAAGCCTGTCTATATGTGGGTGTATGTATGGATAAGGTCTGCATATATGTATGATTATATATATATATATATATATATATATATATATATATATATATATACTGCTCAAAAAAATAAAGGGAACACTTAAACAACAGAATATAACTCCAAGTAAATCAAACTTCTGTGAAATCAAACTGTCCACTTAGGAAGCAACACTGATTGACAATCAATTTCACATGCTGTTGTGCAAATGGAATAGACAATAGATGGAAATTATTGGCAATTATCAAGACACCCTCAATAAAGGAGTGGTTCAGCAGGTGGGGACCACAGACCACATCTCAGTACCAATGCTTTCTGGCTGATGTTTTGGTCACTTTTGAATGTTGATTGTGCTTTCACACTCTTGGTAGCATAAGACGGACTCTACAACCCACAGAAGTTGCTCAGGTAGTGCAGCTCATCCAGGATGGCACATCAATGTGAGCTGCGGCAAGAAGGTTTGCTGTGTCTGTCAGCGTAGTGTCCAGAGCCTGGAGGCGCTACCAGGAGACAGGCCAGTACACCAGGAGACATGGAGGGGGCCGTAGGAGGGCAACAACCCAGGAGCAGGAACGCTACCTCAGCCTTTGTGCAAGGAGAAACAGGAGGAACACTGCCAGAGCCCTGCAAAATGACCTCCAGCAGGCCACAAATGTGCATGTGTCTGCACAAACAGTTAGAAACCGACTCCATGAGGGTGGTATGAGGGCCCGACGTCCACAGATGGGGGTTGTGGTCACAGCCCAACACTGTGCAGGACGCTTGGCATTTGCCACAGAACACCAGGATTGGCAAAGTCGCCACTGGCGCCCTGTGCTCTTCACAGATCAAAGAGGGCTCACACTGAGCACATGTGAGAGACGTGACAGAGTCTGGAGACACCGTGGAGAGCGATCTGCTGCCTGCAACATCCTTCAGCATGATCGGTTCGGCAGTGGGTCAGTAATGGGGTAGAGTGGCATTTCTTTGGAGGGCCACACAGCCCTCCATGTGCTCGCCAGAGGTAGCCTGACTGCATTAGGTACCGAGATGAGATCCTCAGACCCCTTGTGAGACCATATGCTGGTGCGGTTGGCCCTGGGTTCATCCTAATGCAGGACAATGCCAGACCTCATGTGGCTGGAGTGTGTCAGCACTTCCTACAAGATGAAGGCATTGAAGCTATGGACTGTCCCGCCCGTTCCCCAGACCTGAATCCAATGGAGCACATCTTGGACATCATGTCTCGCTCCATCCACCAAGGTCATGTTGCACCACAGACTGTCCAGGAGTTGGCGGATGCTTTAGTCCAGGTCTGGGAGGAGATCCCACAGGAGACCATCCACAACCTCATCAGGAGCATGCCCAGGCGTTGTAGGGAGGTCATACAGGCACGTGGAGGCCACACACAATACTCAGCCTCATCAGGAGCATGCCCAGGCGTTGTAGGGAGGTCATACAGGCACGTGGAGGCCACACACAATACTGAACCTCATTTTGACTTGTTTTAAAGGACATTACATCAAAGTTGGATCAGCCTGTAGTGTGTTTGTCCACTTTAATTTTGGGGGTGACTCCAAATCCAGGCCTCCATTGGTTAATAAATTTGATTTCCTTTGATGATTTTTGTGTGATTTTGTGGTCAGAACATTCAACTTTGTACAGAACAAAGTATTCAATGAGAATATTTCATTCATTCAGATCTAGGATGTGTTATTTCAGTGTTCCCTTTATTTTTTTGAGCAGTGTATGATAAGGTCTGCACATACAGTATATGTGCATTTTATATATTTATGTCTACTACAAAAAAAGGATACAACTTTGTCAATTACGTGCTGTTTATATGGAATATTTTTTTAAAGGAAAAAACCAATGATGTGGATATACGTATTGTGTCTTATGATGTAAGAAAATGCAGGTTATGCAGACACGATGTTTTCATACGTTTGTCATTAAACTCATCTCCTCTCGATCATGTCAGGTTCCCCAGGCTTCCCAAATTATCCCCATTATGATTCAGAGACTTATGTACACATAACCTACCAGTTTTTTTAGGAGAATTAAATAAACAATTGGTGTGTGGGGACTTCACTATATGATCGTCGTGTAATGTTCACTATTGATATAATCACAATGCTGCTTGAATGCAGCACAATCATGAGAGCAGCAGTTTCCAAGCCACATGCTTTGTATTATATCATTGTTGTTGTATCAATATACACACGTGGTCAAAATTGTTGGTAGCCCTCGTTTAATGAAAGAAAAACCCACAACGGTCACAGAAATAACTTGAATCTGACAAAAGTAATAATAAATTAAAAATCTTTGAAAACTAACAAATGAAAGTCAGACATTGCTTTTCAACCCTGCTTCCACAGAATTAAAAAAAAAATTAAACTCATGAAATAGGCCTGGACAGAAATGATGGTACCCCTGAAAATAATGTGACAAAAGGGACATGTTAAATCAAGTTGTGTCCACTAATTATCATCACAGGTGTCTACAATCTTGTAATCAGTCAGTGGGCCTGTATATAGGGCTACAGATACTCACTGCGCTGTTTGGTGACATGGTGTGTACCACACTCAACATGGACCAGAGGAAGCAAAGGAAAGAGTTGTCTCAGGAGATTAGAAAGAAAATTATAGACAAGCATGTTAAAGGTAAAGGTTATAAGACCATCTCCAAGCAGCTTGATGTTCCTGTGACTGGAGTTGCACATATTATTTAGAAATTTAAGATCCATGGGACTGTAGCCAACCTCCCTGGACGTGGCCGCAGGAGGAAAATTTATGACAAATCAAAGAGACGGATATAATACGAATGGTAACAAAAGAGCCCAGGAAAACTTTTAAAGAGATTAAAGGTGAACTTCAAGCTCAAGGAACCTACAGATCACTACAGATCACTACAGAACCTACAGATCAGACCTACAGTTCACTACCCATTCCTGCTAATACATGTGGGGACAAATGACACCGCAAGAAAGGACCTGGAAACCATCTGCAGTGACTTTGAAGACTTAGGCAAGAAAGTGAAAGAATTGGGAGCGCAGGTGGTCTTCTCATCCATCCTCCCAGTGGATGACCATGGAACAATGAGGTGGAATAAGATTCTACAGGTGAACAACTGGCTACGTCGATGGTGCCGTCAGCAAGGATTTGGATTTCTGGATCACGGAATGAATTACCTATACGATGGACTACTTGCTAGAGATGGGGTGTGTGGCACCCCAGGGGTCTGGTCTCCACAGTAATAGCAATGTTATGTCTGAGAGCAGGTGGGAGGTCTCTTGGTCAGGAATCCTATGCATGCTACACCTCCTGCCCAGTCCTGGGAGGGGAAGAACTTCCCCTATATAAAACTGGGGCTGAGGCAGGGTTAGAGAGAAGAAGAGAAGAGAAGAAGAGGAGCAGCTTAGGAAAGAAAGATCAGGAGCTCAGTGGGAGCAGTGCTAAAAGGAATCAGGGGCTGGCAGCTGAAGAGCTCGCCCTGATTGAAGAGTTACCACCGGACCCGGAGTCCGAGGCTGTGGGGATTAACCCAGACCCAGCAGCAGAAACCGCCCGGCAGGGGATTTCAGGTCCTCTGGCCAAGAAACCCGAAGGCACGGTCACACGCGTGGGACCAGCACCGCCGTCGTGGAGCGGAAGCCACTAGAAGGCCCCGAGTCACTGGCCATACGGGTGAGCACCACACGGTACACTCAGGGACGTGGGCTACCTTTACCCGCCTCTAGCAAGGAAGCCAGAAGAGTACAATTAGTTGGGGAGGCCTACAACTCCGCCTGGCCAAGGGGGATCCCATCTGCTCAAGGACTGACCAGGCCCCGACCGCTAGCCAGTACTCCGGGAGGGTCTATCTTTGTCACCAGTAAAGACCCTGAATTACACCGCATCGTCTCTGAGTGGTTCCTACTACCCCCATCATCCACGTCGGCTGCCCTGAGGCTATACCCCTCCCGTTGGGGGTTATACCATCCACGCTGCACCATCCTTCCACCGGCCTCAGCGGTCTGCCCTGCAGCGGCAGCTCCACAGCTGCATTCAACGGGTGGCGTAGTCGTCCTACATCTACTGCTAATATACCGCCACTTAGTCTGACACCCTGGGCACGGACCGGGTCACCGCCACAAGGACTACTACCCCTATCCAGATCCGGCTCCGGGTATCCCTTGAACATGGCCCAGGGGGCGCGTCAGGGTGCACCTTACGAAGACTAGAAAACATGTATTTGGAAGTCGCCTTGCTACACTCATCAGGAGAGCTTTAAACTAGAACAATGTGGGAAGGGAAGCAAAAGGCCAGAAAAAGCCATACAGCTGACAAATACTATTGAGATCTCTGCTACTGGAAGTGGAAAGAAAGAACAAAGACAAAAAAATCAAAATAAAAATATGAGAGGAAGAGAAACCAATCACAAACTAAAATGTTTTTATACAAATGCACAAAGCATGGGCAACAAACAAGGAGAATTGGAACTACTAATGCAGGAAAAGAAATATGATGTCATTGGAATCACTGAAACTTGGTAGGACGATACACATGATTGGAATAAAAGGCTAAAAGGATACAACTTATTTGCAAGAAACAGACTTGATAAACGAGGAGGAGGTGTCGCATTGTATGTTAGAAAAGCGTATATCTGCACAGAGATTGAAGCTTCAGAGACTGGGAGTTCTGTGGAAACTGTTTGGGTAAGAATACAAGGAGAGAACAACGGAAAGGACACCATTGTAAGCATTTACTACAGGCCACCTGGGCAAGCTGAAGATATGGATGAACTCTTTATGTATCAAATGACCAAGTTCTCCAAAAAATATGACGTAGTGGTCATGGGAGATTTCAACTATCCAGACATTTGTTGGGAATCTCTCTCAAGTAAAACTAACAGGTCAAGCAAATTCTTATCCTCTCTTGCTGACAACTTTATCTTCCAAAAGGTAGGGGAGAAAACAAGGGGATCTGCTACTTTGGATCTAATCCTTATAAACAGGGAGGAAATGGTTGAGGAGGTAAATGTGGCTGGGACCCTAGGAGGCAGCGATCATGCTATTATAGAATTTTGGATAACTAGAGGAGGAAGACATGTGAAGACTCAAACTTCAAGGTTAGATTTTAGAAAGGCAGATTTTAAGAGACTCAGAAAGAGAATAGGAGGGATCCAATGGCTGGATGTCCTTAAGGACAAAAATGTCCAGGAAGGATGGGAAATTTTTAAAAATGAGATTCTCAAAGCACAATCGTTAACAATCCCGAAAAGTAGGAAGAATGGGAAGCATTTAAGGAAACCAGGATGGATGAACACAGAACTTAAACACATGCTAAAAAGAAAGAAAGAAATGTTTATTAAATGGAAAGAGGGAGGCATATCTAAAGAAGATTATAATGCAGTCTGCAGATCCTGCAGGGCACGTAGCAGGTTAGCTAAAGCTGACAATGAATTAAGGCTTGCAAGAGATGTCAAAAGCAATAAAAAAGGATTTTGGGGGTATGTCAAAAGTAAAAGAAAAGTCAAAGATGCTATAGGATTTTTACAGGATGAAAATGGAGAAATGGTAAGAGAGGATGTTGAGAAGGCCGAACTTTTTAATTCCTATTTTGCATCTGTTTTCTCTCAGAAAGAAAATGTAACATCAACTGATCTTCACTGTCCTTTTAAAGGAATAGAAGAATCCAAGTTATCTGTAAACAGAAAGATTGTGAGGAAATATTTAGCTAACATAAATGAGTTCAAGTCTCCAGGTTCAGATGAATTACACCCCAGAGTACTGAAGGAGATCGTAGAAGAAATTTTAGAACCACTCTCCATAATCTTTGAAAATTCTTGGAGAACAGGAGAAGTCCCAGAAGACTGGAGAAGAGCAAATGTTGTTCCTATCTTCAAAAAGGGGAAGAAGGTGGACCCAGGGAACTATATGCCGGTGAGTCTGACTTCTATACCAGGAAAGATCTTTGAACAAATTATTAAACAACATGTATGTAAGTGACGCGCCCCCTGGGCCTGTGCCGCTGCTGCTGTGCAGGGGGAATACCCGGAGCCGGATCGCTGGGGGTTGTAGTTCTCCGTGGCGGTGACCCGGTCCGTGCCCAGGGTGGTCAAACCAGTGGCAGTCTAAATGTTGTAATAAGTGTCCGACTACGCCACCCGTGGATTGCGGTCAGTGGGGACCGCCGCTGCGCTGCCGACCGCTGAGGCTGATGTTGGTTGCGCAGCCGAATATGGGATAACTCCCCACGGGAGGAGTATTGCCTCAGGGCAGCTAATGTGAGAGATGATGGGAGTGATGGTGAGAGTGTCCCAGTACTAATGGTGCTGGAGCGGCAAGGAATCACAGAGACGTGAGGTGCAGTTCAGGGTCTTTACTGATGGTACAAGGCAGACCCTCCCGGGAGTACTGGCTAGTATAAGGGGCCTGGTCAGTCTGCGAGCAAGCAGGAGTTCCCCTGGCCAGGTGGAGTTGTAGGCCTCCCTGTTAATCTGCACTCTTCCTGGCTACCTTGCTGTCAGCGGTTACAAGTAGCCCACGTCCCTGAGTATACCGTGTGGTGCTCACCCGTATGGCTGGTGACTTGGGGACTTCTGTTAGCCTCCGCTCCTGGATGGCGGCGCTGGTCCCTTCTCTGTGACTGAGCCTCCGGGCTTCTATGGCCAGAGGACCTGGAATCCCCTGCCGGCTGGTTTCTGCTGCTGGGTGTAGATCAGTCCCCACAGCCTCGGACTCCTGTGTCCGGTTTTAGTGTCTTCGTCCAGGGCGAGCTCTGCTCAGCTCCAGCCCCTGGACTTCTGCTACTGCTCCTACAGAGCTCCTGTTCTTGCTTTCCCTGTGTCTGGAACTGTCTGCAGCTCCACTCTGACTCTGACTACTCTGCTTGTTCTGCAGGCTCTGTCTCTGTCTGCTCTAATCCCGCCCCAGACCCAGTTTAAAAGGGCAGATTCCTCCCCTCCCAGGTCTGGGCGGACCGTGTTGCATGTTTAGGGATCCTGACCAGAGAAACCTCCCACTTGCTCTCAGACATAATATCTCTATTACTGTGGCAACCAGACCCCTGGAGTGTCACATTGCCCCCTAGTAAATTTTAGTACTCCGGGACTAAACACATTTTTAAAGAAACATAAATACAAGGTATAACAATAACAAGACAACATATTTACAAGAAGCTTTAGTCTGTAGAGGTCACGGCGTTTCCGTGACCGGGTGTCCATATCACCCTAGGTGAAGTTTATGAAACAAAGGGGGTGTCCATGTCACCCAACAAGGCGAAGTCTTGGCACAGAATAGGGGGACCTGTCCAAAGCAAACCCCTTGCGTTGTCCTTGGGCGTGGCTGCAAGGGTAGACTAACTACTTTGGGCCGCAAGGAGGCCACGCCAGACAGGTTTTCTCTTCCGCGGCCGTCTTCGCAAGAGGCACCAAGGTGCAACTATCTACAAAACTGTTCCGGTTATCCAGCGTCCATAACCTGTTAGTCCAAATAAATCTGCAGGGTAACTGAGAAACATAATTAGTAACAGGCAACAAACAAACCATAAACATTTTTCAATAAACAGTCAACTTTACAGTGCACTGGTTTAGATTCTCCAGCGAGCGGGCATCTGACCTCTAGTGACTCTAGTGGACCTACGGAGTTCACTAACTGGTTCTGCACTACAGGGTGTAGGAGGTGTTATGGGCAAGCTGGGCAGCTTTCTGCGCACTCTTTGGCTCACTAGGGGCACGGCAGGCTCACTACTAGCAGAGGGTTGATCCTCCTGGACTGCTGGTGTGGATTCTTCTGCCTCTTGGGCCGGCTGCTCTTCCAGCTCTACCGGTTCCTCTGTAGGCACTTGCGGGGCTGGCTGGAGAAAGGTGAGGACGGGTACTACGACAGCGCCGTTTACTTGTGTCCAAGACCGGGGGAAGTGTCCGAGTACGGTACTGATCATTTCTTCCCTTTCCTCTGCGGGTTGAGGGTTTTCTTGATCTTCTTCAGGGCTTTGCAGCTGCTCGGGACACTTCTTCAGGTGGTCTCTGGAGACAATGGCTGTGGTTTCTCCTCCATCCTTACTGATTACGCAGATTTTTGGGTTCTCATGGCTTGATGGCAGTACGGTGTACGGGTCCTTCTCCCACTGGTCGTCCAACTTGTGGAGCCGCCTCTTCCTCTTCAAGACCTGCTCTCCAGGTACCAGGGGAACAGCGGGAGCATACTGGTTATAAGCCTTCTCTTGCCTTTCTCTAGCTTGAGACAGACTTCGCTCGACGCTCTCCTGTACTTTCCGATACTGCTGCTGCCGTTCTGTATCCCAGTCTGCCTCTGGCGAGGTGTCCTCAGGCGTCAGGACTCCCATATCCAGGTCAATAGGCAGCTTACCAGGTCTTGCTCTCATTAGGTAAGCCGGGGTACAGTTGGTGGAACCTACAGGGATGTGGTTATACAGGTCCACCAGATCGGGCAGTTTCTCAGGCCACAGACTGCGTTCTTCCAGGGGCAGTGTTTTTAGCAGATCTATCACCACCTGGTTCATCTTCTCGCAGAGTCCATTGGTTTGAGGGTGATAGGGCGTTGTTCTTATCTTCTTGCAGCCATACAGGTTGCAGAACTCCTGGAAGACCTCAGCTTCAAAGGCTGGTCCTTGGTCTGTCAGCACTTGGTCCGGGTACCCGTGTGGACGGCAGAAGTGCTGCTGGAAGGCTCTAGCTGCTGTTTGAGCCGTTAAGTCCTTGACCGGGACCACCACCAGGAACCGGGAGTAATGATCCACTATTGTGAGGGCGTAGACATACCCAGATCTGCTTGTAGCCAGTTTCACATGGTCCAGGGCTACCAGTTCCAGTGGCTGTCTGGTGATGATGGGCTGCAGGGGAGTCTTCTGGCTGGCTCGGTCTTTTCTTCTCAGGTGGCATGGCCAACAGTCTCTGCACCACCTCTCGATGGCTCCTCTCATGCCTACCCAGTAGAACCGTTCACGCAACAAGAACTCCAGCTTCTTCCATCCGAAATGCCCTGCTCCGTTGTGGTATGCCTCCAGAACCATAGCCGCGTCTCGTCTTGGGACCACTACCTGCCAGGTCAGCTCATGTGTTCGAGAGTTAACCATTCTCCGGCACAGCTTCTCCCTGTAGAGGAACAGCTTACTTTTCTCCTTCCACAGTTGCTTGGTCTCCTCCGGAGCGTCTGGGTCAAGACTGGCATCGGCCTGGGTCAGCATTTCCTTCACCAAACGGACTGCGGGAATACTGTCTTGCGTCTCCGCCCAGTTGTAGTGGGGCAAGGGATTGAACGTCACGGAGCGCCTGTCCTTTACACGGTGGGAATACAGGGTAATCCCATGACGGTGGAACGCAGGGAGCTCAACTTCTTCCAGATCTTCTGGATCTTCCCCTACGTCCGGTAAGTTCGGCATTCTAGACAGGGCATCCGCGTTGGCATTTGAGCGTCCTGCCCGGTATTTGATGGTGAATTCAAAGTTGGACAGGCGGGCCATCCATCTCTGTTCCAGGGCACCGAGCCTTGCAGTGTCCAGGTGTGTCAACGGGTTGTTATCCGTGTACACGGTGAATTTGGAGGAGGCAAGGTAATGCTTGAAACGTTCGGTCACTGCCCACACTACTGCCAGGAACTCCAGCTTGAATGAGCTATAATTCTCAGGGTTCCTCTCCGTGGGCCGTAGCTTTCGGCTGGCGTAAGCGATTACCCGTTCTTTCCCTTGCTGGATCTGGGACAGTACGGCTCCTAGCCCGATGTTGCTTGCGTCCGTGTGGAGGATAAAGGGCTGGCTGTAGTCTGGATATGCCAGGATTTCATCCCCCGTGAGGGCCATCTTCAGCTGGCAGAAGGACTCCTCTTCCAGCTTTTCCCACCTAAAGGGCGGCTTCTGGCTTTTGGCTTTCCGAGATTGACCTATCAGGAGGTCCTGCATAGGGGCTGCCATTTTGGTGAAACCGGGAATGAATCTTCGGTAGTAGCCTACCAACCTGAGGAACTGCCGCACTTCCTTTATGCTGGAGGGTCTTGGCCAGTCCTTAATCACGGTGATCTTATCAGGGTCAGGAGCCACTCCGTCAGCACTCACCACGTGTCCCAGGTATTGCACCTTTGGTTTCAGGAGGTGACACTTGGAGGGTTTCACCTTTAGGCCGTAGTTTGCCAGAGCTTCGAACACTTCTGCCAGGTGTTTCAGGTGGTCCTCGTAGGTCTTGGAATAGACGATGACATCGTCCAGGTATAACAGGACCGTCTCGAAGTTCCGGTGTCCCAGACAGCATTCCATCAACCGTTGGAAGGTTCCTGGTGCGTTGCAGAGCCCGAACGGCATACAGTTAAATTCGCTGAGACCCATCGGGGTGGTGAATGCGGTCTTCTCCCGGTCCGCCTCTGCTACAGGAACCTGCCAGTAGCCGCTAGTGAGATCCAAAGTAGAGAAGAAGTTAGCAGATTTTAATGCAGCTAAGGACTCTTCTATCCTTGGTAACGGGTACGCATCTTTGTGTGTGATACGGTTGACCTTCCTGTAGTCTACACACATTCTCATGGTGTTGTCTTTCTTTTTCACTAGGACTAGTGGAGCTGCCCAGGGGCTACAGCTGTCCCTGATTACCCCAGCCTCCTTCATGTCTCTAAGCATCCCCTTGGCGTGTTGATAGTGTGCAGGGGGTACGGGTCGGTATCTCTCCTTTATGGGAGGATGGTCTCCTGTGGGGATGTGGTGTTCTACCCCCTTTACTCGCCCGAAGTCTAGCGGGTGTTTACTAAACACTCTCTCGTACTCTCGAACCACCCGATAGACTCCCTGTTTCTGGTGTGAGGGAGTAGAGTCAGTACCCAAATGCAGTTGCTGACACCAGTCCTCCATTGGTTTCGTAGAGCCGTTACCTTCCTCTGGTTGAGATGGAGGCAAGGGTTCCACGGCCTGTACAGAATTCTGGTTTATGGTGAACAATTTGGCTAGCGTGGCATACCGGGGCAGGTATACTTCTCTCTCCCCGATATTTATGATGCGAACGGGCACCCTCCCATGGCGTACATCGACCACCCCCCGTGCTGTCAAAATGGTGGGCCTACTGTCTGAGTAGACGGGTTCTACCATTGCTTGGTAGTCTCTACCTCTTAGACCAATAGCTGCCCGGCACCAAATCATCATCTCACTTTTTGGGGGCATGGCAATAGGGAACGGGTCACACATTCTCACGCTACCCATCTCACCACCAGATAGTTCCACCTGTTGCCGCTTCATCAGTGCCCGGATCTCTTTTTGGAGCACACGCTGCTGGCCGGAACTGGCGTTCTTGGCAACCTGCTGTAAAATGAGAATCACCTCTGCAAGACAATTTTCAATCACATTAGTTCCCAAGGTTATTCTAGGGTGACTCTCATGACGGTCTATGTCCACTATTATCAGTCCTTGTGCCGCCAGTTCGACTTTACCGATCTTAATGGTCACCTCTTTGAATCCCACCTGCGGCACGGGCTGACCATTGCTGGCGATGATACTCAGGTTGTCATCTGGGTAGCGGGTTATGTCCGAGTCATTCCAGTACTGCTTGATGAGCACGTACGGGATGGTGGTGACCTGTGACCCGGTGTCTAGTAGGGCACTCATAGGAATGCCATCCAGTACCACAGGCAAGATTGGACGTCCCCCTACGTATTTATCACGCCAGTTTGATGGGCCTGATGGTCTTATGCCTGGGGGTTGGCCCTCTACCCCAGGTTGTGCCCGTTTAAATGACAGTACCTTGCCACATGTCCGGGTTGATTGCAGCGGCGGCAGATGGGTCGTCCGTCCTCGTTGTATCTGTCGCTGGGTCTTCCTCTGGCCGGTGGGGTCCTCCTCAGTCGGCGCCACGGGACGTCCTCCGGTCCGGATGCCAGCTGGATCTTTCCTGGAGAAGAGACCTGTAAAGACTGCACAGTTCTGGTTAGCGCGGCAACGCTCTTAGTCAGCTCTTGGACCTGATGGTGCAGGTCTGTAGCCGGGTCACTGTTTAAAGCCTGCGCATCAGCTCCCACAGTCCCTGCAGACAAGGGCGCCGTCTCCTGGTGGTAAGTGATAGCAGGGCGCCTGTGGGTCACAGCGCCACCTGGTGCCGGTTCTCGGAGCACCCGGATGGCTCTGTCCTTGAACTGTGCAAAGTCCAGGTCAGGGTCCTGTAAGGCCATTGCCCGCAACTGGGTTCGATGGGCATTGCACAGTAGACCCTCAATAAATTGTTCAGTCAACAGCTTATCTTCATTTCCCACGCTGTCAGGGTCTGCCTGCTTAATGGCTCTCAGGGCCTCTTGTAGGTTTAAAGCATAGTCTCTTATACTCTCATGTGCCCGCTGTTTGCACCCGTAAAATCTGAGCTTTATTTCGGCTGAGGTGCGGGTGTCAAATGTGTCTTTCAGCCGGGCTAGTATGTCTCTGACAGTCCTCTTCCTCCCAGGTGGCCAGGACTTTACCTCCCTTTGGGCTGCCCCGATTAATTGGGCCACCAGGATGCTCACTTTTTGCTCTTCTGTGAGGGGGTACACCTGGAAGAGGCTATCCAGTCTTTCTCTAAAGTCATTTAGAGTATGTGACTCCCCTGAGTACTGGGGTAGCCAGGTTGCCCCCGGGATATAGGGCATGGTGAATGGCATGACTGCTGCAGCGGTTGCGCTGGCGGTGGCTGTGGCAGTGGAGCTCCACTCGGTATCCGGCATCCTCCTCCCCCCTAGTGGACCGTGGCCTACCTTGCGATGCTCTTCTTCCGTAGGCCGCGGTTCCGCAGTCGATCGTCGGGGTTGAGGACCTGGCGTCTTCCTCCCTTCCAGGACCTTGCGCAGCGTCAGAGCGTGGGGCGGAGCGTGGGGCGGAGCTTCGGATCTCGCGCGCTTTCGGCGTCCACGCCTCTCTTCTTCCCGTGCGGCGTCCCGAAGATGGTGTCCGAAGGCGGGAAGCAGCTGCGGATGGCGGGAAGAAGGCAGAAGACGGCGGGAAACTGTCCAAGATGGCGTCTGATGGCGGGAATCGGCTCCGGATGGCGGGAAACGACTCCGGACGGCGGGAAACTTCACCACAGGTAAGTATAAAAGTCTCTTTTTCAGGCACGCAGTACCCGGTGGTTGCGGGCACGAAATCCTGCCGACTACGCCAAAGTTGACGCGCCCCCTGGGCCTGTGCTGCTGCTGCTGTGCAGGGGGAATACCCGGAGCAGGATCGCTGGGGGTTGTAGTTCTCCGTGGCGGTGACCCGGTCCGTGCCCAGGGTGGTCAAACCAGTGGCAGTCTAAATGTTGTAATAAGTGTCCGACTACGCCACCCGTGGATTGCGGTCAGTGGGGACCGCCGCTGCGCTGCCGACCGCTGAGGCTGATGTTGGTTGCGCAGCCGAATATGGGATAACTCCCCACGGGAGGAGTATTGCCTCAGGGCAGCTAATGTGAGAGATGATGGGAGTGATGGTGAGAGTGTCCCAGTACTAATGGTGCTGGAGCGGCAAGGAATCACAGAGACATGAGGTGCAGTTCAGGGTCTTTACTGATGGTACAAGGCAGACCCTCCCGGGAGTACTGGCTAGTATAAGGGGCCTGGTCAGTCTGCGAGCAAGCAGGAGTTCCCCTGGCCAGGTGGAGTTGTAGGCCTCCCTGTTAATCTGCACTCTTCCTGGCTACCTTGCTGTCAGCGGTTACAAGTAGCCCACGTCCCTGAGTATACCGTGTGGTGCTCACCCGTATGGCTGGTGACTTGGGGACTTCTGTTAGCCTCCGCTCCTGGATGGCGGCGCTGGTCCCTTCTCTGTGACTGAGCCTCCGGGCTTCTATGGGCAGAGGACCTGGAATCCCCTGCCGGCTGGTTTCTGCTGCTGGGTGTAGATCAGTCCCCACAGCCTCGGACTCCTGTGTCCGGTTTTAGTGTCTTCGTCCAGGGCGAGCTCTGCTCAGCTCCAGCCCCTGGACTTCTGCTACTGCTCCTACAGAGCTCCTGTTCTTGCTTTCCCTGTGTCTGGAACTGTCTGCAGCTCCACTCTGACTCTGACTACTCTGCTTGTTCTGCAGGCTCTGTCTCTGTCTGCTCTAATCCCGCCCCAGATCCAGTTTAAAAGGGCAGATTCCTCCCCTCCCAGGTCTGGGCGGACCGTGTTGCATGTTTAGGGATCCTGACCAGAGAAACCTCCCACTTGCTCTCAGACATAATATCTCTATTACTGTGGCAACCAGACCCCTGGGGTGTCACATAAGTACATGGATAAGAATGAAGTGATTAACCAGAGTCAGCATGGGTTTGTAACTAACAAGTCATGTCAGACTAACTTAATTTCCTTCTATGACAGAATCACTGACTGGGTGGATCAGGGAAATGCTGTAGATATAGTATATCTTGACTTCAGCAAAGCATTTGACAAAGTATCTCACACCATCCTTATTGAAAAAATGACCAAGTATGCAATGGACCAGGCAACTGTTAGGTGGATTCATAACTGGCTTAGTGATCGGACTTAAAGGGTGGTTGTAAATGGCTTCACATCAAGCTGGATGAATGTCTCAAGTGGGGTACCACAGGGCTCCGTCCTGGGACCTGTATTGGTCAACATCTTTATCAATGATTTAGATGAAGGAATTGAGGGTAAACTGATTAAATTTGCTGATGACACAAAGCTAGGAGGGATAGCTAATACTAGAGAAGAGAGAGAGAGGATTCAAAAAGACCTAAATAAACTGGAGCAGAGGGCAGCAACCAGCAGAATGGTTTTTAACAGGGAAAAATGCAAAGTACTACATCTGGGCAATAAAAATGAAAAAAGCATATACAGAATGGGAGGAATAGAGCTAAGCAACAGTACATGTGAAAAAGACTTAGGTATACTAATAGATCATAGACTGAACATGAGTCAACAGTGTGATGCAGCAGCAAAAAAGGCAAATACAATTCTGGGATGTATTAACAGAAGCATACAGTCTAGATCACGTGAAGTCATTATCGGTCTTTACTCCTCTTTGGTCAGACCTCATCTGGAATACTGTGTACAGTTTTGGGCACCACATTTTAAAAAAGACATAGACAAACTGGAGCAAGTTCAGAGAAGAGCGACCAGAATGGTGACTGGTCTGCAAACCATGTCCTATGAGGAACGGTTGCAGGATTTGGGAATGTTTAGCTTGCAAAGAAGAAGACTGAGAGGAGACTTAATAGCTGTCTAGAAATATCTCAAGGGCTGTCACATTGTAGAAGGATCATCTTTATTCTCATTTGCACAAGGAAATACTAGAAGCAATGGGATGAAACTAAATGGGAGGAGACACAGATTAGATATTAGAAAAAACTTTTTGACAGTTAGGGTGATTAATGAGTGGAACAGGCTACCACGAGAGGTGGTGAGTTCCCCTTCAATGGACGTCTTCAAACAGAGGCTGGACAGACATCTGTCTGAGATGATTTAGTGAATCCTGCTTTGAGCAGGGGGTTGGACCAGATGACCCAGGAGGTCCCTTCCAACTCTACCATTCTATGATTCTATGATTCTATGAACATCAGTGTCATATCGCACCATCAGTCATTTGATCCAAAGTGGACTTCATGGGAGACGACAAAGGAGAACACCATTGTTGAAAAAAAATCATAAAGCCAGACTGGAAGTTGCCAAACTACATGTTGACAAGCCACAAAGCTTCTGGGAGAATGTCTTATGGACAGATGAGACAAAAATGGAACTTTTGGGCAAGGCACATCAACTATGTTCACAGACGGAAAAATGAAGCATATCAAGAAAAGAACACTGTCCCTACTGTGAAACATGGAGGAGGCTCAGTTATGTTCTGGGGCTGCTTTGCTGCATCTGGCACAGGGTGTCTTGAATTTGTGCAGGGTACAATGAAATCTCATGACTATCAAGGGATTCTAGAGAGAAATGTCCTGCCCAGTGTCAGAAAGCTTGGTCTCAGTCACAGGTCATTGGTCTTGCAACAGGATAATGACCCAAAACACACAGCTAAAAACACCCAAGAATGCCTAAGAACAAAACATTGGACTATTCTGAATTGGCCTTCTACGAGCCCTGACCTAAATCCTATTGAGCATCTTTGGAAAGAGCTGAAACATGCCGTCTGGAAAAGGCAACCTTCAAACACGAGACAACTGGAGCAGTTTGCTCATGAGGAGTGGCCAAAATACCTGTCGAGAGGTACAGACGTCTCATTGACAGGTACAGGAATCGTTTGATTGCAGTGATTGCCTCAAAAGGTTGTTCAAAAAATATTAAGTTAAGAGTACCATCATTTCTGTCCAGGCCTATTTCATGACTTAATTTTTTTTTTAAATTCTGTGGAAGCTGGGTTGAAAAGCAATGTCTGACTTTCATTTCTTCATTTTCATAGATTTTTAATTTAATATTACTTTTGTCGGATGCAAGTTATTTCTATGACCATTGTGGGTTTTTCTTTCATTAAACGAGGGGTACCAACAATTTTGACCACGTGTGTAGCAATCTTAATTGTGTTACTGTATCTACTGTACATAGTGCGTATGGATGTTATTATTTCTATGCAGTAAGTTTTCTCTGATCATATATATATAGTAACCTTTTTGTAAATGTATATCAACAGTAATCTAGGTTCTGATACAGTCTGCTTCTAATAGGCTTGGTTCTGTTCCTGTATCTATGTAGTAAGGTTGGTTTTGTTCCTGTAGCCGTGTAGTAAGCTTGGTTGTAGCTGTGTATTAAAGTGCACCTGTCAGCAGGATTTTGCTCAGTAAACCACAAACATTGACAGGTGGGCTCCTTTACACTGATTAAAATGATACATTGGTTGATTACACAAGAACCACAGGACGGATTTAATCTTTACTTTCAGTTTGGAGAAAATAATATGCTCGTGCTTCGGGGAAGCCTGTGAGGTGGGCTTTCTCTGGTACTCACATATTCTGGTGTATATATATTCATCTGTATGCTCTGGTGTATAAATATTCATCTGTATGCTCTTATGACAGCTCACTGACCTGCCTCCTATTTTACCTGGCTCCATACTACTAGATGTATTATGTAAAATAGGAGACAGGTCAGTGAGCTGTCATAAGAGCATACAGATGAATATATAAGCAGAGCACCAGATAGAGCGCACCCCACAGGCCGCCCTGAAGCACGAGCATATCATTATCTTCAAACTGAAAGTAAAGATTACACAAGAACCAGAGGACGGATTTAATCAACCAAGGTATCATTTTAATCAGTTTAATGTCTCCCACCTGACAATGTTTGTGGTTTACTGAACACAATCCTGCTGACAAGTGCGCTTTAAGCTTGGCTCTGGTACTGTAGCTATGTAGTAAGCTTGGTTCTGGTACTGTAGTTATGTAGTAAGCTTGGTTCTGGTACTGTAGCTATGTAGTAAGCTTGGTTCTGGTACTGTAGCTATGTAGTACGCTTGGCTTTCATATCCTATTTATTCAGTAGGGTTTTTTTTTTACCATATCTGTATAGTCTGTTCAATCATGGGTTTGAGATTACATTACAGATACAATCCAAACATGAACACAAAACCCCTGCTCCTTCTTTAACTTTTTAAGGACCAGGCAGCTTTCCTTTTTTACCTTTCTGATTTTTCCTCCCCTTATTCCAAGAGCCATTTTTCCATCCACATAATTGAGGGCTTGGTTTTTGTGGGACGAGTTGTACTTTTGAATGACGCCATCCATTTTATCATGTGATACTGGACAGTGGGAAAAAAATTCCAAGTGTGGGGAAATAGTAAAAAGAGCACAATTCTGCAATTGTTTTTTTTTTTTTTTTTTTAGAGCGTCCATTTTATGGTAAAAATAACCTGAAAGCATGATTTTTCTGGTCAGTACGATTATGCAGATACCAAACACGCACAGTTTTTGTTTTATTTAAGTGGTAAAAAAAATTCAGAAATTTGTGAAAAGAAAAAAAGTGTATTATTTTTATTTCCTAATTTTTAACCCTTTTAAAGCCCATGACGTACTAATACGCGTCTGTGCCCTGGGACTTAAGAGCGTCACCTGTATTAGTACGTCATCGCGATCGCGCGCGCACACGGGCTGTGCAGGCGCGATCGCCGCCGGGTGTCAGCTGGTTGTCACAACTGACACCCGGTACTATGTGCAGGGAGCAGTCCCGCACTGCTCCCGGCACATTAACCCCCGCAATGCTGCGATCGAAGTCGATCGCAGCATTGCGGTGGCTAAGGGGAGGTGATCGCAATACTCACCTCCTCTTCCGGCCTCCAGTGTTGTCTGCCGTGGCTTCCCGGGTGTTGCCATGACGACCCGATGTCGTCATGACAACATCCGGGTCACCAGACAGCAGGAAGATTTTTTGGTCATGTTCAGTGCATGATCAAACAATCTTCTCACTGTGCAGCGCTGACTGCCTGCATGACACAGGGATAGTGCTGCATTCCTGTGCTATGCAGGCTATCAGAATAAAAAAAGTGAAAGTCCCATAGTGGGACAAAGTGAAAAAGTAAAAAAAACTCTCAGAAAGTGAAAAAAAAAATTGTAAAAAATATTTTAAAAAATAAAAATATAATGCACCCATCAATTAATATTATTATGAGTAACCCCTTCAGTGAACACGGTAAAACAAACAAAAAAAAACGAAGCAAAAAACAATGCTTTATCATACCGCCAAACAAAAAATAGAATAACACGCGATCAAAAAGACAAATATAAATAAAAACGGTACCGCTGAAAACGTCACCTTGTCCTGCAAAAAACAAGCCGCCATACAGCTCCATCATTCGAAAAATCAAAAAGTTATAGCTCTCAGAATAAAGCGATGCAAAAAAAAATTTTTTTCTATCAAATAGCTTTTATTGTGTAAAAGCGCCAAAACAAAGAAAAACAATATAAATGTGGTACCGCTGTAAACGTACTGACCCGAAGAATAAAGCTGCCTTATCAATTTTACCACACGCGGAGTAGAATAAAAAAAATTAAAAAAAAACAACAATTCCTGAATTGTTGGTTTTTGTTTATTCTGCCTCCCAAAAGCTGGAATAGAAAGCGATCAAAAAATGTCACGTGTCTGAAAATGGCACCAATAAAAACGTCAACTCATCCCGTAAAAAACAAGCCGCCACATGACTCTGTCGGCCAAAATATGGAGAAATTATAGCTCTCAAAATATGGCGATGCAAAAACTAGATTTTACAAAATATGTGTCTTTTAGTGTGTGACAGCTGTCAATCATAAAAGCCCGATATCATTCTGGTATCTCTGTAGTCGCACCGACCCGAAGAATAAGGTCGTCTAATCACTTATACCGCACTAGGAATGGCGTAAAAAATAAACGCTAGGGCTGGGGTTGGGGTTAGGGTTGTGCTAATGTTAGGCTTGGGGTTAGGGTTGGGCTAGGGTAGGGTTTAGGGTTTGTTTTTGTTTTTTTTTTACTTTTGAAAAAAAAAAAGATGACGATATGGCAACTAGTGTTGAACGCAAGTGCTCGCTACTTGAATTTGCATCGGGTGCTCGGGTATGCATTGAGAATCGCGGGTGCTCGAGTCTCCGCCCCATATGCTTCACGGCCAAAAAAAACCTTGCGGCGATTGCCTGCCATGCACGAGCAATCCCCGCATGTTTTTTTGGGGGTGTCTAATAACTGTGAAACATGCGGGCGGGGAATCGAGCATTTCACTTGAGCACCTGTGATACATGGTGCATACCTGAGTACCCGATGCAAACTCAAGTAGCGAGCACTTGCGCTCAAGACTAATGACAACTTATTCAATATGATGACCTAATGTCATCAAATTCTGTGTCGTACCTCTGGGTTCAAAATGTTCACTATACCCCTTGATAAAATCCTTGAGGGGTGTAGTTTCCAAAATGGGGTCAATTGTGGGGGGTTTCAACTATTTAGGCACATCAGGGGCTCTCCAAACGCGACATGGCGTCCGTTCTCGATTCCAGCCGATTTTGCGTTCAAAAGTCACACAGTGCTCCTTCCCTTCTGAACTCTGCCGTGCGCCCAAACACTGTATTTTCCCCACATATGGGGCATTGGTGTACTCAGGAGAAATTGCACAAAAGTTTTTGGGGTCCATTTTCTCCTCTTACCCTTGTGAAAATAAAAAAATTGGGGCTAAAACATCATTTGTGTGGAAAAAGTTAGATTTTTTTTATTTTCACGGCTCCATGTTATAAACTTCTGTAAAGGACTTGGGGGTTCAAGGTGCTCACCACACATCTAGATAAGTTCCCTGAGTGGTCTAGTTTCCAAAATGGTGTCACTTGTGGGGGGTTTCCACTGTTTAGGCACAGCAGGGGCACATCCGCTAATTATTCAAGCAAATTTTACAATCAAAATGTCAAATGGCGCTCCATCCCTTCCGAACCCTGCCGTGCGCCCAAACAGTGGTTTTCCCCCACATATGGGGTATCTGCTTACTCAGGAGAAATTGCACAACAAATTTTGGGGTCCATTTTTTCCTGTTACCTCTGCGAAAATAAAAAAAATTGGGTCTAAAGTAACATTTTTGTGAAAAAAGTTAAATGTTCATTTTTTTTCTTCCACATTCCAAAAATTCCTGTGAAGCACCTGAAGGGTTAATAAAGTTCTTGAATGTGGTTTTGAGCAGCTTGAGGGAGTGCAGTTTTTTGAATGGTGTCACTTTTGGGTATTTTCTGTTATAAAGACCCCTCAAAGTGACTTTAAATATGATGTGGTCCCTAAAAAAATGGTTTTGTAAATTTTGTTGGAAAAATGAGAAATCGCTGGTCAACTTTTAACCCTTATAGTTCCCCAATTAAAAGAAATTTGGTTCCAAAATTGTGCTGATGTAAAGTAGACATGTGGGAAATGTTATTTATTAACTATTTTGTGTGACATACAGTACAGACCAAAAGTTTGGACACACCTTCTCATTTAATGATTTTTCTATATTTTCATGACTTTGAAAATTGTACATTCACACTGAAGGCATCAAAACTGTGAATTAACACATGTGGAATTATATACTTAACAAAAAAGTGTGAAACAACTGAAAATATGTCTTATATTCTAGGTTCTTCAAAGTAGCCACCTTTTGCTTTGATGACTGCTTTGCACACTATTGGCATTCTCTTGATGAGCTTCAAGAGGTAGTCAGCGGAAATGGTCTTCCAACAATCTTGAAGGAGTTCCCAGCGATGCTTAGCACTTGTTGGCCCTTTTGCCTTCACTCTGCGGTCCAGCTCACCCCAAACCATCTTGATTGGGTTCAGGTCTGGTGACTGTGGAGGCCAGGTCATCTAGCGTAGCACCCCATCACTCTCCTTCTTGGTCAAATAGCCCTTAAACTGCCAGGAGGTGTGTTTGGGGTCATTGTCCTGTTGAAAAATAAATGATGGTCCACCTAAACGCAAACCAGATGGAATATCATGCCGCTGCAAGATGCTGTGGTAGCCATGCTGGTTCAGTATGCCTTCAATTTTGAATAAATCCCCAACAGTGTAACCAGCAAAGCACCCCCACACCATCACATCTCCTCCTCCATGCTTCACTGTGGGAACCAGGCATGTAGAGTTCATCCGTTCACCTTTTCTGCGTCGCACAAAGACACAGTGGTTGGAACCAAAGATCTCAAATTTGGACTCATCAGACAAAAGCACAGATTTCTACTAGTCTAATGTCCATTCCTTGTGTTCTTTAGCCCAAACAAGTCTCTTCTGCTTGTTGCCTGTCCTTAGCAGAGGTTTCCTAGCAGCTATTTTACCATGAAGGCCTGCTGCACAAAGTCTCCTCTTAACAGTTGTTGTACAGATGTGTCTGCTGCTAGAACTCTGTGTGGCATTGACCTGGTCTCTAATCTGAGCTGCTGTTAACCTGCGATTTCTGAAGCTGGTGACTTGGATAAACTTATCCTCAGAAGCAGAGGTGACTCTTGGTCTTCCTTTCCTGGGGCAGTCCTCATGTGAGCCAGTTTCTTTGTAGCGCTTGATGGTTTTTGCAACTGCACTTGGGGACACTTTCAAAGTTTGCCCAATTTTTCGGACTGACTGACCTTCATTTCTTAAAGTAATGATGGCCACTCGTTTTTCTTTACTTAGCTGCTTTTTTCTTGCCATAATACAAATTCTAACAGTCTATTCAGTAGGACTATCAGCTGTGTATCCACCTGACTTCTGCACAACACAAATGATGGTCCCAACCCCATTTATAAGGCAAGAAATCCCACTTATTAAACCTGACAGGGCAGACCTGTGAAGTGAAAACCATTTCCGGTGACTACCTCTTGAAGCTCATCAAGAGAATGCCAAGAGTGTGCAAAGCAGTCATCAAAGCAAAAGGTGGCTACTTTGAAGAACCTAGAATATAAGACATATTTTCAGTTGTTTCACACTTTTTTGTTAAGTATATAATTCCACATGTGTTAATTCATAGCTTTGATGCCTTCAGTGTGAATGTACAATTTTCATAGTCATGAAAATACAGAAAAATCTTTAAATGAGAAGGTGTGTCCAAACTTTTGGTCTGTACTGTATGTGGCACCCCAGGTCTGGTCGCCACAGTGACAGCAATGTCATGTCTTAGAGCAGGTGGGAGTTTCCCTGGTTGGGGACAATTAGCTTGCAGCACCTCCTGCCTCAGTCCAGGGAGGGGAGAAACCTGCCCTTTATAAACTGGATCTGGGGCGGGGTTAGAGAGTCTAATTCCAGCCAAGTTCCAGTAAGGTTGCAGATAGGGACAGGTCAGCAGCAGGCTGAGGAGTCCCTGTAGGCAGAGGAGGAACACGAGGCCAGGAGGGGAACTAGCAGAGTTTGTCCTGACCAGAGACTTACTAAGCCGGACACTGGAGTCCAAGGCTGTGAGGGTTATAAGCCCAGCAGCAGAAAACCACCACGCAGGGGACTTCAAGTCTTTTGGCCCAAGGAAGCTCGGAGGCTCAGCTACACGAGAGGGACCACTACTGCCCTAGAGGGGTGAGAAGCACGGAAGGCCCGAGTCGCCAGTCATACGGGTGAGAACACGGTACACTCAGAGACGTGGGCTACCACCACACTACAGCGGGATAGCCAAGAAAGAGTGAAGCCAGCACGGTAGGCCTACAAACTCCCCCTGACCAGCAGGATTTCCCAGTTGCTCTCAGACTGACCAGGCCTCCATTGTTAACTTGTATTCCGGACAGGTCCCTTAATACCACCAACAGTAAAGACCCTGAATTGCATACAGACTCCGTGTGGTTACTGCTGCTCCCGCGCACCATCACCACCAACATCCCTATTCACTGCCCTGAGGCTATACTCCTCCCATGGGGAGTTATACTATTCTCTGCTGCATTCCCAATACCAGCCTCAGCGGTCTGCCCTGCAGCGGCGGTACTCTCTGACCGCAATCCACGGGTGGCGTAGTCGGACATTTAAATATCATAAAACCACACAATTAGACTGCCATTTCAGTTGACCACCCTGAGCCACGGGATCGGGTCCCCGCCATGCAAGGACTACAACCCCCAGCATCCGCAAGGGGTCCGGTTCCGGGTATCCCCACACACACACGGCATAGGGGGCGCGTCAACTTTTGGCGTAGTCGGCAGGATTTTGTGCCCGCCACCAACGGGTACTGCGTGCCTGAAGAAAGACTGTAAAACTTACCTTGGTGGAGTTTCCCGCCATCCGCAGCTGTTTCCCGTCATCTGCAGCCATTTTCCCGCCATCGGGTGCCATCTCTGGGACGCCGCGCAGGAAGAAGAGGGGCGTGGACGACGAAAGCGCGCGAGAACTGGAGCCCCGACTTACGCACGGACGCTGCGCAAGGTCCTGAAAGGAGCCGAGCGGACGCTGACGTCACCAAGATGCGACGCAAGGTCCTGAACCCCGACGGTCACCTGCGGAGCCGTGGCCTACAGAAGAAAAACAACGGAAGGTAGGCCACGGTTGACTAGGGGGGGGAAGAGGATGACGGAAGCGGAGGGAACTGTCACCGCCAGCGCGGCCGCTGCCGCAGTAATGCCGTTCATGATGCCTTATATCCCCAGAGCGGCCTGGTTGCCCCAGTACTCAGGGGAGTCGCATACCCTGAGCGGCTTTAAAGAGAGACTGTATAGCCTATTCAAGGTATACTCCCTGATGGAAGAACAAAAAAGTGACCATACTAATAGGCCAGTTAACCGGCGCGGCCCAACGAGAAGTAAAGTCCTGGTCAGTCAGGGACAAGGGGACCGTGAAGGGGATTTTAGCCCGTCTAAAGGACACTTTTGATACCCGCACCTCAGCAGAGATCAAAATGAGATTTTATGGGTGCAAGCAGCGGGCCCAGGACAGTATAAGAGACTATGCTTTGAATTTGCAAGAGGCCCTGAGAGCCATTAAGCAGGCAGACCCTGACAGTGTGCGGAATGCAGATAAACTGCTGACTGAACAATTCATTGAGGGTCTGCTGTCCAGCGACCACCGAACCCAGTTACGCCTAATGGCCCTGCAGAACCCTGAGTTAGACTTTGCACAGTTCAAAGACAGGGCCATCCGGGTGCTCCGAGAACCGGCACCAGGTGGCGTTGTGACCCATAGACGCCCTGCTATCACCTATCACCAGGAGGCGGTGCCCTTGTCTGCAGAGCCTGTGGGAGCTGATGCACAGGCTTTGGGCAAAAACCCGGCTGCAGACCTGCACCATCAGGTCCAAGAACTGACCAAAAGCGTTGCCGCACTAACCAGGACTGTGCAGTCGTTGCAGGTATCCTCTCCAGGAAGGATCCAGCTGGCTACGAGTCCGGAGGACGTCCCGTGGCGCCGACAGAAGAGGATCCCACCATCCAGAGGGAAGCCAACGGACCGCTACGACCAGGATGGACAACCAATCTGCCGACGCTGCAGCCAGCCAGGACATATTGCGAGGTACTGTAATTTAAACGGGCCCAACCTGGGGCAGAGGGCCAACCCCCAGGCTTAAGATCATCAGGCCCGTCAAACTGGCGTGACAAGTATGTGGGGGGACGACCGGTCTTGCCTGTGGTACTGGATGGCATTCCCATGAGTGCCCTGTTGGACACCGGGTCACAGGTAACCACCATCCCCTATGTACTTTTCAAGCGGTACTGGGATGAGATGGATATTACCCGCTACCCAGATAATAACTTGAGCATCATCGCCAGCAATGGTCAGCCCGTGCCGCAGGTGGGGTTCAAGGAGGTGACCATCAAAATTGGTAAAGTTGAACTGCCGGCGCAGGAACTGATTATTGTGGACATTGACCGTCGTGAAAGTCACCCTAAAATAACCTTGGGTACTAACGTTATTGAAAATTGTCTTTCAGAGATAATTGTTATGTTACAGCAGGTTGCAATGAATGCCAGCTCCAGCCAGCAGCGTGTCTTACAAAAAGAGATCAGAGCCCTGATGAAGCGGCAACAGGTAGAACTGTCTGGTGGTGAGATTGGTAGCGTTAGGATGAGTGACCCATTCCCTATTGCCATGCCCCCAAAAAGTGAAATGATGATCTGGTGCCGGACTGCAATCGGGTTAAGAGGTAGAGACTACCAAGCTATGGTAGAACCCGTTTACTCAGACAGTAGGCCCACCATTTTGACAGCACGGGGGTGGTTGATGTCCGCCATGGGAGGGTACCGGTCCGCATCCTAAATATTGGGGAAAGAGAAGTACACTTGCCCCGGTATGCCACTCTATCCAAATTGTTCACCATTAACCAGAACTCTGTAAAGGCCATGGAACCCTTGCGTCTATCTCAACCAGAGGAGGGTAACGGCTCCAAGAAACAAATGGAGGACTGGTGTCAGAAACTGCATGTGGGCACCGACTCCACTCCCTCACACCAAAAACAGGGAGTCTACCGGGTGGTTCAGGAGTACGAAACAGTCTTTAGTAAACACCCGCTAGACTTTGGGCAAGTAAAGGGGGTAGAACACCAAATCCCCACAGGAGACCATCCACCCATAAAAGAAAGATACCAGCCTGTACCCCCTGCACACTATCAGAATGCCAAGAGTATGTTGCGAGAAATGAAGGAGGCTGGGGTGATCAGGGATAGCTGTAGCCCCTGGGCAGCTCCTCTAGTTCTTGTAAAAAAGAAAGATGGCACGATGAGGATGAGTGAAGATTATAGAAAGGTCAACAGAATAACACACAAAGATGCATACCCGTTACCTACGATAGAGGAGTCTTTGGCTGCATTAAAATCTGCTAACTTCATCTCTACTTTGGATCTCACTAGTGGGTACTGGCAGGTTCCTGTAGCAGAGTCAGACAAGGAGAAGACCGCCTTCACCACCCCGATGGGTCTCAGTGAATTCAACTGTATGCCGTTTGGACTCTGCAACGCACCAGGGACCTTCCCGAGGCTGATGGAGTGTTGTCTGGGGCACAGAAATTTTGAGATGGTCCTACTCTACCTGGACGATGTCATCGTGTATTCCAAGACCTATGAGGACCATCTAAAGCACCTGGCAGAAGTGTTCGATGCCCTGGCAGGCTTCGGCCTAAAGGTGAAACCCTCCAAGTGTCATCTACTGAAGCCAAAAGTACAGTATCTGGGACACGTGGTGAGTGCTGACGGAGTAGCCCCAGACCCTGACAAGATCACGGTGATAAAGGACTGGCCAAGACCCTCCAGCGTAAAGGAAGTGCGGCAGTTCCTCGGGTTGGTAGGCTCCTACCGAAGATTAATCTCCGGATTCACCAAAATGGCAGCTCCTATGCAGGACCTCCTGTTAGGTCAGTCAAGGAATAAACGTCAGAAGCCGCCCTTTAAGTGGGACAAGCTGGAGGAGGAGTCTTTCCGCCAGCTGAAGATGGTACTCGCGGGGGATGAGATCCTGGCCTACCCTGATTACGGCCAGCCTTTTATCCTCCACACTGACGCCAGTAACGTGGGGCTAGGAGCTGTACTGTCCCAGATCCAGCAGGGCAGATAACGGGTAATTGCTGATGCTAGCAGGAAGCTGAGACCCACAGAGAGAAACCCTGAGAATTATAGCTCCTTCAAGCTAGAGTTCCTGGCAGTGGTGTGGGCAGTCACCAAACGCTTCAAGCATTACCTGGCTTCTTCTAAGTTCACTGTGTATATGGACAACAACTCGTTGACACATCTGGACACTGCAAGACTTGGTGCCCTAGAGCAGAGATGGATGGCCCGGCTGTCCAATTATGAATTTACCATCAAATACCGGACAGGGCGCACAAATGCCAACGCAGATGCATTGTCCAGAATGCCTCACTTGCAGGACGGGGGAGAGGATCCAGAAGAACTGGAAGAAATTGAATTCCCTGCATTCCACCGTCATGGGATCACCCAGTGTTCCCACTGCGTAAAGGAGAGGTGCTCTGCCACCGCTACGTTCAATCCCTTACCCCACCACGGCTGGGCAGAGACACAAGATAGTGACCCCGCAGTCCGCCTGGTAAAAGAGATGCTGACCCAGGCTGATGCGCACCTTGATCCAGATGCTCCAGAAGAGGCCAAACAGCTGTGGAAAGAGAGGAGCAAGCTGTTTCTCTACGAGGGGAGGCTGTGCCGCAGAACCGTCAACTCTCGAACACATGAGCTGATCTGGCAGGTAGTGGCCCCAAGGCGGGATGCGGCTATGGTCCTAGAAGCATACCATGACGGAGGAGGACACTTTGGATGGAAGAAGCTGGAGTTCCTGTTGCGTGAGCGGTTCTTCTGGGTGGGAATGCGAGGGGCTATCGAAAGATGGAGCAGAGACTGTGGCCCATGCAACCTAAGGAGGAAGGATCGCGCCAGCCAGAAGACTCCACTGCAGCCCATCATCACAAAGCAGCCCCTTGAGCTGGCGGCCCTGGACCACGTAAAGCTGGCTCCAAGCAGATCGGGATACGTCTACGCCCTCACAATCGTAGATCACTACTCCCGGTTCCTAGTGGTGGTCCCTGTCAAAGACTTAATAGCTCAGACGGCCGCCAGAGCATTTCAGCAGTATTTCTGCCGCCCACACGGGTATCCAGAGCAAATGTTGACTGATCAAGATATAGCGTTCGAGGCTGAAGTCTTCCAGGAATTCTGCAACCTCTATGGCTGCAAGAAGATAAGGACAACGCCTTACCACCCCCAAACCAACGGGATATGTGAGAAAATGAACCAGGTAGTAATAGACCTGCTCAATACGTTGCCCCTGGAGGAACGCAGCCTGTGGCCGGAGAAACTGCCGGATCTGGTGGACTTGTATAACCATATCCCAGTGGGTTCTACTAACTGCACCCCGGCTTACCTAATGAGAGCAAGACCTGGTAAGCTGCCAATTGACCTGGAGATGGGAGTCCTGACACCCGAGGACACCTCACCAGAAGCAGACTGTGACACAGAACGACAGCAGCTGTACCGGAAAGTACAGGAGAGTGTGGAGCGAAGTCTGTCTCAGGCAAGAGAGAGGCAAGAGAGGAATTACAACCAGTATGCTCCTGCTGCTCCCCTGGCACCTGGAGAGCAGGTCTTGAAGAAGAAGAGACGGCTCAACAAGTTGGATGACCAGTGGGAGAAAGACCTGTACACTGTACTGCCCTCGAGCCATGAAAACCCAAAAGTGTGTGTTATCAGTAAGGATGGAGGAGAGACCACAGCCACTGTCTCCAGAGACCACCTGAAGAGGTGTCCCGAGCAGCTGCAAAGTGCTGATGAAGACCCTCAACCCGCAGAGGAAAGGGAAGAAATGGTCAGTACAGTGCTCGGAGAATTTCCCCGGTCCTGGACACAAATCAACAACGCTCTAGTGGTACCCGTCCTTACCTTCCTCCAGCCAGCCCCTCAAGGGCCTGCAGAAGAGCAAGTAGTGTTGGAAGAGCAAGTGGCCCTGGAGGCAGAAGAGTACATACCAGCAGCTCAGGAGAATCAACCCTCTGCTAGTAGTGAACCTGCCATGCCCGTGGTGAGCCAAAGAATACGCACAAAGCTGCCCAACCTACCCGTAACATCTGCAAACACCTCTAGTGCAGACACAAGCACACCCAGTACACAGGGGGTGGAAACAGGGGACACGAATAGAGTACCACCAGACAGTGGGTTACGTAGGTCCACCAGGAGCACTAGGGGTCAAATGCCCGCTCGCTGGAGAATTTAAAATGTAATATATCTACCTGTATATTGCAAAAGTTAAAAATGTTTAATGTCTGTGTTACCTGGTTACTAATTATGTTTTTCTAGTTACCCGACAGGGTTCATGGACTAACAGGTTATGGACAACGAGTAACCGGAACTGTACCGTGTACATAGTTGCACCTGGTAAGGTGCCCTCTTTTGAAGACGACCACAAAACACAAAACCCGTGGAGGTGGCTGAAGACGTGGTCCAACTCCGGATCATCAAAGCCCTGTAGCCACCCCAGGGCCTACGTGGAGGGTTTGGGACGGGTCCCTCAAAGAGAATCTTGGGTGACAAGGACACCTGGTTACGGGAGCGCCGTGACCTAAAAAGACTAAAACTTCTTGTATATATGTTATTGTATTGTTGTTAACTGTTGTGTTTTGCAAAATGTGTTTAGTCCCGGAGTACTAAATTTCACTAGGGGGGAATGTAGCACCCCAGGTCTGGTCGCCACAGTGACAGCAATGTCATGTCTGAGAGCAGGTGGGAGGTTCCCTGGTTGGGGACAATTAGCATGCAGCACCTCCTGCCTCAGTCCAGGGAGGGGAGAAACCTGCCCTTTATAAACTGGATCTGGGGCGGGGTTAGAGAGTCTAGTTCCAGCCAAGTTCCAGTAAGGTTGCAGATAGGGACAGGTCAGCAGCAGGCTGAGGAGTCCCTGTAGGCAGAGGAGGAACACGAGGCCAGGAGGGGAACTAGCAGAGTTTGTCCTGACCAGAGACTTACTAAGCCGGACACTGGAGTCCGAGGCTGTGAGGGTTATAAGCCCAGCAGCAGAAAACCACCACGCAGGGGACTTCAAGTCCTTTGGCCCAAGGAAGCTCGGAGGCTCAGCTACACGAGAGGGACCACTACTGCCCTGGAGGGGTGAGAAGCACGGAAGGCCCGAGTCGCCAGTCATACGGGTGAGAACAACACGGTACACTCAGAGACGTGGGCTAACACTACACTACAGCGGGATAGCCAAGAAAGAGTGAAGTCAGCACAGTAGGCCTACAAACTCCCCCTGACCAGCAGGATTTCCCAGTTGCTCTCAGACTGACCAGGCCTCCATTGTTAAACTTGTATTCCGGACAGGTCCCTTAATACCACCAACAGTAAAGACCCTGAATTGCATACAGACTCCGTGTGGTTACTGCTGCTCCCACGCACCATCACCACCAACATCCCTATTCACTGCCCTGAGGCTATACTCCTCCCATGGGGAGTTATACTATTCTCTGCTGCATTCCCAATACCAGCCTCAGCGGTCTGCCCTGCAGCGGCGGTACTCTCTGACCGCAATCCACGGGTGGCGTAGTCGGACATTTAAATATCATAAAACCACACAATTAGACTGCCATTTCAGTTGACCACCCTGAGCCACGGGATCGGGTCCCTGCCATGCAAGGACTACAACCCCCAGCATCCGCAAGGGGTCCGGTTCCGGGTATCCCCACACACACACGGCCCAGGGGGCACGTCACATATCTCTCTGATTTAAGGGCATAAAAATTCAAATTTTGAAAATTTCAAAATTTTTGACAAATTTCCATTTTTTTCACAAATAAACGCAAGTGATATAGAAGAAATTTTACCACAATCATGAAGTACAATATGTCACAAGAAAACAGTCTCAGAATCAGCGGGATCCGTTGAAGAGTTCCAGAGTAATTACCTCATAAAGTGACAGTGGTCAGAATTGTAAAAATTGGCCTGGTCATTAACGTGCAAACCACCTTGGGTTGTAAAGGGGTTAATAGGCGAAAAGGGGTGTGATTTGAACATAATTTTTTTATTTGCACATTTTTTAAAACTTTAGTCCTCTTAGGCGACTTGATCCTGCGATGTAAATGCCGCCTTCACAGATTAACAGCGGCATTTAACAGCGAGTCAGATGATGGCTGATTATCACAGCCATCATCTGCCAGCAAAGACACGGGCTTGTCTTACAAGCCTGCATTAAAGTCAGAGAGCTAGCATTTGACATACCTAGTACGCCGTATTTTGTCAAGGGGTTAATGGTGGCTGCTTTAAAGCCTAATAACTCAGTTACCTTTATAAAGGTATGTGCACACGGTGCTTTTTTGGCAGCGCTTTGAACGCAGCATACTGCAGGTCTCCGCGGGTGTGCCGCAGGAGCACAGGAACGCATAGTGGGCATGGGATTTGTACAAATCCCATCCACTATGCTGTAACATCTGGCCACTGTGGACTGCACGCAGCGTAAGTGTGTTGTGTTTAATGATCGTCAGCACATACCTTAAAGCAACCAAAGGAAAATACACAAAGGCCCCATCCACATCAGATACATCCAAAATGTATCTTCCTTGACTCCCCCATACACTAGAGCATTGGTCTCTGCTCCGAGCTTCTGTGTTCTCTATCAGAGAGCTGCTCCGGCATTCGCTTATCTCCCTGAGAACAAAAGAATCGGCCTCCGGAAATCCAAAGCTTCGGATCCTTTTCTCTCCAACATCATCATCCTCATAAGAATAGGAAAGCGCCCATACACATTAGACTGCTGGCGGATCCCATCCATTCCCCTAACTATAGTCCAATGTGGATGGAGGCTATTAGGGACGGGCCGCTTCTCATGGGCTAGGGCTTGTAACCCTGGGATATAATGTGCCAGCTAGCCCCTGGATTTAGGCCCCCATGGATGGTTACAGCACTATGGAGGAGGGGGACGTGCACAGGGGCCGAATGGGGAATAACTGACAATATAAAATATATATAAAAACAATAAACATTATAAATCCTTCCTCTTCTTCCCCAAATTCAGAATTTTATTTTAACCAATAAATAATAATAAATTCTTCTTAATTTTGGTATCGCACCGACCGGGAGGAAAACATCGCCGCTCATTCACACCGGACATTTCATGAAGGGTTTTCTCTTTTTTCAGTGCATTTTAAAGTGAATTCAGTTCTAAAGCACAAAAACTTTAAATCACCCGATGCCAAGGGGTTAAATATTCCTAAAAATGGATGAAAACCATCATTACACAGATGGAGAAGGCGGCAAATGTGAACACGTGTGAAGAAAGACTAAGGCGAGAGTGAGGCCCGATGGGGACGGTGATAACAATGTGTGTACAGCGCTGCAGAGTATGGAGGCGACATAGAAGGAAGAGGAAGAAATAATAGAGAATAATGGGGAATCTCCACATACCTCCACCTGCAGAGCCGCCACCACATATATGGCTGCTCTGTGCGCACAGGAGCTGTGATGAGGTCACAGGGGGGAGGAGTCAGGGGTCACATGATCAGGGGCCTCAGTGGATGCAGGACTCTGCTGTGCTGGTTGTCATGGTGCTGGATGAGCTGAAGTTTATGTGTGGGGTCAGGAGGGGTTTACAGTGTGGATGTAGCAGAGCCGCGTGTGTACGAGGTGTACGGAGCAGAGCCGTGTGTGTACGAGGTGTACGGAGCGGTGTCGCGTGTGTACGAGGTGTACGGAGCAGAGCCGTGTGTGTACGAGGTGTACGGAGCAGAGCCGCGCGTGTACGAGGTGTACGGAGCGGAGCCACGTGTGTACGAGGTGTACGGAGCAGAGCCGCGCGTGTACGAGGTATACGGAGCGGAGCCGCGTGTGTACGAGGTGTACGGAGCGGAGCCGTCTGTGTACGAGGCGTACGGAGCGGAGCCGCGTGTGTACGGAGCGGAGCCGTGTGTGTACGAGGTGTACGGAGCAGAGCCGCGTGTGCACGAGGTGTACGGAGCAGAGCCGGGTGTGTACGAGGTGTACGGAGCAGAGCCGGGTGTGTACGAGGTGTACGGAGCGGAGCCGCGTGTGTACGAGGTGTACGGAGCGGAGCCGCGTGTGTACGAGGTGTACGGAGCGGAGCCGCGTGTGTACGAGGTGTACGGAGCAGAGCCGCGTGTGTACGAGGTGTACGGAGCAGAGCCGCGTGTGTACGAGGTGTACGGAGCAGAGCCGCGTGTGTACGAGGTGTACGGAGCAGAGCCGCGTGTGTACGAGGCGTACGGAGCAGAGCCGCGTGTGTACGAGGCGTACGGAGCAGAGCCGCGTGTGTACGAGGCGTACGGAGCGGAGCCGCGTGTGTACGAGGCGTACGGAGCGGAGCCGCGTGTGTACGAGGCGTACGGAGCGGAGCCGCGTGTGTACGAGGCGTACGGAGCGGAGCCGTCTGTGTACGAGGCGTACGGAGCGGAGCCGTCTGTGTACGAGGCGAACGGAGCGGAGCCGCCTGTGTACGAGGCGAACGGAGCGGAGCCGCGTGTGTACGGAGCGGAGCCGCGTGTGTACGAGGTGTACGGAGCAGAGCCGCGTGTGTACGAGGTGTACGGAGCAGAGCCGGGTGTGTACGAGGTGTACGGAGCAGAGCCGGGTGTGTACGAGGTGTACGGAGAGGAGCCGTCTGTGTACGAGGTGTACGGAGCAGAGCCGCGTGTGTACGAGGTGTACGGAGCAGAGCCGGGTGTGTACGAGGTGTACGGAGCGGAGCCGTCTGTGTACGAGGTGTACGGAGCGGAGACGCGCGTGTACGAGGTGTACGGAGCGGAGCCGTCTGTGTACGAGGTGTACGGAGCTGAGACGCGCGTGTACGAGGTGTACGGAGCGGAGCCGTGTGTGTACGAGGTGTATGGAGCGGAGCCGCGTGTGTACGAGGCGTACGGAGCGGAGCCGCGTGTGTACGAGGCGTACGGAGCGGAGCCGCGTGTGTACGAGGCGTACGGAGCGGAGCCGCGTGTGTACGAGGCGTACGGAGCGGAGCCGCGTGTGTACGAGGTGTACGGAGCGGAGCCGTCTGTGTACGAGGCGTACGGAGCGGAGCCGCGTGTGTACGGAGCGGAGCCGTGTGTGTACGAGGTGTACGGAGCAGAGCCGCGTGTGTACGAGGTGTACGGAGCAGAGCCGGGTGTGTACGAGGTGTACGGAGCGGAGCCGTCTGTGTACGAGGTGTACGGAGCGGAGCCGTCTGTGTACGAGGTGTACGGAGCGGAGCCGCGTGTGTACGAGGTGTACGGAGCGGAGCCGCGTGTGTACGAGGTGTACGGAGCAGAGCCGCGTGTGTACGAGGTGTACGGAGCAGAGCCGGGTGTGTACGAGGTGTACGGAGCGGAGCCGTCTGTGTACGATGTGTACGGAGCGGAGCCGCGTGTGTACGAGGTGTACGGAGCGGAGCCGCGTGTGTACGAGGTGTACGGAGCGTAGCCACGTGTGTACGAGGTGTACGGAGCAGAGCCGTGTGTGTACGAGGTGTACGGAGCAGAGCCGTGTGTGTACGAGGTGTACAGAGTAGAGCCGTGTGTGTACGAGGCGTACGGAGCGGAGCCGCGTGTGTACGAGGCGTACGGAGCAGAGCCGCGTGTGTACGAGGCGTACGGAGCGGAGCCGCGTGTGTACGAGGCGTACGGAGCGGAGCCGTCTGTGTACGAGGCGTACGGAGCAGAGCCGCGTGTGTACGAGGCGTACGGAGCGGAGCCGCGTGTGTACGAGGTGTACGGAGCGGAGCCGTCTGTGTACGAGGCGTACGGAGCAGAGCCGCGTGTGTACGGAGCGGAGCCGTGTGTGTACGAGGTGTACGGAGCAGAGCCGCGTGTGTACGAGGTGTACGGAGCAGAGCCGCGTGTGTACGAGGCGTACGGAGCAGAGCCGCGTGTGTACGAGGCGTACGGAGCGAAGCCGCGTGTGTACGAGGCATACGGAGCGGAGCCGCGTGTGTACGAGGCATACGGAGCGGAGCCGCGTGTGTACGAGGTGTACGGAGCGGAGCCGCCTGTGTACGAGGCGTACGGAGCGGAGCCGCGTGTGTACGGAGCGGAGCCGTGTGTGTACGAGGTGTACGGAGCAGAGCCGGGTGTGTACGAGGTGTACGGAGCAGAGCCGGGTGTGTACGAGGTGTACGGAGCGGAGCCGCGTGTGTACGAGGTGTACGGAGCGGAGCCGCGTGTGTACGAGGTGTACGGAGCGGAGCCGCGTGTGTACGAGGTGTACGGAGCAGAGCCGCGTGTGTACGAGGTGTACGGAGCGGAGCCGCGTGTGTACGAGGTGTACGGAGCAGAGCCGCGTGTGTACGAGGTGTACGGAGCAGAGCCGCGTGTGTACGAGGTGTACGGAGCAGAGCCGCGTGTGTACGAGGTGTACGGAGCAGAGCCGCGTGTGTACGAGGTGTACGGAGCAGAGCCGCGTGTGTACGAGGTGTACGGAGCAGAGCCGCGTGTGTACGAGGTGTACGGAGCAGAGCCGCGTGTGTACGAGGTGTACGGAGCAGAGCCGCGTGTGTACGAGGTGTACGGAGCAGAGCCGCGTGTGTACGAGGTGTACGGAGCAGAGCCGCGTGTGTACGAGGTGTACGGAGCAGAGCCGCGTGTGTAAGAGGCGTACGGAGCGGAGCCGCGTGTGTACGAGGCGTACGGAGCGGAGCCGCGTGTGTACGAGGCGTACGGAGCGGAGCCGCGTGTGTACGAGGTGTACGGAGCGGAGCCGCGTGTGTACGAGGTGTACGGAGCGGAGCCGTCTGTGTACGAGGCGAACGGAGCGGAGCCGCGTGTGTACGGAGCGGAGCCGCGTGTGTACGAGGTGTACGGAGCAGAGCCGCGTGTGTACGAGGTGTACGGAGCAGAGCCGGGTGTGTACGAGGTGTACGGAGCAGAGCCGGGTGTGTACGAGGTGTACGGAGCAGAGCCGTCTGTGTACGAGGTGTACGGAGCAGAGCCGCGTGTGTACGAGGTGTACGGAGCAGAGCCGGGTGTGTACGAGGTGTACGGAGCGGAGCCGTCTGTGTACGAGGTGTACGGAGCGGAGACGCGCGTGTACGAGGTGTACGGAGCGGAGCCGTCTGTGTACGAGGTGTACGGAGCGGAGACGCGCGTGTACGAGGTGTACGGAGCGGAGCCGTGTGTGTACGAGGTGTACGGAGCGGAGCCGCGTGTGTACGAGGCGTACGGAGCGGAGCCGCGTGTGTACGAAGCGTACGGAGCGGAGCCGCGTGTGTACGAGGCGTACGGAGCGGAGCCGCGTGTGTACGAGGTGTACGGAGCGGAGCCGTCTGTGTACGAGGCGTACGGAGCGGAGCCGCGTGTGTACGGAGCGGAGCCGTGTGTGTACGAGGTGTACGGAGCAGAGCCGCGTGTGTACGAGGTGTACGGAGCAGAGCCGGGTGTGTACGAGGTGTACGGAGCGGAGCCGTCTGTGTACGAGGTGTACGGAGCGGAGCCGTCTGTGTACGAGGTGTACGGAGCGGAGCCGCGTGTGTACGAGGTGTACGGAGCGGAGCCGCGTGTGTACGAGGTGTACGGAGCGGAGCCGCGTGTGTACGAGGTGTACGGAGCGGAGCCGCGTGTGTACGAGGTGTACGGAGCAGAGCCGCGTGTGTACGAGGTGTACGGAGCAGAGCCGCGTGTGTACGAGGTGTACGGAGCAGAGCCGCGTGTGTACGAGGTGTACGGAGCAGAGCCGGGTGTGTACGAGGTGTACGGAGCGGAGCCGTCTGTGTACGATGTGTACGGAGCGGAGCCGCACGTGTACGAGGTGTACGGAGCAGAGCCGCGCGTGTACCAGGTGTACGGAGCGGAGCCGCGCGTGTACGGAGCGGAGCCGCGTGTGTACGAGGTGTACGGAGCGGAGCCGTCTGTGTACGAGGCGTACGGAGCAGAGCCGTCTGTGTACGAGGCGTACGGAGCAGAGCCGCGTGTGTACGAGGCGTACGGAGCGGAGCCGCGTGTGTACGAGGTGTACGGAGCGGAGCCGTCTGTGTACGAGGCGTACGGAGCGGAGCCGCGTGTGTACGGAGCGGAGCCGTGTGTGTACGAGGTGTACGGAGCAGAGCCGCGTGTGTACGAGGTGTACGGAGCAGAGCCGCGTGTGTACGAGGCGTACGGAGCGGAGCCGCGTGTGTACGAGGCGTACGGAGCGGAGCCGCGTGTGTACGAGGCATACGGAGCGGAGCCGCGTGTGTACGAGGTGTACGGAGCGGAGCCGTCTGTGTACGAGGCGTACGGAGCGGAGCCGCGTGTGTACGGAGCGGAGCCGTGTGTGTACGAGGTGTACGGAGCAGAGCCGCGTGTGTACGAGGTGTACGGAGCAGAGCCGGGTGTGTACGAGGTGTACGGAGCAGAGCCGGGTGTGTACGAGGTGTACGGAGCAGAGCCGCGTGTGTACGAGGTGTACGGAGCAGAGCCGCGTGTGTACGAGGTGTACGGAGCAGAGCCGCGTGTGTACGAGGTGTACGGAGCAGAGCCGCGTGTGTACGAGGTGTACGGAGCAGAGCCGCGTGTGTACGAGGTGTACGGAGCAGAGCCGCGTGTGTACGAGGTGTACGGAGCAGAGCCGCGTGTGTACGAGGTGTACGGAGCAGAGCCGCGTGTGTACGAGGTGTACGGAGCAGAGCCGCGTGTGTACGAGGCGTACGGAGCAGAGCCGCGTGTGTAAGAGGCGTACGGAGCAGAGCCGCGTGTGTACGAGGCGTACGGAGCAGAGCCGCGTGTGTACGAGGCGTACGGAGCAGAGCCGCGTGTGTACGAGGCGTACGGAGCAGAGCCGCGTGTGTACGAGGCGTACGGAGCAGAGCCGCGTGTGTACGAGGCGTACGGAGCAGAGCCGCGTGTGTACGAGGCGTACGGAGCGGAGCCGCGTGTGTACGAGGTGTACGGAGCGGAGCCGTCTGTGTACGAGGCGAACGGAGCGGAGCCGCGTGTGTACGGAGCGGAGCCGCGTGTGTACGAGGTGTACGGAGCAGAGCCGCGTGTGTACGAGGTGTACGGAGCAGAGCCGGGTGTGTACGAGGTGTACGGAGCAGAGCCGGGTGTGTACGAGGTGTACGGAGCAGAGCCGTCTGTGTACGAGGTGTACGGAGCAGAGCCGCGTGTGTACGAGGTGTACGGAGCAGAGCCGCGTGTGTACGAGGTGTACGGAGCAGAGCCGGGTGTGTACGAGGTGTACGGAGCGGAGCCGTCTGTGTACGAGGTGTACGGAGCGGAGACGCGCGTGTACGAGGTGTACGGAGCGCAGCCGTCTGTGTACGAGGTGTACGGAGCGGAGACGCGCGTGTACGAGGTGTACGGAGCGGAGCCGTGTGTGTACGAGGTGTACGGAGCGGAGCCGCGTGTGTACGAGGCGTACGGAGCGGAGCCGCGTGTGTACGAAGCGTACGGAGCGGAGCCGCGTGTGTACGAGGCGTACGGAGCGGAGCCGCGTGTGTACGAGGTGTACGGAGCGGAGCCGTCTGTGTACGAGGCGTACGGAGCGGAGCCGCGTGTGTACGGAGCGGAGCCGTGTGTGTACGAGGTGTACGGAGCAGAGCCGCGTGTGTACGAGGTGTACGGAGCGGAGACGCGCGTGTACGAGGTGTACGGAGCGCAGCCGTCTGTGTACGAGGTGTACGGAGCGGAGACGCGCGTGTACGAGGTGTACGGAGCGGAGCCGTGTGTGTACGAGGTGTACGGAGCGGAGCCGCGTGTGTACGAGGCGTACGGAGCGGAGCCGCGTGTGTACGAAGCGTACGGAGCGGAGCCGCGTGTGTACGAGGCGTACGGAGCGGAGCCGCGCGTGCACGAGGCGTACGGAGCGGAGCCGCGCGTGCACGAGGCGTACGGAGCGGAGCCGCGCGTGCACGAGGCGTACGGAGCGGAGCCGCGCGTGCACGAGGCGTACGGAGCGGAGCCATGTGTGTTTGGCAGTCCTCACCAGGGCTGTGGAGTCAGAGTCAGAGCCCATTTTGGTGGAGTCGAAGTTGAAGTCGCTATAAAATGGACGGACTCCGACTCTTAAAATACATAATAAATTGGGTACAGTAGTTCAATGCAGGATGTGGGGAATATTTTTCATAAGAATTTGGGAAAGTTATGAAACGTCCTATAAATGTCTGTCCTATTCCTGATCTAAGGGTCTAGACTTTTAGCTGAAAAAATGTGTCCTACTTTAAATTTATCACTTAAACATGAGCCATGTATGAGGGAGTCGTGGAGTCGGTGTCATGGAAATTGAGGAGTCGGAGTCGATGGTTTGGCTTACCGACGCCACAGCCCTGGTCCTCGCTTGTGGGGGCCAATAGCAAAGCCCCCGAGGTGTGAACAACATACAACCCCCTAAAGTGACCCCATTTTGGACACTGTACCCATCAGGGAAGTCATCTGAGTGTGTCATGGACGTTCTTACGTTCCTATCCCACAGCTGATTCACTGATTTCTTTACCATTTGGTTGTGTGAAAATAATATTACATTTGCTCTGTGCCGCAGCGCACGGTTCAGCTCGGGGCGAAACATCTGAGCGGCACCTAACCAAGTAACTGTGTATATATATATATATATATATATATATATATATATATATATATATATATATATATATATATATACACACAGTACAGACCAAAAGTTTGGACACACCTTCTCATTTTAAGATTTTTCTGTATTTTCATGACTTTGAAAATTGTACATTCACACTGAAGGCATCAAAACTATGAATTAACACGTGGAATTATATACTTAACAAAAAAGTGTGAAACAACTGAAAATATGTCTTACGGTATGTGCACACGATGCAGAAATGAAGCAGAAAATTTCTGCATCATTTCTGCATCTCCCTGGCAGAAAAAACGCATGCAGATTGTGCATGCGTTTTTCCTGCGGAATACATGCGGATTCACATGCGTTTCCGCATGCAGATTGACAAGCGCTTTCCAGGCGATTTTAGCATCACCTGGAAATTGCTTGACAACTAGGTCACACTATATAAATCCATGCAACCGGCATGGATTTATATAGTGTGACCCGAGAGAGTGTATATACTTTACCCTCGGATGGCCCCCGGTGTCCCACTCAGTCCGTTCTCCCTCGCCGACAACTTTGAATTGAAAGACCTGCCGACGTCAGTGTCACGTGACCCGTCACATGACTCTGACGTCAGCGCAGGTCCTTCAACTCAAGTGCCGGGAACCAAGCAGGAGCGCAGCGCGGGCCGACAGAAGATAAGTATACATTTATTTTTTATTTTATTCTGTTTTTACAGATTTTTAATGGTACCTGGGTGTGGATGAGACTCTCCTCTCCTCCACTCCCGGGTACCATCCGCACATTAGAACGCGCCAATTACGCAAGTACAAATGCAGTCTTGCGGAATTGGCGCGTTCTAATGCAAGTCAATGGCGGCGAAAACGCCGCGTTTACGCAAAATTAATTGACATGCTGCGGATTTTTGAGCGCAGCGTTTACGCTGCGGAAAAATCCGCATCATGGGCACAGCACATGCGGATTTCAATTGGGGAACATTGCTGCCCTTCTACCATGCGTTTTTAATGCGTTTCCGCTGCGTTTACGCAACTGCAAAAACGAAAACGCATTAAAAACGCATCGTGTGAACTCAGTCTTATATTCTAGGTTCTTCAAAGTAGCCACCTTTTGCTTTGATGACTGCTTTGCACACTCTTGGCATTCTCTTGATGAGCTTCAAGAGGTAGTCACCGGAAATGGTCTTCACTTCACAGGTGTGCCCTGTCAGGTTTAATAAGTGGGATTTCTTGCCTTATAAATGGGGTTGGGACCATCAGTTGTGTTGTGCAGAAATCAAGTAGATACACAGCTGATAGTCCTACTGTATAGACTGTTAGAATTTGTATTATGGCAAGAAAAAAGCAGCTAAGTAAAGAAAAACGAGTGGCCATCATTACTTTAAGAATTGAAGGTCAGTCAGTCCAAAAAATTGGGCAAACTTTAAATGTGTCCCCAAGTGCAGTTTCAAAAACCATCAAGCGCTACAAAGAAACTGGCTCACATGACGACCGCTCCAGGAAAGGAAGACCAAGAGTCACCTCTGCTTCTGAGGATAAGTTTATCCGAGTCACCAGCCTCAGAAATCGCAGGTTAACAGCAGCTCAGATTAGAGACCAGGTCAATGCCACACTGAGTTCTAGCAGCAGACACATCTCTTCAACAACTGTTAAGAGGAGACTTTGTGGCCTTCATGGTAAAATAGCTGCTAGGAAACCACAGCTAAGGACAGGCAACAAGCAGAAGAGACTTGTTTGGGCTAAAGAACACAAGGAATGGACATTAGACCAGTGGAAATCTGTGCTTTGGTCTGATGAGTCCAAATTGAGATCTTTGGTTCCAACCACTGTGTCTTTGTGTGACGCAGAAAAGGTGAACGGATGGACTCTACATCTCTGGTTCCCACCGTGAAGCATGGAGGAGGAGGTGTGATGGTGTGGGGGTGCTTTGCTGGTGACACTGTTGGGGGATTTATTCAAAATTGAAGGCATACTGAAACAGCATGGCTACCACAGCATCTTGAAGCGGCATGCTATTCCATCCGGTTTGCGTTTAGTTGGACCATCATTTATTTTTCAACAGGACAATGACCCCAAACACACCTCCAGGCTGTGTAAGGGCTATTTGATCAAGAAGGAGAGTGATGGGGTGCTACGCCAGATGACCTGGCCTCCACAGTCACCAGACCTGAACCCAATCGAGATGGTTTGGGGTGAGCTGGACCGCAGAGTGAAGGCAAAAGGACCAACAAGTGCTAAGCATCTCTGGAAACTCCTTCAAGATTGTTGGAAGACCATTTACAGTGACTACCTCTTGAAGCTCATTAAGGGAATGCCAATAGTCATGAAAATACAGAAAAATCTTTAAATGAGAAGGTGTGTCCAAACTTTTGGTCTGTACTGTACCTATAAAGAGAAAAATCAGAGAAACTGAAAATTTTGCAGTGGTCTCCTAATTTTTGCCAGAGCTGTAAATGAGAAGGTGTGTCCAATCTTTTGATCTGTACTGTGTGTATGTATATATATATATATATATATATATATATATATATATATATATATATACACAAACACATTTATTATGCTTTAATAAAGCCACTGCGGCCAATTACACCCAAGCCATAGTGTCTGTCGTTTTTGGGGAAGGGGAAGATTAGAAGTAAGATGGGTTGGGGGACAATCCACCTGGAATTGACGATACCAATGTCAAGAAAAGGCTGGAGCAATGGCCTAAGGGCATGTGGGCGGAAGCCGGCATGACGGGGGTGCGGCATAGGTGGGGTCAGGTATGGAGAATGTGTGGGCTAAAGAGGAACTTATTGGACCACCGGGGGAGTGGCCTGGTCTTTCTTCCCAGCTTCTGGACACGACACAAGTCCCACCCGCCCTTCAAAATGGTAGACATCGCAGGTCCCATTGGCAATTGCCTATGACGGGTAGCTAAAAGGGAGTCTGAGAATTGTTTTGCTATGTACTGTATTGGTGTACATTAATTTATGTAAAAAAAAAAGCCGAGCCTGGAATTGCAATGATCAGCATCCTTCTAAGCCCAGGGGAAGGGCAGTCCATCAGCCATGGTTCCCTAGAGGTTTCCCCCACAGGGTTTTTTTCCTATTCTGGGCGCTGAAGGACGACTCCCTGTGAGTTAAAGGTGTGCCCGGGCTGCCCATAGTGGGCAGGCATGCGTAGGGTCCTTGAAGTGGGTATAAATTGGTATGGGAGTGCCCACAGGACATGGATCCCTCGGTTATATGTGCGGTATTGGGGTCTGGTGAGTTGCGGGACTTAAGATAAAAGGAATGTCGAGTCCCAGGTGTGGCGGTTTCAAACCGTTTGAACCCCCCGGGTTTGGGGGGCTCATGGTGTTCCTGGGCTGGTAGTGTGCGGCTGGGATCAAGTGGAGTTTTGTCATTGGGAGCACCAGACCCCTTCTTAACTTCAAGGACCTTACCTCATCTTTATGTGTGTGTGTGTGTATATATATATATATATATATATAATATACATATATATATATATATATATATATATACATATATATATATATACACAGTACAGACCAAAAGTTTGGACACACCTCATTTAAAGATTTTTCAGTATTTTCATAACTATGAAAATTGTACATTCACACTGAAGACATCAAAACTATGAATTAACACATGTGGAATTATATACTTAACAAAAAAGTGTGAAACAACTGAAAATATGTCTTATATTCTAGGTACTTCAAAGTAGCCACCTTTTGCTTTGATGACTACTTTGCACACTCTTGGCATTCTCTTCATGAGCTTCAAGAGGTAGTCACCGGAAATGGTTTTCACTTCACAGGTGTTCCCTGTCAGATTTAATAAGTGGAATTTCTTGCCTTATAAATGAGGTTGGGACCATCAATTGTGTTGTGCAGAAGTCTGGTGGAAACACAGCTGATAGTCCTACTGAATAGACTGTTAGAATTTGTATTATGGCAAGAAAAAAGCAGCTAATTAAAGAAAAATGAGTGGCCATCATTACTTTAAGAAATTAAGGTCAGTCAGTGTGAAAAATTGGGAAAACTTTGAAAGTGTCCCCAAGTGCAGTTGCAAAAACCATCAAGGACTACAAAGAAACTGGCTCACATGAGGACCGCCCCAGGAAAGGAAGACCAAGAGTCACCTCTGCTTCTGAGGATAAGTTTATCCGAGTCACCAGCCTCAGAAATCGCAGGTTAACAGCAGCTCAGATTAGAGACCAGGTCAATGCCACACAGAGTTCTAGCAGCAGACACATCTCTTCAACAACTGTTAAGAGGAGACTTTGTGCAGCAGGCCTTCATGGTAAAATAGCTGCTAGGAAACCACTGCTAACCACTGCTAAGGACAGGCAACAAGCAGAAGAGACTTGTTTGGGCTAAAGAACACAAGGAATGGACATTAGACCAGTGGAAATCTGTGCTTTGGTCTGATGAGTCCAAATTTGAGATCTTTGGTTCCAACCACTGTGTCTTTGTGCGATGCAGAAAAGGTGAACGGATGGACTCTACATGCCTGGTTCCCACCATGAAGCATGGAGGAGGAGGTGTGATGGTGTGGGGGTGCTTTGCTGGTGACACTGTTGGGGATTTATTCAAAATTGAAGGTATACTGAACCAGTACGACTACCACAGCATCTTGCAGTGGCATGCTGTTCCATCTGGTTTGCGTTTAGTTGGACCATCCTTTATTTTTCAACAGGACAATGACCCCAAACACACCTCCAGGCTGTGTAAGGGCTATTTGACCAAGAAGGAGAGTGAGGGGTCTGGCCTCCACAGTCACCAGACCTGAACCCAATCGAGATGGTTTGGGGTGAGCTGGACCGCAGAGTGAAGACAAAAGGGCCAACAAGTGCTAAGCATCTCTAGGAACTCCTTCAAGATTATTGGAAGACCATTTCCGGTGACTACCTCTTGAAGCTCATCAAGAGAATGCCAAGAGTGTGCAAAGTAGTCATCAAAGCAAAAGGTGGCTACTTTGAAGAACCTAGAATATAAGACATATTTTCAGTTGTTTCACACTTTTTTGTTAAGTATATAATTCCACATGTGTTAATGCATAGTTTTGATGCCTTCAGTGTGAATGTACAATTTTCATAGTCATGAAAATACAGAAAAATCTTTAAATGAGAAGGTGTGTCCAAACTTTTGGTCTGTACTGTATATATATACAAACACGTTTATTATGCATTAATAAAGGCCACTGCGGCCAATTACACCCAAGCCATAGTGTCTGTCGTTTTTTGGGGAGGGAAGATTAGAAGATGGGTTGGGGGCCAGCCCACCTGGAATTGACGATACCAACGTCATGGGTGTGAGTAATCAGTCAACACACGCAGAAGACACACAGTCCACAGCGCTGGTAGCGGAGAAAGTAAGGAAAAAGCATGTGAAAACCCTCCTGCCAATTCCAAAAGGAGGAGGAGTAGATAAGAAGGAATGGAAGAATATGTTGAAGGAGAGAGAAAAGTACCCCAGGTTTTATGAAGCTTTACAGGATGTGGACATTTTGTATAAAATGACAAGGAAAGTAAAAAGACAGATGAGGAGAGGAATATGACAATTTATTGAATGCAATGCGAATCAGTCATCGCCTAAGGAAAATGCATCAGTTGCAGCAGCTGTATTTGAGCCATTGATACCTCCTATATATATTCCCGACGACTGGACATGTGCTTACGGTAAAATGCAGAATTCAGAATATCGTGAGACTTTTTCTGTCTGTGATATGACCAGCCGAAATAGTCCTGCCCTATTCCCAATTGGTTATATAGATGGCACTTCCTATGCCACTTCCTGTCCAGCATCTAATCTAGCTCCAATAATTAATGCAGTCTATAAAAAGAATAATGAAGAAAATAAGGATGACATAGCAGTACATGAGGAACAGGGAGGACAGGAATCAGCAGTTGACACTGACACTCCGCAGTACCCCATGAACAAGACCCAGCACCTACCACTATATGGTGGGGGGATATCATCATCTCAGTCCTGTCCATATAAGCCCCAAAGCTTACATCCTGGCACTCGACCTGTTTCCCGCAATGACTCCTGGAAATACCCAAAGACAGGTACCCTGATGAACAGCTTACCAGACCCAGTAAAGCATCCAATGCCTTTTTACAAGAAGATGTGTCAGATACAGAAGGCACATTCTGCCTCATGGATAGACTTAGAGGGGTTCACTCAAATTAAAGCAGGAAACTCCTTTTGGCCGCAAATGCGACTAGCCCTTGAACCTGACAACCAGCATGTAGAATGGCATGTATCTGAAGAAGATTTCCTCCATAAGCTTTATGTCTGGGCTAAGAATCACCTACCAGGACATGCCCCCGCTCTTCAGGATGTCATGCAGGAAAAGGGAGAAACTGTGGAGAGGGTCTTCCACCGATTAAATCAGATGTTTCAGGATCTCGGATTTGAAATACAAGTCGCCCCCCACCTTGAACAACAGCATCAGCCATTCCTAGGACCACCACCGGGCTCCAGACAAAAATAGGATATTGGCAAGCTGAGTCCTCACACACCAGAAGCACATATACTCTTACGCTTCACAAGACAACTGAGTATATTAACCCTCATCATCCATTTAAGTTAAAGATAAAAAGCTCTGGATACTGGTGCAGCCAGAAGTGTAATAATAACTATTGATTCACCAGTGCAGCCAACCCAGATTGCATCACAGATGAAGTGATACCTTGTGTGAGGTTGGGTGGAGCTACATGCTATACACCAATGACCAAACCCCCTACACATAGGCCTACAACCTACACAGAGTATGCTGTCCCAATTAATTATCTTTACAAATCTGCCCAGTAAATCTACTAGAAGTAGATCTACTAGCAAAGCTTCAGGCCAATATTCGATTTCATGAAGATGGAACTGTGACTCTGACTACTCCATTATCACAAGAAGACTCAGTTAAATGGTATGGCTTCTTCACCCTACAGGACACCCGTGAGGACCCAGTGGATACTACTCTACTGGCACAAGGCCCAGAAGACATTGGAAGACTCCATGTCCAACCTGTTGAAGTGAAACTAAAGCCAGGAGCCCTGTTACCAAGGAAACCACAGTATCCACTCTCCATTCCACAATCTGCTGGTATTGCTCAGCAACTCAAGATCTACCTTAGGAATGGAAACATTGTCCCTACTAAGTCACCATGCAATACTCCATTGTTCCCAGTCAAAAGGAAGACACTAAAGGGTCAGCCTACCAAGTATCACATGGTACAGGACATATGGGCAGTCAATGAAGCCACAGTACTGGACACTCCAATTGTGCCAAACCCACATACTCTTTTATCATCGATTTCATATACTTTCCCATGGTTTACAGTGATTGACTTAGCTAATGCTTTCTACAGTGAAGCTACTACACCTTGACAGCCAATACCTGTTTGCCTTCACCTATGAAGGACAGCACTACAGTCATGGCCAAAAGTATTGAGAATGAGACAAATAGTAATTTTTCCAAAGTTTACTGCTTCATTTTTTGTAATGGCAATTTGCATATACTCCTGAATGTCAAAGAGTGATCAGCTTAACAGCAATTACTGTACTTGCAAAGTCAATATTTGCCCAGAAAATGAACTTTAACCCCCAAAACACATTTCAACATAATTGCAGTCCTGCCTTAAAAGGAGCAGCTAACATCGTTTTAGTGATTGATCCATTAACACAGGTGTGGGTGTTGATGAGGACAGGGCTGGCGATCAATCAGTCATGATTAAATAAGAATGACATCACTGGACACTTTAAATGGAGGCTGGTTCTTGGTACCATTGTTTCTCTTCAGTTAACCATGGTTATCTCTAAAGAAACACGTGCAGCCATCATTGCACTGCACAAAAATGGCCTAACAGGGAAGAGTATCGCAGCTACAAAGATTGCACCTCAGTCAACAATCTATCACACCATCAAGAACTTCAAGGAGAGAGCTTCCATTGTTGTCAAAAAGGCTCCAGGGTGCCCAAGAAAGACCAGCAAGCGCCAGGACCGTATCTTAAAACTGTTTCAGCTGCGGGATCGGACTACCAGCAGTGCCGAGCTTGCTCAGGAATGGCAGCAGGCTGGTGTGAGTGCTTCTGCACGCACTGTGAGGCGGAGACTCTTTGAGCAAGGGCTGGTTTCAAGGAGGGCAGCAAAGAAGCCACTTCTCTCCAGAAAAAACATCAGGGACCGACTGATATTCTGCAAAAGGTACAGGGAGTGGACTGCTGAGGACTGGGGCAAAGTCATTTTCTCTGATGAATCCCCTTTTCGATTGTTTGGGACATCTGGAAAACAGCTTATTCGGAGAAGAAGAGGTGAGCGCTACCACCAGTCTTGTCTCATCCCAACTGTAAAGCATCCTGAAACCATTCATGTGTGGTGTTGCTTCTCAGCCAAGGGAATTGGCTCACTCACAGTCTTGCCTAGAAACACAGCCATGAATAAAAAATGGTACCAGAATGTCCTCCAAGAGCAACTTCTCCCAACCGTCCAAGAGCAGTTTGGCGCCCAACAATGCCTTTTCCAGCATGATGGAGCACCTTGCCATAAAGCAAAGGTGATAACTAAATGGCTCATGGACAAAAACATAGAGAATTTGGGTCCATGGCCTGGAAACTCCCCAGATCTTAATCCCATTGAGAACTTGTGGTCAATCATCAAGAGACGGGTGGACAAACAAAAACCAACAAATTCTGGTAAAATGCAAGCATTGATTATGCAAGAGTGGACTGCTATCAGTCAGGATTTGGCCCAAAAGTTGATTGAGAGCATGCCAGGGAGAATTACAGAGGTCTTGAAGAAGAAGGGGCAATACTGCAAATATTGACTTGCTGCATTAACTCATTCTAACTGTCAATATAACCTATTGGTACTCATAATATGATTGCAATTATATTTCTGTATGTGATGTAAACATCAGACAAACACTAATAAAAACCAGAGGCCAGCAGATCATGTGAAAATATAATTTTGGTGTCATTCTCAATACTTTTGGCCATGACTGTACACATGGACTGTGATACCTCAAGGGGCCCAGAACAGCCCTTCTATGTTCAGCCAAGCCATGACTACTGTCTTGGAGCCCTGGAAGATGACACACCCCAACGTCACGCTCCTGCAGTATGTTGATGACCTCCTCCTATGCTCAGACTCCAAGGAAGAAGGTCAGGAAGAGTCAATCTCACTACTCCAGTTCCTGGCACACACAACGGCTGCAAAGCATCCAGAGACAAGCTGCAATTCTGTCAAGAGAAAGTTGTGTTTCTAGGACACAGCATCTCACACCAAACAAAGCATCTCACTGAAGATAGGAAGATGGCTGTGAATAACATGTCCTTGCCAACAACCACAACACAGCTTCAGTCATTTCTTGGTCTAGTATCCTGTCGTCCCTGGATTCTAGATGCCTCTGTACACATGCAGCCTCTGTATGACTGTCTCAAGAATATTCCCTTCAGTCTGACCAAAGAAGCCATTGATGGATTCTATGCACTGAAAAAGACAATCATGTCTTTCCCAGCTCTAGGACATCATTTTTGGCCACAAGCTGAAGATAATGGCACCTCATGACATCACTGCCATTCTGGCCCAGACACAGCCAAAGCACCTATCTGCTGCCCGTCATCTACGCCTACAGTGCTCACTTCTGCTCCCAGATACCGTCACCATCTCCAGATGTGATGTCCTTAACCCAGCCATCCTCCTACCTCTACCAAGGGGGGAGGAGGATCACATCTCTAACACTCTGATGGAAGAGGTAGTCGACTCTGAAATGGCCCAGCATGATTGTCTTGCCCTCATGAGACAAGAAACCTCTGGATTTGACACTGTCACAGATGTGCCTCAACACCCTGACCTGACTCCATGGATGGATCAAGATATGCAGACCAAGAAGACCGTTCTCACACGTGTATGGCAGTGGTCACAGAAGACATTGTGCTGCTAGCACAGTCACTGCCTGCATCTCTGTCTGCACAGGAAACAGCTACTTGCCTTGACAGAAGAGTGCAAGATGGCCACCCAGAGGAAAGCGAACATCTACACAGATAGCCGTTATGCTTGGGGTGTGTCACACGACCATGGACCGATCTGGAGGACAAGAGATTTCATCACGGCTAATGGAACCCCAATAAGACACCATAAAGCCATTGAAGAACTGATGGAGTTCCTGTTGATGCCAAAAAGAGTTGCTGTGATAAAGGTTAAGGCACACACTGGAGGAACCTCAAAGGAAGCTGTGGGCAACAGTTTGGTAGACAAAACAACAAAAGAAGCAGCAAAAGAAGCCATAATACTACCACTTGGCACAGAAACATCTCATCTATGCTCTTTGACTGACCCTGAAACAGAAAAACGAAAAGAATATGCTCTTGGCCCTACAGAAAGAAGCATCCAAGGAAGAAAAAGACAAATGGATTCAAGATGGAGCCAGACAGGATGAAGAACATTAATACAGACGGTTACGAAATGGAAACCTATGCCTGCCAAGAGCCCTTTACCCAATGATAGCCAGATGGGCTTATGGCACCATCCACCAATCAAAAATGAAGATGCATAACCTTGAGAGACAATATTACCACGTACCAGTCTTTTCAACAACAGCTGCAACCCAGTAAAGACCCCTCAGAACTTCCCAGGATGGCCAGGCCAGAAGCTTTTCCCGTGGAAAATCAATTGGCCAGGACCACAGCTAACAAACTGCTCTCTTAAATAATTTGCACATATGAACTTCCAGAGACTATAGAAAATGATCAAGAATCTGCATTCACAGCAAATCCAACAAAAAAATTTTTTTCAAGGCCTTACAATAGAGTTAATCCTACACACTTAATACTGCACAAGAAACAGGGAAGCCACAGCATAAGAGTCTTAGTGTTCCCCTTGGGTCATTTAGTCTCAGACACACGCCAGTAGGCCCAACTAAAATTAGCCCTTATAAGATCCTATTTGTAAATGCTCACAGGTTAGGATTATATTTACCCACGATAGTTGTCGATATGCCGACTAAATTTGTTGTTGAATTACATGTGGCTAAAATATGTTCTCAAGTTTTCTTCTCCCAGATTCCCAAAATCTAGAAAGGACACGTGAGATCCAATTCAAAGACTGGTTCCTCATCCAAAAGTTCAAGTGATGGATCCTCGAGCCTAAAGATGACATCCCAATGGATCCATGCTTCCCACTACCAGATGACATAAACTATGGACACTACCATGATGATGATACTACCAGATTTTGGGAATCCAGATGATGAACTCTATCCGGAGCCCCTGAAAAGACTGTGTTCCCAACATCCCCTAAACCAGAAGGACACTTGCCCGGCCTGCCAAATATGGACTGTTTAGTAAGGGATATGATCTGACCTTCTGCACACTTGAGTCTGTTAGGAGGGGGTCCATCCACAAGGGATGGGTCATCTCATATACACGGTGAAGATTAGCTTAGTTAATTTCATTGCCCAAATTTGGTCCAAATAGTTAAATAGGTGCACTGGGTCAAATCAGTAGGTTTGACAGAAGTTCGGGTGAGACAGGATTACATTTTGAATGTCTCCAAACAAGGGACTGTTGAGGATATAAATATATGCAGGATTCTGGAAGTTATATGAATATGTAACTTCCTACTTATGTGTATTAAGATTTGCAGACAATCCGAAATGGCCTCCCGTATGCCCGTGACACATTGTACCTGTTACCTCATATTGATCAAAGATCCGCATGCTACTGAGCAATAGGAAAAACCCTAATGATTATTGACTAACACATTAATCTGATAATAAGAGCTTTACTAATGATCTTTATTACTTTAGGGAAATTACAGGATAATAAAAGATAACTGACTATACTGATTGAACTTTGAACCTTACGTGCGAGACGGAGGTCAGCTTGACTTTATTGATTAATTAGAGTAATATGGATAATGACATATGAGCAACAGATACCAGCAACAGCTAGCAATAATTATGAGATAAAGCAATGAGGTAATGTGTGAGAAAGTCCCTGATTTTTTCCTATAAAAAGCTGTGTATTCCAATCAATAAACAGAACTCATTAAGACACGACCTGGTGTGTTTTGTGAGTTCTCCGACCATATATATCCTATATACAATTTGGCGGCAAACAACTAAGACGAGAACACACATTTTGTGTGCCCTAACACCCTAAATAAAAAGCAATAGTATTCCTGGATGCCACTTAAGCTTTTTATAGTGTAGAGTGCAGCTAAATCTGGGCTGTGCTGGAGAAAATGGGGTTTAGTCCTAATTTCATTAAATGGGTTAAGATTAGTGATGATCGAGTATGTTCGACAGGCAATCTCTACATGTGTCACAGCTGTCTAACAGCCGTGACACTTGCAGGCACGGTGACGTTAAAGAAATGCAGAGCACGCCAGAATACTCGGCGAGCACCCGAGCGTGCTCGCCGAAAGAGTTAATGAAGCATACTCGATCATCCCTAGTTAAGATATTATATAAAGCTCCAACGACTAAAATTAGAGTGAATGGAGATACTTCTGACAATATAGAGGTTTTTAGGGGGACAAGACAGGGGTGCTCGCTGTCCCCTCTACTCTTTGCTATGGCAATTGAGCCCTTAGTTTATAAAATCAGACAGCATCCTGGGCTGGAAGGGTTTAGATATGGGAATGAAGAAGAAATAGTCGCTCTATATGACGTGTTATTACTTGTCAACAAGATGAAAGATTCACTTCCAATCATAATGGAAATTATTAAGACCTTTGGGATTTTCTCAGGTTTGACCATAAATTGGTCAACATCTGCTTTGTTGCCAATGGAGAATAATGATACCCCTGAGACAGATCCTACCACACGCCTGGGGTTACTTCTTAGCATCTCAGTTTCAACATTTTAGAAGATGGCGCTAGATGGGACAGAAGGTGCAGGGGTTTCAGTACTAAAATTTGTGGGTGGTGGTGAAAACTTTGTAGATATCCTAGAGACAAATAAGTTCAAGGGCGATTCGAGAGGTTTTCCAACTCTAACTCTTATGCATAAAATTTGGTGGCCCTGCAAGAAATGGTTGGGAATGGGTGTGTACTTCAAATATACTTATATGTGGACCAAACCCTATTTGAAGGAATTACAAATGGTCGGAGGGCTTTGGGACATGGAAAAATAAGGGATTGAAATATCTACATCAATTATATGTGGAAGGGCACTTTTGCTCATTCGAATATTTAAAGCAAACTTTAAGGCTATGTGCCCACGTTGCGGACCTGAAGCATATTTTTTACGCTTCTCCCTGGCGGGAAAATCGCATGCGGATATTACATGCGGTTTTCCTGCCAGGTAGAAGCGTTTGTGAGGCGTCTTTGCATGCATTTCCGCATGCGGGTTATCAAGCACTTCTCCAAGCATCACTTGGAAAAGTGCTTGACAACTTGTTCAGAATGGTAAAAAATAAAAAAATAAACTTTATACTCACCTTCCGATGCATTCTCTGCCCCGTCCGGAGTCTTGAGCGGCTCACGCTGTTGTGTGCAGGACCTGCGGTGACGTCATTGAGTCATGTGGTGGGTCACATGACTCAATGACGTGGCAGGTCCTTCAGACAACAGCGCGACGGAGGGAAAACATCAGAAGATAAGTATAAACTTTATTTTATTCTTTTTTTTGCAGGTTCTTTGGTACCCAGGTCTGGATGAGAGTCTCCTCTCATCCAGACTTGGGTACCATCCGCACATTGATTCCGCTGCGCTTCCGCAAAATTAATGAACATGCTGCGGATTTTTGACCGTAGCATATACGCTGCGGAAAAATCCGCAGCATGGGCATTGACATTGCGGAATGCCATTGGGGACCATGGGGTGCGGATATACATGCGTTTTTCAAGCGTTTACGCTGCGGAAATTCCGCAGCATATACGCTTGAAAAATGCTACGTGGGCACACAGCCTAAAAATAACTCTGAATTTTTCAGATATTTACAATTGCGTCACACCATTAGAGCTCAGGAGTCTATCTCAGATTTGACCATTTTTCTTAATGGGATACTGGACTCAGTAATAAATGCAAAGAACATGACAGGTCTTATCTCTCTGATGTATAATTCTCTGCTATTAAAGATTGTGGGAGATCTTCTGGCTACAATTAAACCTAAATGGGAGAGGGATGTGTGATTAGTCACTCAGGAGGAGTGGGAGGAAAGCCTGGAGTCACCAGGAAAATTATCTATAAATTGGACCCAAAGAAGATCTCAATTATTTCTTATACACAGAGCCTATAGAACTCCTACAACACTGTTTAGAATGGGCATTAGGGCAGATGATCGGTGCCCATGGAGGGGAGGAAGGGGCAGATTTCGTCCATATGTTCTGATCCTGTATCATTAGCTGGGCTTTGGGGAGATGTTGGTAAACTGATCTCAGAGGTTTTTAATACTCCTATTCCTCTAGCTCCCAAGGTATGTGTGCTGGGTATGTGGCGGAGGTTAGAGGTTCGCCTCCTATACAATTGCCAATAGCCAAGATTCTATATCATATGTAAGGCGGCGGCATTCACACCGTGCAGTAACTGAGGCAGTGACCCAAGCAAGTCCAACATAAGTAGCTTTTATTCAGCAAACTCACAGGTAAAATAGAAAGTCCTCCGGTTCGCAGCCGGTTTAACACAAGTCCATAAACAACGGTTGCCGGAGGCAACGGCCGCGCCGGGCTGCTCAGAGCCTGACGGGTGCAGAGTCTTCCCAGGCGTGGGTTCAGCTACTCACAGGCCCGCCGAGATTTCCTGCTATCCGCCTAGCAGGTCCCAACACTGAACAACACTAACCCTTAATGCCGGGTTTTTAAAGGACCTGTGGCAAGAGCCACTGGAAAACCCGGGTTGGAGGGAGGAGGCCGCCCCACTGGCTTCCTGTAGTCTCCTCCAAGAAATGAAGGCCCTGCCGAGTTTTACTTAAACTGCCTTAGCCAGATAGCCTGACCAGGTCAATGCTCACCTTCATTCCTGCATTGCAGCCGCAGCTGTGTCTGTGACTGCAATGCACTCCAACGGGTTTAATAGGTCTCTGTACACATTCTGGGGGATATATAACGTCCCTCGTATAAGACCCCAGTCACTGCCTCACACATACTAGAAAGACTATAAGTAGGCATTGGTTGGAAAGCAATGCTCCCTTCATAGAAGTAGTGAAGCTTTAAACAGTACTATTCTAATGTAAAAATGGGTCTATACAAAAAGGGGCCGCAGCTAAATTTTGGAAACAGTGGGGGGATTGGGTTAAATGCTCAAGTGTGGTGTTGGATGAGTTGGTCAGAGACATAATATTTAACATGCTAGTTCTTTAATAGCAACATAATAGGATGGATAGAATGTTGTGCAATTCATGATACATTTGGTATTTGTACGTCAGGGAGGGAAAATAGTCTTATGCAAAATCAGATGGGTGAGGGTTGAAAAGGGGGGTTCTGGTAGGGAGGGATGGGGGTGTTTTTTTTAAATCCTGTAAATATGATATTTTATTATATGTTATATTTTCTGTATCAAACAGTCTGTAAGATTTGTATCAAACCTCCGATGCCGGCACCATTCCAGCGGTGTCGGCATGTGCGTTCCTGGGGCTCATGTGAGATTGTTACGTCGAGTGAGCCCAGTAAGTGCCAGAATCACTGTCTCCATGTTCAGAAAAATCGAACATCATGAGGAAATCTGAGAGCAGCTGCAGCCCTGGCTTCCAGTTGATGTTCAATATGTCCGAAGGTGGGGACAGTGAAGACAGCACTGACTGGGTGCAGGGCTCATGTGATGTAACAACCCCAGGAATGTGAGTCCCGGCACCGCTGGAACAGCGCTGGCATGGGAGCTGAGTATGAGTGTTTTTATTTTAGCTAGGCCAAACATGAGGATTGACACGGGTTGTCCTAGTAGTGAACAACCTCTTTAAGATGATACAATTTTCAGTTAAAACATTTTCAACATTTTGGACATGAAAAAGGCTTTTCCCTTGTCTTACTTTTCTAAAGTTTATTAAGAGTTTATTTTCAAGGAAAACATTTTCCACATTAAGAATATAAAAATGGCTTCTATACTGTGTGACTGCTCTGGTGACTAAGAAGAGATGATTTCTTCACAAAACATTTCCCACATTGTGAACATGAAAAAGGCTTCTCCACTGTGTGAGTTCTCTGGTGTATAACAACAGCTGATTTCTGGTTAAAACATTTCCCACATTGTGAACATGAAAAAGGCTTCTCCCCTGTGTGAGTTCTCTGGTGTATAACAACAGCTGATTTCTGGTTAAAACATTTCCCACATTCTGAACATGAAAAAGGCTTCTCCCCTGTGTGAGTTCTCTGATGTCTGATAAAAGTTGATAACTGTGTAAAACATTTTCCACATTCTGAACAAGAAAAAGGCTTCTCCCTTGTGTGAGTTCTCTGGTGTATAACAACAGATGATTTCTGGTTAAAATATTTCCCACATTCTGAACATGAAAAAGGCTTCTCCCCTGTGTGAATTCTCTGATGTCTGCTAAAATTAGTCATGTGTGGAAAACATTTTCCACATTCTGAACATGAAAAAGGCTTCTCCCCGGTGTGAATTCTTTGATGTCTGATAAAACTAGTCATGTGTGTAAAATATTTTCCACATTCTGAGCATGAGAAAGGCTTCTCCCCTGTGTGAGTTCTCTGATGTCTGATAAAAGTTGATATCTGTGTAAAACATTTTCCACATTCTGAACATGAAAAAGGCTTCTCCCCTGTGTGAATTCTCTGATGTTTGATAAAACTAGTCATATGTGGAAAACATTTCCCACATTCTGAACATAAAAAAGGCTTCTCCCCTGTGTGAATTCTCTGATGTCTGATAAAACTAGTCATATGTGGAAAACATTTCCCACATTCTGAACAGGAAAAAGGCTTCTCCCCTGTGTGAGTTCTCTGGTGTATAACAACAGCTGATTTCTGGTTAAAACATTTCCCACATTCTGAACATGAAAAAGGCTTCTCCCCTGTGTGAGTTCTCTGGTGAATAACAAGATTGGATTTCCTGCTAAAATATTTCTCACATTTGGAACAAGAAAATCTATTCTCTATCGTATGAATTTTTTGATGTATAGGAAAAGACTTTTCGTGGGGAAAACTATTACCACATTCTGTACGTGAAAATGGCGTGTTTGCTTTAGGAGCAGTTTGTTTTTTAGTGCTTATTTTGTGACTATGATTTTCCTTAGTAGTCGGTAATGAATCAGAAGACAGGACCTGTTTTAAAGGATCAGATGACAGATTTTTGCTGTGAAGGGATGATGGTATATCTGGAGTAATGGCATTCACTTCAATTGTATCCTGTGGGATCTCAAGATCGTCTGATTTAAAAATTGAAGATGTCAGCTGTCCCTCTGATCTCCTGGTACAGTCATCTGCTATGATAAAAATCAATTATTATTTTTCAATAAAATATCCTTGAATTTTATATTTTTTAACATTTCTACTTAAACTCTCTGTAAAAATATGAATTATTCAGCAAGACAATGACAGTTCACAGTCTAATAGAAAACCTCATAGGATGAACCTGGGGAAAATAATACCAATAAAAACTTCCACTCATCCCGCAAAGAACAAGCCCCCACTCAGGCCCATCATCTGTCAGTGGAAAAACGGATGTTTCCACATTATTAGTGTCTCAAAGGCTCTTGAAGAGCAACATGGCTTCCATAAACCAATCCAGCAATATCTGCTCTCCCAAAGTCAAATCTCCCCCTCACTTCGGAGCCTTGCAGTGTGCCTAAACCACATTTAGCATCCATGTATTTGGCATTACTATAGTGAGAAGAATCCACTTAATTTACAGAGTGTGTCTCCTGGAGCACAATCTGGGCACTATGTGTTGGGTAACAAAATGGCAAATGCACAATTTTCACTCTCCAACATCCACTGCGTGCTAATTTCCGAAAAGTACCTGTAGAGTCAAAATATTCCCTACTTCTAAAGATTAATTCATTCAGGGTTATAATTTCCAAAATGGAGTCACTTTATGGGGATTTCTACAGCTCTAGTTTTCTGCCTTTTGTCATGGCCCACCATGGCCCAAGCCTAGGGGTTTCTGTGTAAGTCCAGATACAGAGAAAACGGAGTAGATACTGCTATAATAATAATAATTTTTATTTATATAGCACCAACATATTCCGCAGCACTTTACAATTAAATAGGGACATGTATAGACAATATAAACAATACAATGTATCACATTTAAACAGCTACAGGAGGAGCGAGGGCCCTGCTCGCAAGCTTACAATCTGTATGGAAATGGGGGGACACAATAGTTAGAACATGGTCATCAGCCAGTATCAGTATCTGTGTGCTATTTGGTGCATGGAGGATGTGGAGACAGATGAATACGCAGGGGCAGATTAACATTTAGGAGGGAACATAGGAGAGTTAGATTAGTGAGTTGAGGTGATACAGATGTGTTTTTAAAGCATGAAGACATGGGGGCTAGATATTAGTCGGATCGTTTGGGGCACGGCATTCCAGAAAACTGGCGCGGCACGAGAGAAGTCTCGGAGACGGAAGTGTTAGGTTCAGATTAAAGAGGATGTTGATCTTAGATCAATTGCAGAACGGAGGGCACGGGAGGGGTGATAGAGAGAAATGAAAGATGAGATATATGGCGGTGCAGAACTCGAGAGAACCCCTTTACCCCCGAAGGAAAAAATCATTTACTTACACACAAAAATTGTAAGGCTTGTTTTGAGTTTGCCAAAAGACATGTGGGAGACTCCCCAAATGTAAGGAGGAAGATGCTGTGGTTAGATGAGACCAAAATTTAACTTTTTGGCCACAAATGTAAACAGGTGGCAGAATCATACTGTGGGGATGTGTTTTGGCAGCAGGGACAGAGAAAATGGTCCGAGTCGAGGGGAAGATGGATGATGCGAAATACAGGGATAGTGCTAAGCCTGTTCATGGTGACCATGTTTTGAGCTGCTAGGTGACCATGAACAGTGCCCCCAATACATTGTGTCTGCAAACTATTCCAGCAAGATCTGCATTCAAAAAGTTAAATGTCGCTCCTTCCCTTCTTAACCTGCCATGTGCCCAGACAGTAGTGTACAACCGTATATAGGGTATTGTCGGATTCAAGAAAAGGTGGAAAATAATTTGTAAGGTCCATCTGTTTCCTATTATCCTTTGTGAAGAATTCCAAAATTATCACAACATAAAGTGACACACGTTAGATCTGAAAAATGGGCCCTGATAGGAACACAAAACTGGCTGCAGGAAGGGGTTAAATCAAAGTATTTTGGGAACTAACTACTGTAGTCAAAAACTGTGACTATAGACAATAACACATCTACTGAAATGATCAAACTCAGCAGTCTCCATCAGAGAAAAATGAGTAACTAGTGGTGAAACCTCTCGGGGGTAATTAGAGCATGGGGCTCGGTGGCTCTTGGCAATCTAAACTATCGTAAGGGACGATATTTTCTGTCAGATGAGTTTCAAGAAGAAATATTAGACATTCAAAGAGAACTTTTTATAATAGTGCAGAGCTGAGGTATCTTAAATTTAGCTTAGAGATATATCATGACACAGGTGTAATGTTTTTATGTAGTTTATCGCAATCCTGTTTGAAGTTAGTTGGTTTTAAAATAAATTGTAAAGTCAGGATAAAGGGAAACTCTGTTGTTATTGGACAGAAATTCACACTTGTCCCTCACTGCACATTTAATGTTGTCGATTCTAAAGGCAAAGTTTGGTCAGAAAGACTGGACCTGATCTTGTAGGGACCATATGAGAACATTCAGCAGCACAGAAAGGACTTTCAATGCCCAAAATCATTTGAACAGTTTTGTTTTTGGAAGAGGAGAATGTTTTGATCTAGAGGCAAAATGATGATCACACGATTGTGTTACGGCCGGACTACACCACCGATAAAGCAGCCACAGCCGGTGATTGAGAAGAATCTGTGACTTCTCTGCATTTAGTGGTTACTACTCACCTGGGTAGTCATATGTAGGAATCTCCTCTTTACACCGATCATCACCCCTCACATATGTCTCTGTAGTATTACTATGGGTCAGATCTTCACCCTGAAACAAATATTGTAAAAGTGACAGACAGATGGAGAAGTCACATCTATGATCAGCTCTAATCCTACCATCTCCACCATTCTCATTACACAAATATAAACCATATAATACTGGTGGATAAAACAAGACTGAGCACAAGACCTTCACAGCCGTCTACACATCATAGGGGAGATCTCATGACACCTTCTCTCATCTACCTGATGATCCTGAGGAACATTGTGATCTTCTTGTTTACAGTCCTGTGGAAGAAGAGGATGGGAACATCTCTCTGGTGTTGTCCTGTTACTGGATAGATCTGGAGGAAACACATACAGGGACTGAATTCATTCTTTACATACAGATAATTATAGGCCGTGTGTATTTAGTCCTGTCTATTACCTGGGGATGTGAGGGACTGGGGAACCTCCATCATGACGTCCTTGTACAGATCTTTGTGTCCTTCTAAATACTCCCACTCCTCCATGGAGAAATAGAAAGCGACATCCTGACACCTTATAGGAACCTGACACATACAATGATACCGTCATCACCCCAATCCTTAATAGCGTTACTGTATAATGTCCCAGCATTCCCAGCAGTGTCACCTCTCCAGTCAGCAGCTCAATAATCTTGTAGGCGAGTTCTAGGATCTTCTGGTCATTGATGTCCTCATGTATCAGAGGGTGAGATGGAGGCCCAGTGATTGGGCTCAGGGGTCTTCCCCATCCCTCAGACACAGGGTCCTGACAGCGCTCACTAGAGGTCTTCTTCACTACTGTGTAATCCTGGTTATGGAGAGACACATTAATACATCTCACTACAGACATTTCCAGAGTCCTCACCTCTCCAGTTCTGTCCATCTGTTATTCCCATAGATAAGAATGATGTAATGTGACGTCATCAGAATCTCTCACCTCTCCAGTAAGCCGGAAGAGGATCTCTAGGGTGAGGTGGAATATCCTCTCCGCCATCTTCTCTCTGTTCATGTCCATCTTTGATTGGTAAATCAGGAAAATTCTCTTATATAGAAGATCTTCACTGAGAGGATCCGATATTGTAGAGATCTGAATGAGGAGAAGATGAGCCGATGTAACATCATAAAAATCCTGTGTAATAATACAATTACTGGAGACAATAAGGGAAAATTTATGAGGAGATTTAGGTTTTACAGTATCTAGTTTCCTTCTTTACATCTAGTAATAAAACCTATATATTTTAGGCCACAGACAACAAGCAGTTTCTTCCTCGGAGTCTATAGCTGAATACGTTTCTCACAAGATGGTTATCTGATGGTTTTATGAGATGGATGTTTGTTCTTGGCCCCGACCCTTTCACAATTCCTGTCTCCTGGTTTAATCACAAGAGAAACACATAACGAGAACCTGGCTTACACCTTTGGGTTTTCACAAATGCGGCATTGATAAATGTCCACCATGTAAATATGCCGAACACAAGAAATAGATTTAATCACATTAAATAAAACATTTCATTACACAATGTATCACCTGCAGCAGAGAATTTGTAGTATATTGTATTCAGTGTCTGGGATGTAATGTCAGATATGTCGGCTGCTCCTCCCGTAAATAAGGCAGAGAATTAATGAGCACATGGGAGACCCCTCTAATCCCGCGGCCATTAACCCCTCCAATGTTTCCACACATTTCCTAAGAGAACACAATGGGGACTAAAAGAACTTTCAGTTTTGTGGCAGTGAAAGGGTAAATAGTTCAGGTGGAGGGGAGATGGCAGAGGGGCATTGCTGAACTGTGAAGCTTCCTGGACACTGAGGGTAAATCCATCGTACCGGAGAGTATAAAGAGAAGGAGGGATCTGATCTTACATTACCAGACAGGTGAAGGGGCCATATTGTGATGACTGTAAGATGATTGTGTTTCTTCATTGTCTTTCTTTGTATCACATCTATTACATCTATTAATGCCGCCATTCATCCTGTGCACAGGAGCGGCTGCTCCGGAGACATTTATATCCTGCTCGGGTTTCATTCTTACCTTCGGTTCTGGGTATGAAGTATCACTCCGAAACGCGTCACCTCCACCTTATCTCTCTGGATTCTTTCCTCCAATGTTCTGATGACGTCCCATCATTATTGTGACATAAGGTTATAAAATGAAGGAATAAAAGTTTTATGTTATTTGAGGTCCTGGATCGTCCTCTATGTGTGGACGGTTATCACTACTATCTACATTACTGTGCTGGAGCTAGGAGAGGAATAATGGCGTTGTGTGAGGACTTCTCTGGGCTTCTGTCCTTCATCCTGCAGTCGTCTGAATGGATCTAATGTGGACGGGAACCAGATAAGCCGCATTTTGTCCACAGCTATTACCTCACTGTTCACACCACACAGAGACCCCAAAAGAGTCTCCGTGCTGAAGGGGTTAATGCCCCCTGCGCCCAGTAATGGGGGTCTCCACATACCTCCACCTGCAGAGCCGCCACCACATATATGGCTGTTCTGTGCGCACAGGACCTGTGATGAGGTCACAGGAGGGGAGGAGTCAGGGGTCACATGATCAGGGGCCTCAGTGGATGCACAGTGTGAACTGTGCGGCTCCTGTACAGTGATATCCGGAGCGAAGACGCTACATGGAGACGTCTCCGCAGTCAGTGACATTTCCGGCATTATTTGCCCCTCACTACTGGCACAATTACCCCGCGCCGCCTTTTCTACAGTTTTATGTGTGAATGTAACGTGGGATTTTCCTGCTTGGAGACAAATAGACGACACATGAGGTGATTATCACCAGTTACCGGACGTCTACTATGTGGCGGCATAAGATTGTGCTATCCACTTCATACCAGGAGCTAAAAGGCCGAAATCTCGTATGTTTAACCCCTTCCAGGGAGGGCGGCCTTGATAGACTATATTCAGAGTCCGGCTGAGAGTTCGCTCACATCAGCGGATTATAAATCGCTCCGATGTCCATCCTGAATAATTGGACGAGTGTCATGGGGTCCCCCTATTTTTTTGTAACCAGCAAAGGTAAAGCAGACAGCTGAGAGCTGATATTATCAAGTTGGGAAGGTCCCTGGTTATTGGGCCCTCCCCAGCCTAAAAATACCAGCTCATAGCCACCCCAGAAGTGGCACATGACATGAGATGCCCCAATTATGGCTTTTTGCCTTTGCTCTTCCCTATTGCCCAGATGCATTGACAATTGGTGTAAAGTATCTTGGGGTTAATGTCAGCTGTGGATTGTCAAAACTCACAGCTGGCATCAAACCCTAGTGATAGTAATGGAGAGGTGTCTATCAGACAACCCCATTACTGACCCAGTAATCAAAAATAAAAACACCCACGAAAAAATACTTAATTTGAATAAACACTCCCCAACACTTTTCCTGGTTCACTAATTTATTAAACCCCCCCCAAAAAAGCATGCAGGTGGTCCAACGTAGTCCACCGAATCCGATGATGATGGGCATTTCCGCCATATATGTAATACAGACCAGTCTGCACCACCACACCGCCAGCACAAGTCCGAAGATGCTACGTAGCATAGTGTGACAATGGTACCATCTAGATAGAATCTTATCGTTTTTCTCTTGGGCACGGCAAGTAATAGATAATTTGTGGGAGAGTATGAATGTTTTTTGCCTATCCTTCTCTGAAATTTGACGACACAATTCCTTCTCCCAACCCTAGTAAAGGGTAGAGGGTCATTGCTGGTATCCATTTGTGTTGCTTTGTGTATGCAAGATAGAAGTTTAGTACAAGGACCTACTTGAGTGATTAAGGGTTCAAACAGAGTGAGTTCATCCTTTATACTAGAAATATGTTAGAATTTATAAATGACCTGAGCTGGAAATAAGCCAGGCAGGATAGACTCCTAATTGGAAAGGAGCCGCGAAGTTCTATAAAGGAAGGAAAAGAGCCTGATCCCATGAGAATGTGTCTCAATCTAACCCCATCAGATCAGTCCCAGATTAGAAATGAGTCTGTACCTTAAGCAGAGGGAAAATCTGGGTTGCCAAACATTGGCATTAATGGACCCAACCTACGTGGTATAGACGATGAGATTAAGACTTGATCCCATGTTTTCAAAAAGTGTTGAGTGGGTATTGGTAATTGTTTAGTTTGTACATGTATTTAGTCAGTCAATCCAAGGTAGAGATGTGAGTATCCACGGATAGAGGTCCCCTTCCAGTTTCACTCATTGCTTATGTTCCACAGACGTGAACCAGTCCACTGCTCTCATAAGAATCAAAGATTGATGGTAATTTTTTTAGGTCAGGCATACTAGTACCCCCCTTTATTTTTTGGAACATCACAATATTTTAAAACGAATCCTAGACCTCAACATTCCCCATACTACCTAATAGCGTTGTCGAGATGGGAGAAAAAGGTCTGAGGCGCGCAGACAGGAACGATCTGGAATATATAAAGAAGTTTTGGCAAAATGTCCATTTTATCACATAAATACAACCAAACCAGGACAAGAGTTTGAATTTATAATTCATTACATTTTGAAGAGTTTGTTCAAGGACAGGGATATAATTTAAACTATACAGATCATCCATGTTGCCTGGAATTTGTGTACTGAGGTACTTAGATGTGTCTTTCTGCCACTTAAAGGGAAATTTAAAAATTAGCTGTTGTTTTATGTTATTGCTTCTGATTTAGAGTAGTTGACTTTAAAATCGCTTACTTGGCCAAATTCTTCAAATTCCTTTAGTATAGAAAGGAATTAGATAATTGGGTTTGAAAATAGAGCAACAAGTCATCTGCGTATAGAGCTAGTTTATAGTGATGTGAGCCTATAGTAACTCCACTAATATCTGGATTTTTTTGTAATGCTACCGAGAAATGTTCCATCACCAATGTGTATAGGAGAGGCGATAAGGGACACTCTTGCTTTGTCTCATTTTTAACAGAAAATGTGTCATATAGAAGGCCGTTTACCCTATCGCTTTAGGGTCAGTGTAGAAGGATAGAATTTTAGATAACAAGAAAGAGCCTAACCAAATTTTTCGTAAGGTGCTCTTCAAGAAAGTCCAGTGCATTCTGTCAAACACTTTTTCAGCGTCCACAGAAACAAGGCACATTGGGAGCCCCTGGTTTTTTTTCGCATGTGAAACTAACAATGTTTTATTTGTATTATCTCGCACTTCTCTACCCTTAACGAAGGCAACCTGAACGTTGCTAACAATTGAGGGTAAGTAGTGGGAGAGCCATGATGCAATTATATTAGAGAATATTTTGACATCTACATTATTTAATGAATTTGGATGAACATTAGGGCAGGCATTTAGTTCTTTTCCAGGCTTTGATAAAACTGTTATGTGAGCCTCAAGTGATTGGGGGGCAAAGGGGAGTCTTCTGAGATATTATTGAACACTAATGGTAATAACAGAGGTGCAAACATGTTATAAAATATATTATTGAATCCATCTGGCCCAGTGCTCTTCCCGATAGGGAATGATCTAATGGCCTGTCCTATCCATTGTTCAGTGAAAGCTTTGTCTAGTATCTCCTGCTCAGGGGTCTGTAAGGAAGGAACGGCAGTGTCCATAATATATTTGTCAGTTTTTGTTTCAAGAAAATTAGGTGGCATGTCGTGGTATTTTCCATGAATATTATGTAGTGAGCTATAACAGCATTGAAATGCGTCAGCTATGTCAGTGGGGTTATGAATTTATAGCAGTGGGGCTCCTTTTGTTTTGGATACATACAGCTCTGGCAAAAATTAAGAGACCACTGCAAAATTTTCAGTTTCTCTGATTTTTTTCTTTATAGGTATATTTTTGAGTAAAATGTACATTGTTGTTTTAGTCTATAAACTACTGACAACATGTCTCCGAAATTCAAAGCTAAAAATTTTGTATTTATTTGCAGCAAATGATAAAGTGTCAAAATACTAAAAAAGAAACACAGTGCTTTCAGACCTCAAATTACTCATGTTTTAAATGTGAAATCAATATTTGGTGGATTAACCATGATTTTTAATCACAGCTTTCATTCGTCTTGCCATGCTTTCCACCAGTCTTTCCACGCTTTCCAATAGAAAACTGTTCAGTGGTCCCTTAATTTTTGCCAGAGCCGTATGTCCTTTGCATCCGTGGATGTAACTTCCTTGTCAATGAGAGACCACATTTATCTGTGAATTCATACGAGTACCTTCACATGCGATCTTGGCATTTTGTATACGTTTGATCTATTATTTCTTTTTTTCAATCAGATCATTTTTATTTAACAAAAGAAAGACCAACATTTTGTTTTTGTCATATAAACTTTGTGACAAAAAAAATAAAAAGAAAGAAAAACCAGTAAACAATACAAGAACCGGTTTACAATGATATAAATCTCAATATCGCTCTATAGTACAAGGTTTTGGAATAGTAATTTTACATTTGTACATAAATATCTGAATACTTCCTGACGGCTTTTTTTCCCTATTGGGACATCAAAAGAAAAAGAATATATCTAAGAAGGGGCAATTGTGTGGACTGAGACAATTATTATTTGCTGACACCTTAGGTATAAGGATATAAATTCCTGGTTTTCTGCAGGGATATGTACAAATGGTCCAGTATAGTATTTCTGAAGCAATACCTGGGGTAATTAACCATTGCTCCCATATTTGTATGAATTTCTTGAGAGCGTTCCTTCAATATAAGATCCCCTTTTTAAGCATAGAGTGTTATTTATCCTGGATATTAGTTCTGTTATCGTTGGGGGAGAATTGTCTATCCAATGTAGTGCCAACAACTTCCTGGCTTGGAATAATATTCTTGAGCTAGCTATTGCCATATGGGAGTCTGGGTCTACGTCCTCTCCCAGGAGTCCTAGGATACAGATTTTAGGTTCCAACTGAAGCTGTATCCTAGATACATATAGTACAAGAGCGATCACCATGTTCCAGTAGTCGCCAATATTCACACATTCCCACGTCATATGCATCAAGTGGGCGTCCTTTTGACCACATCTAGGACATGTGTCATCCGTTTGTATTTCAATTTTAAATAAAATACTATGGGATCTATATACCCTATGGATGAGAAGAATTCGGGACAATCTTTGTGATTCTGATAATGAAAGCTTCGGTGTCAAATCCAGTATTTCCCCCATTGCTCCTCAGATAGCGGACCTACATCCTCCTCCCATTTTGTCTTAACTATCAAAGGATATTTATCCAAAAGTAGGGCCAGTAACTGCCTATAAATAAGGGTTAATAGACCTTTTGTATCCAACAATGTAGTAATGGTATCTATTGGGTGATGTCAATCAGTATGGCGTTTATTCTAGTTGTGTACTATATGCAAGACGTATTTGCAGATATTGATAAAACACCCTATGCGGAAGGTTAAAATCTGCCTTTAGTTGTTCAAACATCTTGAATAATCCATCCCTCAAGATTTGTGACACCAAACATATACCCCTATCCTTCCACTCACTAATATTATTTAGTTTATGTAGCTCTGGTAAGTTATAGCTGTGCCATAAAGGAGTATAGTTTGTATACTTTCCAATTCCCAGAATATTTTTACCCCTATCCGACGCCTTATATATTAACTTTAGTGTACGACATTTTAAGTCATTTTCTCGAGGAGGCCCCATATCTAGTACCGAGAATGGAAGCTTCCACTTGGTTCCTTCCATAAGTAGGTGCCCTGAAATTACACAATATTTGCAAGTACCCCATCCATGAAACTACTTTAGCTCCCTTCTAGCGTTAAGCAGATCTACATATACCTGGAGGGAAGCAGATAATTTATGTTAAGTAGATCAATCCGCTCAAGCAAATGGGAGACTTTAGCTGTTCTCTCCTTTTTTTAGCATTTATCTATGTTTTATTATTATCCCTCTGAGGACGCATGTGAGTGCTTCCCATTTAAATGGTAAGGCAGTTTCATCATGCTCATATATTTGAAGGAGTCTATAGTCTCAAGAAGGTCTGAGACACAGAGTGAGTCTTTCAGCAGATTATCATTTAGGTTCCAACATCTGAAGCCTTGGTGGAGTGCGGCATAGTCAGATTACAATATACAGGAGCATGATCTGACCAATACAGCAGTTCCTACCTGAGATGTAGGTTGCCATGTAGGCAAGTGATGGCTAATTAAGAAAAGGACTATATGGCCATGCATATTGCGTAAAGGGGAATAATAGGTATAATTCTTTACGTCTGGATGTAGTATCCTCCATACATCGACGGGTTGAGAACAAAGCACAATTAGCAAAGCTTTTGTTTGTGTTTTAGATTGGTGACACCAGCCAAGGGACGCGTCTAAAGAAGGATCCAAGACAAAATTAAAGTCTCCTCGAATGATGATAAGGTCCTCCGCAAAATATTTTAGTTTGTTTAAATAATGACGACATGTCTTAATTTGGTCACAATTAGGGAGATAGAAGTTTTCCAAAGTCAAAATTTTGGAGTAGATGGAGATCTTAACAAACGCATACATCTTCTCCATGTCAGACAGTGTTTCTACAATAGTATGCAGCATTGATCTGTGGCGGCCTATACTCAGCACCTTAGACTTCAAAACATTAATCATCTTGGCATCCCAGAAAAATGCTATCTATTAGTAAAGTGAGGTACAGTATATGATCGCCTCTAAAGTGTGACTCCTGAAGAAAGAGAAAATGTACGTGCTGTTTATGCCTACGATAAAACACGAGCTCCTTTCTCTGGAACATTAAGTCCTCTGACATTCAATGCGCAAGGTTTGAGTTGTGCCATATTATATGAAAAAAAGGGGGAGTGGAGGAAAGAAATATTAAGAGCAAAGAGGATGTATAGACGGTAGATAGTAACGTCTACCTCTCAGTGTCTAAGAAGTATAGATTATGAATACATCAAAACAGTAGGAAATTGCGAAACAAGCAGATCCCAATGCAAGTCCCTAACTGGGGGTTGTCTTTACAGGCGGAAGTCAAACTTTCAGTTCTAGGATCCCTATTAGGTGGAACCATGGAATATAAAGCAAGTAATGTAATACAGCCTGATATTACAGTAGTATCATGTGAACTCAACTTATATCCTGGTCTAAGATCTTATATGAACTTAGACATTCTATATAGTGGAAGAGTGGCACCTAATGCTCTATTTAGATATATCTAATTATATGCTTAAAGAAATAAGTAAGCATCTGCAAACTCTCTCATCAGGGAAGACGAGATTCATTTCAGGAGCTCATATGATTGGCAGGTTCCTTTTCCATCTGGCTGCGTCACCATCAAGTTCCTGATCCACTGAATGCCTTCCGTGATGTGCTGGAACTCTCTGTGGCAATGGTGGAGCAGGTGGCCAGTCAGATATATGGAATGTCCAGGGCATCACAAATAGGTCTCATGTTGCTTGGATCTTTGAAAATATACAGCTGGAATGGGTACCCCCAGGAGTACATCAGGCCATTTTCCTGGATGGCATCAAGTAGTGGTTTCAATATCCTTCTTTCATCAAGTGTCATTCAGGATAGATATGTGAGCAATTATATGTGTTTTCCATTTAAATCAGCAGGATCCAACTCCTCTGCTTTTCTCACAATGGCCTCTTTTACATTGAAAATATGTATGAGACACATAATGTCCCTTGAAAGCTCAGGATCTGGGCCATGATTGCCTATTGTACGGTGTGCCTTATAAATCTCCAGCTTCTTATCAATAGGATCACCAAGGATATTATTGAATAATGATCGCAATGTTGGCATAATCACTTGTGCATTGATGCTTTCAGGTATACCCCTTATCCAGATATTATTGTGATTTTCTTGATCATCAACCATATTAAACAGATGGTTTATTTACTGGCTGTGAAGATCCAGTGTTAGTTTCTGAGCATTATGATGGCCTCTAACTTGGACGACATTATCCTCTAATCTCTGTACCTTGTCAGTAAGCTGTGACAGGATAGAAGTGAGGGGACGTATTTCAGTATTGTATGTGGTCTCCAGCCTCTGAATATATTGCTCCATATCTTCTTTAGTAGGGATAGACGCAATCTGATATACAAATAAGTTATGTTGTCCCCCATATCAGAATAACCTGTGGCTGAGGGGTAAATGTCCCTGTGAAGCAAGCACTGCTCAGTATGTGCTTTGGTGAGAGTACAGGGAGATTTGTGGAGCTGTTTTCTTGTGAGGCCTACATTAAGAGAGAAGTTGGTGCAGGACTTGCAGTCTGGAGCTGTCTGGCATCATGAGGGTTAAGACTGCTTCTTTTTCCACCCTGAGGTGAGGCAGTAATAGCTCCGGAGCAGGAAGATAAGACCTTCCATAAGAAACACTGCATACCAGACATGCTGACCGAGGTGGAGGACCTCAGATTAACCTCTGATCTCCTCTTCTTTCTTTCCCATATCAGACAGCATGTTGGAGGCTGTAAATTGCTTATAATTCCCCCAAGAACACGGTCTGAAGAGAGTGCTTTCAGTGTGTGCATTCTCTTGGTGCTATGTCCAGGCCATGTCATTCCTGTTGATGTACAATACATCTGAAGGCGGCGTTGATTGGCAGCAGGATTGTGTGATCCTTACAGAAACGCAAGTTGTGACACCAATGGAACGGCGCCAGAACAGGAAGTGAGTATTAGTGTTTTTATTTTAACAAGGCTAAACATGAGGAATGAGAAGGAGTTGTCCTAGTAGTGGACAACCCCTTTATGAAGATACAATTTTCGGTTAAAAATGTAAAAGGCTTCTCCCCTGTGTGACTTCTCTGAAGTTTGTTAAGAGATGATTTCTGTGTAAAACATTTCCCACATTAAGAACATGAAAATGGATTCTCGTCTGTGTGAGTACTTTGGTGACTAAGAAGTGATGATTTCTTCACAAAACATTTTCCACATTCTGAACAGGAAAAAGGTTTCTCCCCTGTGTGAGTTCTCTGGTGCTTAACCATATCTGATTTATCTTTAAAACATTTCCCACATTCTGAACAGGAAAAAGGCTTCTCCCCTGTGTGATTTCTCTGGTGTATAACCAAATCTGATTTCCGGCTAAAACATTTCCCACATTCTGAACAGGAAAAAGGCTTCTCCCCTGTGTGAGTTCTCTGGTGCTTAACCAAATCTGATTTCTGAATAAAACATTTCCCACATTCTGAACAGGAAAAAGGCTTCTCCCCTGTGTGAGTTCTCTTGTGCTCAACCAAATCTATTTTCTGGCTAAAACATTTTCCACATTCTGAACAGGAAAAAAGCATCTCCCCTGTGTGAATTCTCTGGTGCTTAACCAAATCTGATTTCCGGCTAAAACATTTTCCACATTTTGAACAGGAAAAAGGCTTCTCGCCTGTGTGAGTTCTCTGATGTCTGATACAACATGATTTCGCTGTAAAACATTTCCCACATTCTGAACATGAAAAAGGCTTCTCCCCTGTGTGATTTCTCTGATGTCTGATAAAACTTGATTTCAATCTAAAACATTCCCCACATTCTGAACAGGAAAAAAGCATCTCCCCTGTGTGAATTCTCTGATGATTAACAAAATCTGATTTCCGGCTAAAACATTTTCCACATTCTGAACAGGAAAAAGGCTTCTCCCCTGTGTGAGTACTGTTATGCTCAACCAAATCTGATTTCCGGCTAAAACATTTTCCACATTCTGAACAGGAAAAAGGCTTCTCCCCTGTGTGAATTCTCTGATGGTTGATAAAACTTGATTTCATTGTAAAACATTTTCCACATTCTGAACAGGAAAAAGGTTTCTCCCCTGTGTGAGTTCTTTGGTGATTACCAAAACTTGATTTCCGGTTAAAACATTTTCCACATTCTGAACAGGAAAAAGGCTTCTCCCCTGTGTGAGTACTGTTATGCTCAACCAAATCTGATTTCCGGCTAAAACATTTTCCACATTCTGAACAGGAAAAAGGCTTCTCCCCTGTGTGAATTCTCTGATGGCTGATAAAATTTGATTTCGTTGTAAAACATTTCCCACATTCTGAACAGGAAAAAGGCTTCTCCCCTGTGTGAGTTCTTTGGTGCCTAACAAAATTTGATTTATCGTTAAAACACTTCCCACATTCTGAACATGAAAAAAGCTTCTCCCCTGTGTGAGTTCTCTGATGTCTGATAAAACTTAATTTCTCTGTAAAACATTTTCCACTTTCTGAACAAGAAAATGGCTTCTCCTCTGTGTGACTTCTCTGGTGATTAAGAAGATCTGATTTCTGGTTAAAAAATTTCCCACACTTGAAACAAAAAAAAATATTCTCTGCTGTGTGAATGCTTTGATGTTTAAGAAAAGACTTTTCGAGGGAAAAACTATTTCCATATTCTAAACATGAAAATGGCTTCTTTGCTTTAGGAGCAATTTGTTTTTTAATGCTTATTTTGTGACTTTGATTTTCCTTAGTAGTGGGTAATGAATCAGAAGACAGGATCTGTTTCAAATGATCAGATGACAGATCTTTGCTGTGAAGGGATGATGGTATATCTGGAGTAATGGCATTCACTTCAATTGTATCCTGTGGGATCTCAAGATCATCTGATTTAAAAATTGAAGATGTCAGCTGTCCCTCTGATCTCCTGGTACAACCATCTGCCAATAATAAAACCAATTATTTTTTATGAATAACATATCCTTCAAATTTATATTGTTGAATATTTCTACTTAAACTCTCTGCAAAAATGTACTTTATGTAAAAGTATCATTATTTACCAAGAAAACATATCGCAGAAAAAAATCAGCCTTACCAACACCAAATCAGATAACAAATGCATTAGCGTTTTAGTGTTGGTTGGTTGTACTGGGGTGTCTGTCCATGTGGGGTGCACTTATATAGTGCTGGGCAGCCTTCCTGATCTAATAGTATGGGCATCATCAATAGGCTGTAAGCCAGACACTGTGCATCAAACCTGCGTGTGACTGGTGTCCTATGCAAGCTTCATCTGTGTGCATCTTTAATACTAGGCAACCACCCCCTCCATGAATTTGGTATGTTTGTGAGTGGTTGCTCCATCAGTAATTTGCACCTGCGCTGCCCCCACCTTTATCATGGGGGTCTGCGGCATCCAGCTAGTGCATTTGTTATATGATTTGGTGTTAGTAAGGCTGTATAATTTTCTGTGATTTTTTTTAAATTTTGCCCTATGTTAGCCATCATTATTCACCAAGACAATAACAGTTCACAATCTAATAGAAAACCTCATAGGATGAACCAGTGGATCGTAGTGTTCAACTGTTTGTTAATTCTGCCTCCCAAATATGCAATAAAAAGCCACCAAACAATGTTATGTAGGCAAAAATAATATCAATAAAAACTTCTACTCATCTCATAAAAAACAAGTCCCCACTCAGGTCCATCATCTGTCAGTGGAAAAACAGAGGTTTCCACATTATTAGTGGCTCAAAGGCTCTTGAAAAGCAACATGGCTTCCATAAACCAATCCAGCAATATCCACTCTCCCAAAGTCAGATCTCCCCCTCACTTCTGAGCCTTGCAGTGCGCCCAAACCACATTTAGCATTCATGTATTTGACATTACTATAGTGAGAAGAACCCACTTAATTTATGGTGTGTGTCTCCTGGAGCACAATCTCACCCGGCTACCTGACTATTCTTCTTGCCATCTCACACCACAGAACATTAGGTAACGCTGTGGCCCAAGCTTAGGGGGGTCTCTGTCTAAGTCCAAATACATGTAGAGGGGTTAAAGGATGATGAGCAAGGCAAACCCTGGGATCTGGAAAATGGAGTAGATAGCGCCAAGCCTGTTTGTGGTAGCCATCTTTTGAGCTGCCAGGTGACAAAGAACAGTGTCCCCTATACATTGTGTCTGCACACTATCCCAGCAAGATATCCATATAGCAAATAGCTAAATGTCGCTCCTCCCCTTCTTAACCTGCCATGTGCCCAGACAGTAGTGTACAACCGTATATCGGGTATTGTCAGATTCAAGAGAAGTTGGAAAATAATTTGTAAGGTCCATTTGTTTCCTATTATCCTTTGTGAAGAATTCCAAAGTTATCACCACATAAAGTGACACGTTAGATTAGAAAAATGGGGCCTGATTAGGAACACAAAACTGGCAGCAGGAAGGGGTTAAATCAGAGTATTTTGGGCACTAACTACTGTACTCAAAACTGAGTATAGACAATAAAACATCTACTAAAATGATCAAACTCAACAGTCTCCATCAATAAAAGATGAGTAACTAGTGGTGAAATCTCTCTGGGGTAATTAGAGTACGGGGCTCGGTGGCTCTTGGGAATCTAAACTATTGTAAGGGACAATATTTTCTGTCAGATGAGTTTCAGGAAGGAATACTGGACATTCAAGAGAACTTTTTATAATAGTGCAGAGATGAGGTGTCTTAAATTTAGCTTAGAGATATATCATGGCACAGGAGTAATGTTTTCTGTTTAGTTTATCACTATCCTGTTTGAAGTTAGTCGGTTTTAAAAGAAACTGAAAAGTCAGGATAAAGGGAAACTCTGTTGTTAGGCCATGTGCCCACGTAGCGTTTTTGCGCCGTTTTTACGGCCGCGAAAACGCTTGTAAAACAGTCTACCATGCAAAGCAATGTGAATTTGGATGTGCTGTGCACATGATGCGCCAATTAGTGCGCCGTATTCGCATTGCGTTGCAAAACGCAGCATTACCATTTCTACCGCGATTACGCTGCAAATTCGCGGCCATTGAGGAACATTGAAAGGCAGCAAACATACAGCTATATGTGGATTTGCTGCGTTTCAATTAAATTCAATGGCCGCGAATTTGCAGTGTAATCGCGGTGCGTGTGGTACCTGGGATGAAGAGGAGACTACAACTTCTCCTCATCCCGGCTACCACGCGGTGAAAAAAATAAATAAAAAAGTTAAAAATAAACCAAACATGTATATTCACCTCTCCGGCGGCCCCCAGTCTGCTCCCAGCCACGTCCTCTCTTGTTGGCATCCCGCGGGGTACTTGCAGGACCTGTGGTGACGTCATTTAGTCACCTGATGGTCACGCGACCGCTGACGTCGGCGGTCAGGTGGTGGTCGCGTGACCATCAGCTGATTAAATGACATCACCGCAGGTCCTGACAGTACACTGCGAGACGCTGACAAGAGAGGATCGTCGCTGCGAGCCTCCGGAAGCCGCTGGGAGGAGACTGGAGAGATGAGTATACAGGTGTTTTTTATTTTTAACTTTTTAATTCTTTTTTTTTTTTTTTACTATAGATGCTGCATTTAAAGCATCTAAGTTGGTCACACATTATAAATCCATGCCGGTTGCATGGATTCATATTGTGTGACCAACTTGTCAACCACTTTTCCAAGTGATGCTCAAAATCGCTTGGAAAAGTGCTTGAAAAAACGCATGCGAAAACGCATGTAAAAACGCTTCTCTCTGGCAGAAAAAACGCATGTAAATCTGCATGCGTTTTTTCTACCAGAGAGAGGCAAAAACGCTCTGCATCAAATCTGCTACGTGGGCACATAGCCTTATCGTACAGAAATTCACACTTGGCCCTCACTGCACATTTAATGCTGTCGGTCATAAATGTGAAGTTTGGTCAGAAAGACTGGACCTGGGTCTTGTAGGGACCATATGAGGACATTCAGCAGCACAGAGGGGAGAGAAGGTAGATTCATCCAATAAGATATCAGGGTTCTAGGAAGCCAACAGCATCATTACCCTCCGCTTTCTCTTACAGGCCCATCATAATATTTTTCTTCAAGTGATTTTCTGGCTTTGTGGTTTACAGATCTGGGCAGGTAACGTCTCCTAATCACAGGGAGTAGGTGGATCCTCCAGGTTGAAAGTTCTATGGAAAAGGGTTTCAATGCCCAAAATCATTTGAACAGTTTTTGGTGAAGGAGAATGTTGTGGTCTAGAGGCAAAATGGTGATCACACGATTGTGATACAGCCGGACTACACAACCGATAAAGCAGCCACAGCCGGTGACTTATAAGAATCTGTAACTTCTCTGCATTTAGTGGTTACTACTCACCTGGGAAGTTATCTGTAGGAATCATATATTTACACCGCTCATCACCCCTCACATAGGTCTCTGTAGTATTAATGTGGGTCAGATCTTCAACCTGAAACAAATATTGTAAAAGTCACAGACAGATGGAGAAGTCACATCTATGATCAGCTCTAATCCTGCCATCTCCACCGTTCTCATTACACAAGTATAAAACATATAATACTGGTGGATAAAACAAGACTGAACACAAGACCTTCACAGCGGTCTACACATCATAGGGGAGATCTCATGACACCTTCTCTCCATCTACCTGATGATCCTGAGGAACATTGGGATCTTCTTGTTTACAGTCCTGTGGAATAAGAGGATGGGGACATCTCTCTGGTGTTGTCCTCTTACTGGATAGATCTGGAGGAAACACATACAGGACTGAATTCATTCTTTACATACAGATAATTATAGGCCGTGTGTATTTAGTCTTGTCTATTACCTGGTGATGTGAGGGGCTGGGGAACCTCCATCATGACGTCCTTGTACAGATCTTTGTGTCCTTCTAAATACTCCCACTCCTCCATGGAGAAATAGACAGCGACATCCTGACATCTTATAGGAACCTGACACATACAATGATACCATCATCCCCCCGATCCCTCCATAGCGTTACTGTATAATGTCCCAGCATTCCCAGCAGTGTCACCTCTCCAGTCAGCAGCTCAATCATCTTGCAGGTGAGTTCTAGGATCTTCTGGTCATTGATGTCCTCATGTATGAAGGGGAAAGGTGGAGGCCCTGTGATTGGGCTCAGGGGTCTTCCCCCAACCCTCAGACACATGGACCTGACAGCGCTCACTAGAGGTCTTCACCAATATGTAATCCTGGTTATGGAAAGACATATAAATAAATCTCACTCCAGACATTTCCAGAGTCCTCACCTCTCCAGATCTGTCCATCTGTTATTCCCATAGATAAGAATGATGTAATGTGACGTCATCAGAATCTCTCACCTCTCCAGTAAGCCGGAAGAGGATCTCTAGGGTGAGGTGTAATATCCTCTCCGCCATCTTGTCTCTGTCCATATCCATGTTTGATGGGTAAATCAGGAAAATTCTCTTATACAGAAGATATTCACTGAGAGGATCTGATATTATAGAGACCTGAATGAGAAGAAGATGAGCCGATGTAACATCATAAAAATCCTGTGTAATAATACAATTACTGGAGATAATAAGGGGAAACATATGAGGAGATTTATTATTTTACAGTATTTAGTTTTCAGCTTTACATCTAATAATAAAACCTATATATTTTAGGCCACAGACAACAAGCAGTTTCTTCCTCGGAGTCTGTAGCTGAACACGTTTCTCAAAGACTCATCTTTCATAAAGCTAATTCTCGTCTCATTTATCAACACTGGAATAGGCATTAGAAATACTGCAGGAGATATTCATTACACGTGACATGAGAAATAACTACTTCATGATGAGGACGACATATTCATCTTCTACTACGGCTCTAGAAACATATTTAGCCAGAGTCCATCACTGACTACATCACCACCGGTCGTCTATATGAATGTTTCCCGTCTTCCCCGGACTGTAATCTTCTATCACGTTAGATCTCATGGCTGATTCACACACAGAAGTTTGAGGCTTTGATACAAATGGGTTCATCTTGCCATGGTGGGATAGCTTTCATGCTATTTTTGATCAAAAACAGTGTTGCTAAGAACCCTATTTTATTTAAATGCACTTTTGGTTTTTATTTATTTACAGCAGGGTTTATGATCATTTTTCTTCTTATAGGTTTTTTTCTGATTTATGGCCATAGTAAACATGCATTTATGTGCTGCATGGATACCAACTTAAACCAAGCTCAAATTCTGTGTTTTTTTCATGGGCACCATAGTGGCCATGTGGGCTGCTGCTATGGATGATACACCTCTAACTATCCAACTATCATATGGTAAAAATCTCATAGGTCCTGGATTTATTAGTATCTGCACGAAGAATGGGGCTAAGTGAGTATTTATTAAAGGGAATCCACTCCACCGACTACCCCACGGCCAGCAAGCATCAGAATCTTCACTGAATAAAAAGCCATTTCACAGCAAACAGACCTCTAATATGAGGCATTCAGGTATGTATAGATTCACATTTCTATCACTTGTATGCCAATATTAGAGGTCAGATAAGTCCCAGGGGGTGATAGATTCCCTTTACTCAGCCGTGGGGTAATCATAAAACCAGATATGTATCAAAGTATTGTAAGGTGGCTAATGGTTGCATAGTCGATGGGAGATATGTGTCACAGAGATGGCTGGTCTCTGTGATGTAACCCGGAGTGTTTCTCTAGGGCACATAAGCACTAAGAGGATCGTTTGGTGCACCTGGGAGCCGGGTTACGGGTAGCTAGGAGAGAATGTGCGGGTCCAGCTACCCACATACCTCACCTCTGGGTGTGGTTAACAGCCTATAAAATGGAGGCTGTTGTTTGGCACATGGTCTGTGTGTTTGGAGGGAGAAGGCCTCCTGTGTATGTTTGTCTTCAGACCAAGCCAGGACACTGGATGCTACCCCAGCTTGTGTGCCACACAGGCCTGGCTGAGCAGAGACATGCTAAGGACATTTACTTTGTTTGCCTGATCTAAAGGCTATTTGCTTTTCAGTTTGGCTTCTGGGTTTATGAAGCAATAAACCCACATGAACTTTTAAAGGAACATGCCTGTTTTCCTCCCGTCGCACCCAAGTGAGTAAAACCTCCACAATTAGTGTTAGACTTGCGGGCACAATTCCCAGCAGAGATGTGTGACTGCTACAGGATGGATTGCATGCCCTGGGTAAAGTCTGTCGCAAGCCAGCAAGCATCGCCAACAGGCTGTTGTTACAGCAGATCCAGCAGCACTAGCAAGAACAATGGCAGATGCAGCTTCTCGCAACCGCCATCCAGGACAGGATGAGCGCTCCACCCCAGGCAAGACTGATGACTCCCATGTCCGGAAGGCGGTATGACGGGCTTTGCAGAAAATGACCCTGGAGGATGACGTTGAGGCCTTCCTGACCGTGTTTGAAAGGGTTGCTGAGAGGGAAGATTTTCCGCAAGAGCAGTGGACAGAGGTACTGGCGCCATACTTGACGGGAGAGCCCCAGAAGTACGCCTAGTAGGCATACAATGATTTTGCTTTGCAGGACACCCTATTTAGCTTTGCATAGTACGCCCAAAAGGTGTACTATGATTTAGCTTTACAAGACACCAAAGAGTATGGCAAGCTAAAAACTGAGATTCTCGCACGCTTGTGGGTGACAATGACTATCAGGACACAGCGGGTTCGTATCACCGGAACAAAATAACCTCGCTCTCAAATGTTTGACCTGTTGCACCTGGTCCAGAAGTGGCTGCATCTGGAGTCCTCAATGCCTGCACAGATGGTAGAGTGGATGGTGATGGACCGGTTTGTGCACTCCCTGCTGAGGCCCATACAGCCTTGGGTTGCTCAGGGTAATCCCCGGAATGCGGATGAACTGGTTGGACTGGTCGAGAGATACAGGTCTGGTCGAGAGATACTAGGGGGTTGAAAGTTCCTTGGGAAGGCTGCCCACTCCATACTGGGAGTCCCAACAGGGGGTGAAGGCCCAAAAGGTGGTGGGACTTCCAAGATCCAAAAGGACGAGGGAGGTGGTGCCCAAGGTCAATACGGGTGATGTTGTTCGCTGGAGGTGCCACGGCCCAGGCCATATAGCCGCTTGTTGTCCCCTGACCCCTGAGCCGATGGACTGCGGTATAGGACACCGTTGTTCATATTATGCTTATCCGGCCTGCAGTGTGAACTGTCCACCCAGCGAGGGGCCACAAGCATGTCTCGTGAAGGTGAACGGACGGGAGGTAACGACACTACTAGACTCGGGGAAGGAAAAAAAAATCGGCGTTTGGTGCATTCATGGTGATGCTAAGGACCACCCATGGCCAGAGTGGACATTGAAACGGCCCACGGCACTGAGTCCCACGAGGTCGGCATCATTCTGGACTAGTTGCACCTTATTATTATAGGCTGGGACTTTTGTTTGTTTTGGGATCTGTGGGGGAAGAGTTCTGGGTTCGCTGGCTCAGATAAGAAAACAGTTAGCCCTAATGAGGTATCACCACACCCAGAGTCAGACAGGTTTCCCTTTTGTGTCCTTGTGGGGGATGAGGAGGTAGTGCCCCCTGTTTCTGCCATTCCGGAGTTAGGGGTGACCAGCGAGAATTTTGGGTCTGCCCAACATAGGGACCTAACTCTGAAGGAAGCCTTTAATAATGTCACTGTTATAAATGGGGTTGCACAGGAGCAGAGGCTAACACAAGGTTTACCCATTTTACGATGAGTGGGGAGTCATTGAACCGGGTCAAGAAAGTGAGGGAGGAGCGTGTGGAGCAGTTAATAGTGCCGGGCCCATTTAGACGGAAGGTGTTGGACATGGCCCATTCACATGTCTTGGCGTGACATCTGGGAGTGGAAAAAATGCAGGAACGGATCATGCAAAGGTTCTATTGGCCTGGATGTCACCGGGAAATATTTAACTATTGCAGGTCTTGCCCTACATACCAGTTAACCGCCCCCACCTCTCACTTTCGAAGTCCCCTCGTGCCATTGCCCATTATTGAAGTGCCATTTGAAAGAATTGCTATGGACTTGGTCGGTCTCCTGGTTGAATCTGCTCGTGGGCATCAATATATATTAGTTATCCTGGTCTATGCCACACATTATCCTGAAGCGATTCACTGAGAAACTCCTCCGCAAAGAGGATAGCCCGTGAGTTGGTCCACATTTTTTTCACAAACAGGATTACCAAAGGGATATATTAACCGACCAGGCAACTCCCTCTATGAGTAAGGTGATGAGGGAGTTATGCAAAGCCCTTCAAATCTCCCAACTGGGGACTTCAGTATACCATCCTCAGATAGATGGCCTAGTCGAAAGGCTTAACAAGAATCTGAAGATTATGCTGAGGAAGGCCATAGAAGGGGAAGGCAGAGACTAGGACTGTCTCCTACCGTATCTGTTGTTCTCTAACCGAGAGGTTTCACAAGCCTCTACGGGGTTCTCGCCATTCGAGCTCCTGTATGGCCGACATTTGCGGGGTTACCTGGATGTCACAAAGGAAACCTGGGAAGCCGAGGTCACGCCCCAGAAGAGCGTCATTGAGCACGTTGCTCTGATGCAGGAGAGGATTGCGAAGGTGATGTCCATTGTAAAAGAACATCTCCTCCAGGCACAAGAAGCTCATGCCAAAGTCTACAACCAGTTAGCCAGAGTGAGGCAATTCAATCTTGGAGACCGAGTCCTCGTGCTAATTCCTACGGTGGAAAGTAAGTTCTTGGCCAAGTGGCAAGGGCCGTATGAGGTGGTGGAAAAAGTGGGTGAAGTGAACTACAAGGTTCATCAACCGGGACGACGTAAGGCGTACCAGATATACCACGTCAACCTCATCAAGCCGTGGCAAGACAGAGCGGCTGTGGAAGCTCCATGCTTGCTGGGCAAGCCAGAAGGTGACGTTGGAAGAGTCGCAATAGCTGAAACACTAACGAAGGCCCAGAAACAGCAGTGTCGGGAGTTGATGCAGAAGAACCGGGATCTGTTCTCGGAATTGCCGGGATGCACAAGTGTCATAGAGCACAAGTTTCTTACGGAGCCTCATGTGCGGGTAAACTTGAAGCCCTATCAGATACCTGAGGCCCGACGAGAGTTGATCTCCAAAGAGGTAGCTTGTATGCTGAAGCTCAGAGTCACTGAAGAATCCAAGAGCGGTTGGTCGAGCCCAATCGTCTTGGTCCCAAATCCTGATGGTGAGTGGAGATTCTGAAACGACTATCGGAAGTTGAATGAGGTCTCCAAATTTGACGCATATCCCATGCCACGCGTCGATCAGCTGATCGAGAGGCTTGGGCCAGCAAGGCACATAACCACCTTGGATCTGACGAAAGGATATTGGCAGATGGAAAAGGGAAAAGAAAAAAAACAGCTCACCTTCATGAACCAGCTGGGTGTCTCCGGGATCCGTGATCAGCGCTGCTGCTTGCGCTCAGTAGACAGGTAATAGAAATAGCTCCACAGACTCCAATGGTAAAAACAAATGCCCGTTATTTAGAATTTTTTTAAAACAATATCCAGATGGTGATAATGTAACTCCAGCTGGTAGAAGAACAATATTAGAAGGGAAACACAGGGGCACCAAGGAGGGGTGCACTACCAGACCAATAGTGGCAGATCCCCAAGGCACAGGTAGTCAAAGAAAAGACTGCGTTTTCTACGCTTGACGGATGCTTCCAGTATATCAGGATGCCGCTTGGACTGCAGGGGGACCCTGCAACCTTCCAGAGAGCCATGGAACGCATCCTTGGATCCCATAAGAAATATGGCGCAACACACCTGGACGATATTATCATCTTCAGTCCAGACTGGGAGAGTCATCTGGAAAAAATCCAGACTGTGTTTGATGCTCTGAGGAAGGTGGGGTTTTCAATAAGCCAGAAGAAATGTGGCATGGGGAAAGAAGAAGCCAAGTACCTTGGATATATAGTGGTTAGAGGCGAGATAAAACCCCAAATTGCTAAAGTAGAAGCAATCCAAAATTGGCATAGACCGCTGTCGAAAAAGCAATTCAGAGCTTTCCTGGGAATCGTGGGATACTACAGGAAATTCATCCCAAACTTCACCATGATGGCCGCACCCCTGACTGACCTCCTTAAAGGGACAAAATCAGCCATGGCCAAGTGGACTGCAGAAGCGGAGATGGCCTTTCAAGAGATGAAACTGGCTCTGTGTAGGCAACCGGTTCTGGTTCAAGAAAGAGTTTATACTCCAGACAGATGCCTCAGATGTCGTTTTAGGAGCAGTCCTTTCCCAGGAGATTAGTGTTGCTCGGGTGCTTGAAGCTTGGGCCGAGCTCACCGTGATACTCGGGTGCTCGACCTGAGCAACGAGCCCAATGTTAATCTATGGGAGACCCGAGCATTTTTGCGGCGGCACCCCCGGCAGTCTGTAGAAAGCCCAAAAAGTGCCCAAAATGATAGTGACAGTGCTCAAATGACATGGGGACAGCATGGATCGTCCCAGGAAGCATTTCTGACCTCCAAGTCACTGCTGTCAACAACGTGGTCAGAGGTATTAAGCCACTTTTACGGGCTCACAATAAAACGTTCAAAAACGAAACTGAAATGTTTTTCCTGTGAAATATGTTAAGGAACATCCTTTCCAGGGTAAAGACTTGTGTATAAGGTAAAATAAATAACCAAAAACAAAAATAGTGATCCACATCTTGGGCTATGTACACAAGTAGCATTTTTTATGCGTTTTTGCACTTTTGTATTGCTTTCAACCATGACAAATGCATTCACCGGGAAATGTCATTTTAACATTTTACAACCTTATCTGGCCATGTGCTGTGTGACACATGCATACAGTACTGAAAAGACATGGGAACAGCATGTGGAAGACCCCTGGAAGCATCTCTGACACCCAGGTCACTGCCTAAAAGTGTGCCCATCAGAAGTGATGCTTGCCGCATCAGAAGATGCAGACTTGCAACTATCCCCGTGCAAGTCCTTGTCCCAGGGCAGTGTTCAATTGTACCTCCCCCATTCCTTGCAATGCAAGCGCAAGTATGCAGCCTGCCACCCACCCACCCCCAGGCTGCAATACCATACTGCTTGCTTGCACTTGAAATTGGGCCTTTTAGACATGTGTAGGCGGAATCTGGCCACCACGTCATGGGTGCGTCGGCGGCCTGGTATCCGTACTCAGTTCGCAGCCGCCCGGCGGCCAGGTGTCCACGCTTGGTCCCCAGCCGCCAGGGGGCAGCCGGGTGTCCATACTCGGTCCCCAGCTGCCCCGCGGCCAGGTGCCAACACATGGTCCCCAGCCGCCCCTATTTGTCCCGGTGCGCCTTATACACAAGTGCGCATACCAAAACATTACCTGTGCCCTCCCCAGTGCATTTAGTGGGAAGGACAGCCTAACCACAAACAAGTGGACAAGTGAATGAGGCCAGGGATGGTCCATCTCACCGACGCCTTCACACTGGGTTAATATTGTGGAAGCCGGGACACAGTTGGACACTGGGATGCAACACGTCCTCCAGACATAGAGGATTGCGGGTCATGGGTCAATCAGGCTTCAACACAAAGTTCAGAAGATAGACAGCAGCAGTGGTCGGCCTCCTACACAACGAGTAAATTATTCATGATCATGAGGCCATCCATCTCCTTAGCTTTCTGTTCCTTGGAATGCAAGCGCATGTATGTAGTAGCGGCTAGGCCTGAGGTGGTCAGCGTTTTGCCGCATATCCTACCTCCTTCGAGGATTGCTGGATGTTTTCCTGCTACTATCCCAGTTCTATGACTCCCGTTAAAACAAAGCTTCAGGTGATGGATGAGATGGTGGCAAAGGAGAAAGAGCAGGAGAAACAGGGACCATTCACATCAATATCAGGCCAGTCAACCTCACGTCTTGTAGGATATGTTTCTGTACCAAAAGGAGCGGTTCGGCTACACAGTTATAGGGCATACAGTGAGTGCAATGCCTACCAAATATTTTGAGGCACTCCAATGCCCCGTGGAAGTGACATGGAGGTCAGAGGGCCTTAACTAAGCAGTTTTTTCCATTTATAGCAATTGCGTCTCCTGTACACTGTTGGCCTAAGCAGTGAATGGAAGGCTTTCTAAAAATTATGAGGAACTGCAATGCCCCTTGAAACAGACGTGGTGTAAGGATCTGAATCATGTATCTGTTCTGTCCGGTGTTTGCCCTTATCCAAAATGGAGCCGCATGTACTTGTGCTGCCCTTATCCAAGATGGAGCTGCATATACCTGTTCTGTTTGGTTCTGCCCTTATCCAAAATGGAGTTGACAGCCTCGGGGGCCATCTTGTTTCCTGTCTGATATCTCCTGTTTCCTGTGTGCTATATATATATAAAGAGACTCTGGCCAACTATACTTTGCTTGTGTATCTTGTATCTTACCTGCTGCCAAGCTTGAAGGACTTGCATCTCGCCTGTTGCTTCTCTACACTGGGATTCCTCACCTGTAACCTGCCTGCCATTTACCCGGACTCTCACCTGTGTGCAAAGACCCGCTCTGCATCCACCTGCAGTTCAGCCTGCTCTCTGCAAGGAGCCTGGTCTGGGCTCAGGACCCTGTGGACTGTGCTTTTCTGGACCTGGTACATCTATCGGTTTGTACTGACATCACAACCGTTTCCAGAGACTGTTTACTTATGGCTTATTGCCTATACCCGCCTGCTATAATATATGCTTGCCTGCTTCAATATATCCTATTACCACGATATATCGTGTTTGTCTTCTCTCCGACCCATGCTATCGATCTCCATAAGTATAAAGTATATATTTGATAGAATACACAAGCCTCAAAAGAATGGAGTTCGCTGGGTTAGATACTGTGGAGGTGCGTCTAAAGAAAGTATGCACATATATCACAGGACTTCATGGGGACCTGCAGGCTACTAAAACAAAACTAGCGGCATTAGAGACTCAAATTAACCATAATGCTAATGTGGCCAACTCGTCCATTCACGCATTAGCAAATCGCCTGTCAACTGAAGAGACTGCAGCTGCAGCTCCGGTTCCAGTATCAATGCCAACTCCGGCTCCGGCTTTTCCTAAACTCCCGCCATTCAGGTTTGGTGGAGAAAGAGAAAAATTCGGTGGGTTTTTAAATCAGTGCCAACTGTATTTTTCTACACAGGCAGCACACTTCCCAACTGAACGAGCGAAAGTATTAACCATGATAATGCTGTTAACTAACAAAGCTCTTGCCTGGGCAAACCCTTTGATTGAAACTGATGATTTGTGTTTAAATTCGCTGAAAGACTTTATTGCTGCAATGGGTCAAATGTTTGGTGACCCCAATCGGAGTGCCACAGCAGAAGCCGCACTATTGACACTCCAACAGGGAAAGCGCTCTGTCGTAGAATATGCAATGGAGTTTCGGAGGTGGGTGCTGGACACTACGTGGTGCGATTCGGCAAGACATGCAGTGTTTAGGAGGGGTTTATCCGCTGCAATTAAGGATGAACTGGCGCGAGGGGAGTCACCTGTTGCCCTGGGATACTTTATCAACCATTGTGTTCGGATAGATGTTCGCCTCAAAGAAAGTCGGCAAGAGAGATGGGCAGATGCTAATCGTAACAACTTGCTATCTTTTTCTCCTCCCTCCAGAGAAACTCAGAATAAGCCCTCTCTTCAGGTGGAGTCGGAACCTATGCCGGTGGATGCAATTCAAAGAACTCGCCCTGACGCACGCAAGGAACATTGTTTCAGGGAAAATATATGCTTCTATTGCGGAAAATCTGTTCACTTTATTTCAAATTGTCCCAGTAAAATTCGCAGAACTACGGCTGCAGTGATCGAATACGACGTCTCAGATGAAGCCTCAATAATTTCTCATCAAATTCCTCCTCGGGATAAAGACACTGACCAGGATTACGATTTCTCGGACTGTGCTTCTGAAACATCTTCACCCGTGAATGCAGCCGTTCTTTCAGTAGGCTCCACTACTTCGGCCTCTGAGAGCTCTAAGAAAAATTCACACTGTTACATTTCTCTCAAGATAAAGATTCAGTCCGGCTGGGTTACTAGTTCTGCTATGGTTGACTCTGGAGCCAGTGGTAATTTCATGGACATCGCATTCGCTAAAAAACACGGTATACGTCCACAGAGGAGAATCGCACCGGTATTAATGGAGACCGTGGATGGGTCCCCATTAGCATCCGGGCCTGTTGACCTTGAAACAGCAGCATTGAAGGTTCGTATGGGGGCGGACCATACAGAAAGACTGTCGTTTTTGCTGATCTCTTCTCCCCAGTTTCCTGTAATCTTAGGCTTACCGTGGCTACAATTAGAAAACCCTATTATCAACTGGGCAAAAAAGGAATTGCAGTTTCCGGAACGGCAGATGTCTTCCAGGGAATCAGCTTTAATCGGGTCAGCATGTGTAAGTGATCCAAAACTACCAATGGAATATCGAGATTTTGCAGATGTATGTGATAAAAAGAACGCGGACAAGCTGCCACCACACCGGCAGTATGATTGCCCCATAGAACTCTTACCTGGCGCCGCGATTCCTTTCGGTAGCATTTATCCTCTGGCCGGACCTGAACTAAAAGCTCTCAAAGAGTATATCGATGAGAATTTAACTAAGGTGTTTATACGACCATCTTCCTCTCCAGCCGGTGCCCCAATCTTCTTCATGAAAAAGAAGGACGGCTCACTTCGACCATGTATTCATTATCGTGAGCTCAACAAAATTACGGTCAGAAATTCTTATCCACTTCCACTAATTCCTGAATTACTTGAGAGGATACGACATGCCAAAATCTTCACAAAATTAGACCTTCGTGGAGCATACAATTTAGTACGGATTCGCCCTGGTGACGAATGGAAAACAGCTTTCCGGTCACGTTACGGACATTTTGAGTACCTTGTTATGCCTTTCGGACTTCGTAACGCACCGGCTACCTTTCAACATTTGGCAAATGATATATTTAGAGACATACTCGATATTTTTGTTGTGGTTTATTTGGATGACATTTTAATTTTTTCCAGCAACTTCGAGGATCATCAGCGGCATGTGAGAATGGTGTTGGATCGTCTACGGCAAAATCAGCTGTACATCAAGTTGGAGAAATGCGAGTTTCACAAGTCGGAAATTCAATTTTTGGGGTATGTTATTTCTCCCCAGGGTCTCAGCATGGATAGAAGCAAGACTCAAGCCATTCAGGAGTGGCCAATTCCCAATACACTAAAGGAGGTGCAACGATTTATTGGATTCGCCAATTTCTACAGACAGTTCATTAGAAACTTCTCGGAGATTGTCTCACCCATTACCCAACTGACAAGGAAAAAGACGCCGTTGGTCGGGTCGCCACAAGCGCAGACAGCATTTGACAGGTTAAAGTCTAAATTTACGTCAGCTCCCATTCTCATACATCTGGACCCGGATCGGGCCTTCATAGTGGAAGTGGATGCCTTGGACTGTGCTATAGGGGCTATACTCTCGCAGAGAACAGGTGAGAAAGATCTTTTGCATCCATGTGCTTTTCTTTCACAGAAGTTATGACCTACAGAAAGGAACTACGACGTTGGAAACAAAGAATTGTTGGCCATTATAACGGCATTCAAAGAATGGAGACATTTGCTACAGGGGGCATCCCAACAAATTGTCGTACTTACGGACCATCGTAACCTTGAATTCATGAGGTCGGCAAGGTGTCTAAAACCCAGACAGGCTCGGTTGAATCTTTTTCTTAATCAGTTTGATTTTGTTATCTCCTATAGGCCAGGTTCTCGTAATGGGAAAGCAGATGCATTATCCAGAATTCATTCGGTTGATATAAACCCGGCTGCACCTCCAAGAACCATACTCTCAGAAAACAACTTTATAGGTCTGTTACACAATCAAGATCTATTAACGGCTATCAGGGAGGCGTATGCTGCAGACCCGTTCCTGATTCAACCGTCCAGCCAGGTAAATCTAACAGTGAAAAATAGACTTTGGTTCCAGGGACAACGCCTGTATATTCCGGAAACTGTTACATTAAGGGTGCTAAAATTATTGCATGACTCTAAGATCGCTGGTCATAGAGGAGTTCAGAAGACTCAGGAATTCTTATCTCGCTTCTTCTGGTGGCCAACTTATCGGAAAGACGTTCAGCATTAGGTCTCATCTTGTGAGGTATGTGCAAGATCAAAGGTTCCTCGCTCCTCACCTACCGGACTGTTGCAACCCCTTTCTATTCCATCCCGTCCCTGGGGGTCTATTTCAATGGATTTTATTGTTGAGTTGCCTATGTCAAAAGGAAAGAACACTATCCTAGTAGTAGTTGACCGCTTAACCAAGGCTGCTCATTTCATTCCCTGTACTGGCTTACCAACAGCGAAACAGACAGCGGATCTTATTGTACAAGAGGTTTTTCGCTTACATGGGGTTCCTGATGAAGTAATATCAGATCGAGGGGTCCAATTTACTTCAAGATTTTGGCGAAGCTTTTGTGCTGCTCTGGACATTAAGGTAAATCTGTCATCTGCTTTTCATCCGTAGTCTAACGGCAAAACGGAACGGACAAACCAAACTTTGGAGCAGTATCGGCGTTGTTACGTGTGTTATCTGCAGGATGATTGGGTAAACTTACTTCCGTTGGCCGAATTCACGTATAATAATTCACAGAGTGCGTCCACCAAGCAGTCTCCGTTCTTTGCTAACAAGGGGTATCACCCCAGCATTCTTCCACGGTTTCCAATAGATACAGCCGTACCCACAGTAGCCGATCGGATTACGCTTCTTCAACAGAATCTAGAGGTCTTAAAAGAAACGCTAGCCACAGCTCAAGAAAGATATAAGAAGGCGGCAGATAGGTTCCGAAAACCAGCACCAATATACAAGGTAGGAGACATGGTTTGGCTTTCAACAAAGAACTTAAAATTAAGAACTCCAACGTCTAAATTGGGGCAGAAGTATCTTGGGCCATACAGAATCGGAAAATTGGTAAGCCCTGTAGCCTGCCAACTCAATTTGCCAAAATCCTTGAAACTACATCCTGTTTTTTCATGTCTCTTTGCTCAAACCGGTAGTACCAAATCCTTTTCCCGGACGCATACCTGTTCCACCCGATCCAGTTGTTATTGACGGGCAAGAGGAATTCATCGTGGAGGGGATCATCGATTCTCGGATTCATAGATGACGGCTCCAGTACCTGGTGAAATAGCAAGGCTATCCATCGGAGGAGAATTCTTGGGTACCTCGGGAGAACATCCACACTACTCGTTTGATTGAACTGTTCCACAGCAGATACCCCAACAAACCGGCTCCTAGGTTGTCCGGAGGACACCCTTTAAGGGGAGAGTAATGTAAGGATCTGAATCATGTATCTGTTCTGTCCGGTGTTTGCCCTTATCCAAAATGGAGCTGCAAGTACTTGTGCTGCCCTTATCCAAGATGGAGCTGCATATACCTGTTCTGTTTGGTTCTGCCCTTATCCAAAATGGAGTTGACAGCCTCGGGGGCCATCTTGTTTCCTGTCTGATATCTCCTGTTTCCTGTGTGCTATATATATATAAAGAGACTCTGGCCAACTATACTTTGCTTGTGTATCTTGTATCTTACCTGCTGCCAAGCTTGAAGGACTTGCATCTTGCCTGTTGCTTCTCTACACTGGGATTCCCCACCTGTTACCTGCCTGCCATTTACCCGGACTCTCACCTGTGTGCAAAGACCCGCTCTGCATCCACCTGCAGTTCAGCCTGCTCTCTGCAAGGAGCCTGGTCCGGGCTCAGGACCCTGTGGACTGTGCTTTTCTGGACCTGGGACATTTATCGGTTTGTACTGACATCACAACCGTTTCCAGAGACTGTTTACTTATCGCTTATTGCCTATACCCACCTGCTATAATATATGCTTGCCTGCTTCAATATATCCTGTTACCACGATATATCGTGTTTGTCTTCTCTCCGACTCACGCTATCGATCTCCATAAGTATAAAGTATATATTTGACACGTGGATTACAGCGTACTAAAAACCTTCTACTCATTATTGGGGAGTGGGTCTCCCTTAGTGTTCGCCTATGCATTGAAAAGCAAAAGCTGACTAAAATTAGGAGGAAATGCAATGCCCGTTGGAAGAGTCGTGGAGGTTAGAGGTAATTAAAAATAACATTTCAATGCCCCTTGGAAGAGCTGTGGAGCTCAGAGTGGCTTAACAAGACGGTTTTAATGCCTCTTGGAAGAATGGTGGAGGTTGCAGTGGAATAAAAAGACAATATCAATGCCCCTTGGAAGAGACGTGGAGGTCCCAGTGGAATAAAAAGACAATATCAATGACCCTTGGAAGAGACGTGGAGGTCACAGTAGCTTAGCAAGACGATTTTAATGCCCCTTACAAGAGCGATGCAGTACAGCATATTAAAAATATTATTCCCATTATTGGGGAGTGGGTCTCACATAGTTTTTGCCTATGCCTTCCAAGCAAAAGCTGCCAAAAATTAGGACGGAGGAACTTGCAATGTTGGCAACACGAACCACGGTCACCCTGGTGGTATAGTGGTGGTGGAGGATGAGGATAAAGAGAAGAGCAAAAAAAACAGCAGAAACGAGGAAGCGTATACCCATGTGTGGGTGTGAAGTGGTGCATGGGAATACACCTCCCGAAACAACACAGTGGATTTGACTTTATGTTACTCTGCTGTCATTTGGTGGTGATGAAAAGTCTGGCCCAATCCAGCCCTTGTTCATTTTGATAAGGGTCAGCTTGTCAGCATTGTCAGTTGACAGGCGAGTGCGCTCATCAGTTATAATTCCCCCAGCAGCACTAAAAACATGCTCCGATAACACGCTATTGGCAGGGCAGGCCAGGACCTCCAAGGCATACAGAGCAAGTTCATTCCAAGTGTCCAGCTTGGATACCCAATAATTAAAAGGCACAGAGGAATCACGGAGGACGCTGGTACAGTCGGCAAGGTACTCCCTCATCATCTTTTGAAACTTTCCACTCCTTGTGAGAGTACCCCACGCCTCAGGGCCTGTAAGCTGGGCGGGTCTCAGAAAACGGTCCCAAAATGTTGACAGTGTTCCCCTGCCTCTGCTGGATTGGAGTTGCGTCTCTCTCGCCTGTACGTCTTGGTTGGGCAACGAACTGTGACCTCTGCCGCTAGCGTGTTCAGATGGGAATTTTTTTTAACAGTTCTGCAGCAAGGGCCTTTGGGTACTGCCACATTTTTGTAGACCTCTCAACCTCAGGAATAAGAGAGTGAAAGTTCTCCTTGTAGCGGGGGTCTAAAAGTGTCACCAACCAGTAATGACTGTCACCAAACATTTTGACAACGCGAGGGTCACGGTTAAGGCAACGTAACATAAAGTCAGCCATGCGTGCCAGACTGTTAATGGGCAAGACTTCCGTGTCTTCACCAAGATGACGACTGACCATGCTCTCCTCCTCCTCCCCCCTGTCCTCAGGCCATCCACGTTGAACCGACGGTATGACAGTTGTACAGGTACTACCGTCTACAGAGCATGATACCAGCTCCTGTTCTTCCTCCTCCTCTCCCTCATTGTCCCCCAATGCATGTTGAGATGAGATGAGGCTGGGCTGTGTGTAATCGCCCGCTACGGCTTCTTGATCAATCTCATCATACTCTGGCTGCAATGCCTCCTCTTTAATTCTCTGCAGAGAGCGTTGCAAAAGACAGACAAGTGGGATGCTGACGCTAATGATGGCATCATCGCCACTCACCATCTTGGTGGACTCCTCAAAGTTTGTCAGGATGGTACATATGTTAGACATCCAGGTCCACTCCTGAGGCCTTATGTGTGGAGTCTGACCTGAATATCGACGGCCTTGTTGCAGCTGGTACTCCACAACTGCTCTCTTCTGCTCACAAATCCTTTGCAACATGTGGAGGGTAGAGTTCCAATGTGTGGGGACATCACACACCAGTCGTGTGCCGGAAGCTGCAAACACTGCTGCAACACAGCAAGGGCGGCGGAAGCTGTAGCCGACTTCCGAAAATGAGCTGACAGGTGGCGTACTTTGACGAGCAGATCAGGAAACGCGGGGTACGATTTAAGAAACCGCTGAACCACGAGGTTAAGCACATGAGCCAGGCATGGTACGTGTGTGATCTCGCCTCGCCTCAGAGCCGCCACCAGGTTACAGCCATTGTCACACACGACCATGCCTGGATATAGGTTCAGCGGTCTCAGCCACAGATCTGCCTGCTCTTTCACAGCAGTCCACAACTCAAAAGCAGTGTGAGGTTTATCACCTAAGCTTATGAGTTTCAGCACAGCCTCTTGCTTGGCTGAGGCAATACTGCAGTGCTTCCAGCTTGTAACTGATGTGGTGAGATCAGAGATGGAGGCTGAACATGAGGAGGAGGAGGATGATGCGCAGGAGCTGTACACTGTGGGGGCAACTCTGACTGACATAGGGCCCACAATCCTCGGTGTGGGGAGGATGTGCTCTGTCCCAAGGTCCGACTGGGTCCCGGCTTCCACTATGTTTACCCAGTGTGCCGTCAGGGAGATGTACCGTCCCTGGCCACAAGCACTTGTCCACGTGTCTGTTGTCAGGTGGACTCTCCCAGCAACTGCGTTGTTAAGGGCACAGCAGGTGTTTTGGGACACGTGCTTGTGTAGTGCGGGGATGGCACACCGGGCAAAATAGTGTCGGCTGGGGACCGAGTACCAAGGGACGGCCACCGCCATAAGGTTGCGGAAGGATTCCGTCTCCACCAGGCTAAAAGTCAGCATTTCCAATGCAAGCAGACGTGAAATGTGCGAATTTAGGGCTGTGGCCTGTGGGGCGTTGGCTGCGAATTTGCGCTTTCATTCAAAGGTCTGGGATATGGACAACTGAACGCTGCATTGGGATGTGGACGTTGCTGCTGTTTCTTGAGAAACTGCCATAACAAGTGAAGACTGAGAGGAGGGGGCATCTTTTCATGCAGTATGGACAGGGGATTGCCTTGCCGCACAAAAGGGGGTTCTCTTACACACACAACAGCGGAAGAAGCCGTGGTGACACCGGTTGACACTGGTCGCGGACCCTGGGGTTCGCTCCACAAAGTCGGGTGCTTCGCTGACATGTGCCTGATCATGCTGGTGGTGGTCAGGCTGGTAGTTTTGTCACCCCTGCTGATGCTGGCCTGGCAGGTGGTACAAATGGCCTTTTTGGGGTTATAAGCAGAGTCTTTAAAAAAATTCCAGACTCCGGAAGACCTACTGGTTGTACTGGCAACGTCCCTTGTGTTGGTGTTAAGGGGAACGGTTGCCTGCCTTCTGTCTGCCACACTGCTTCTTCCTGCCTGTTGGGGTACTCTGCCTCCCTCACCCTGTGTGCTGCTCCCTCCCACGCTGTCAGTGACGTGCATGAGGTGAGCTGTGTTCATTGGACATGACCTTGGCTCATCTTTATGCCATCACAGCCAGACACTGCAGAGCGCAAGCATGCCTGCGCTTCTCAGTGTCTGCGGCATGGCAAGCTGGATGGCAGCTTTCGGTTGCGATCCAGCCTGTCATGTCAATGTAGCAGAGCTGGAGCCGTCCTGGGAACCATGGAAAGGTAAGGATGAGGTTGCTTTATTATTTTACTTTTATTGCAGAAGACATTGGCTTCAGCTGGAATGGGCGTGATGGTAAGTATGGTTTAATTTAGAACATTAAAAAATTGTATGTTTATTTCAATTAAAGGACTTTATTCTGGGTGTTGTGTTTTTTAAATACTTTACTAGAAATTGTAAGCATTGTAAGCGGACATCAACCCCAACCCTATTACCCCACTACCACCGCTACAGGGCAGTGGGAAGAGCGAGGCTAAGTGCCAGAATTGGCGCATCCTATGGATGCGCCATTTCTGGGGCGGCTGACGGCTGGTGTTTCTAGCCTGGGAGGGGGCCAATATTCATGGCACCCTTCCTGGGCTATTAATATCAGCCCCCAGCTGTCTGAATAGCCTTTGCTAGCTATTCAAATAGGGGGAACCCCACATCATTTTTTTTTTGGCGTCCCCCATTTTAATAGATAGTAAAAGCTAGGTATTCTGCTGGGGGCTGATATTAGTAGCCTGGGAAGCTCCGTGGGTATTACCCCCTTCCCAGGCTTCAAACATCTGCCCCAGCCGTCTGCTTAACCTCCGCTAGAGACTAAAACTACGGGGAACCCCACGCCAATTTTTTTTTAAATAAATCCTTTATTTTAACACTAAATGACAAGTACAATAATCAACACTATCACTGTACTTCTTATATATGTGACTGACATGTTTCTATGTATCTAATCTATGTGTGATGCTCTATTCTTTCTGTTCTAAATTGTCGGGTACAGATGCTGAATTGCCGGCCGGCTTTTTAAAGAGACAGGTGCATGAAAACACTATTTTTTTTTTTTTTTTAATAAATCCTTTAACACTAAATGACAAGTACAGTAACCAACACTGTCACTGTACTTCTTATATATATGACTGACATGTTTCTATCTATCTAATCTATGTGTGATGCTCTATTCTGTTCTAAATTGTGGGGTACCGGTGTATGCCGCTGATGAATTGCCGGCTTTTCATATTTCACTGTGAGCACTGTTCCCATCGATTTGGGCAACCACTGTAATGCCACAACCACCATGGCTGTGGCATTACAGTGAGTGGCAGACAATCCCTGCATGATTGGTGCTCTAAATAGCGCCAGACATGCAGGACATGCTTTTGGTGCACGAACAGTTATCGAACATAACCTCGAACAGCCGAATTTTTTGCAAATAGTTTGCGTTCATCGAACGACTCGAACACCGCCCAAAACAGCTCGAATTTGAGATTGGCGAACAGTTCTAGTCGAACACCGCTCATCTCTACTAAAAACAAGTATTGCACATCCTCCCATCATGCAATAGGCATGTAGATCTACTTTACCACTACAAAAAATATGGGATGGTGGCCCACAGTATACTCCTAAATGGTCATATTTGACCCCTATTGCATAATTAGAGATACACAAGGAACACCACACTTGTTAGTTACTAAATAGTATAAGTGGGATATAACTGATAAGAAATAATTCTGATATAGAAGCTCAGATATCTCGATGAAGTAAAACAATATGTGAACCTCATTCACAGAGAACTGAGTAGCAATGGGTAGAGCATAAAATCCAAAAATGTATTCCAGATTGGGGCTGTATTCATACAAAACAGGCATAGGAAATTTGCTCATTCAGTCCCTTAGGGGCTCGTGAATCCTGTCTGGAAATCCAATCGCTTTCCTTTTTGAGGATACATCTATTGAGATCACCCCCTCTCACATTGGGTTTAACCACCTCAATGATGCAAAAGGAGATGTCTCTTGTTTCACCTCACTGTGCACTGTTCATGTGTCTTACTAATGGAGTGTCCCACCCATGGCGTATTTCGCCCAAATGCCACCCCACACTCCTCCTAGACTGCCTCTTGGTCGTGCATATATAATCTAGGAGGCAGGTGCATGTGGCCACATATACAAGTCCTGAGGTTTTACAGTTGGAATAATCTCTCTGGAAAAAGGTTTCACCTGTAAAGGAACTCGAGAAAGATTTACATGGTCTCATCCAATTACATGTACAACATTCTACACATTTAAAGAAACCACAGATTCTTCTATCTAGCCATGTCCCCTTTGGGTGCAGGTTTTTATAGAAACTATGCACTAAACGGTCCCTAATTGACCAACCCTTTCTGAAAGTTATTGTGGGAGTAGATCCTACAGCACCCCTCAGGTCCAGGTCGGCCACAAGTACATCCTAGTGTTTTTGGAAGATATTAAAGATAAGGTCACTCTGATTGTCACAAGTTCCTATTACTTGTGTTATCCCATATTTTCTTGGTGTCTTGGTTAGGTATGGAGGAGTGTCTGTCTCTCCTGTTTTTCCGCAAGCAATCGTGCGGAATCCAAAATGTACTGTGGGTACCTTTTTCTTGGAATCTGGTGTTTATGTCTATTGCCTCTTAATTAATATCTGTGACATTAGAGCAGCTTCTTCTCAACTGTAAAAATTGGCCCTTGGATATTGCTTTTTTTTAAACCAAACTCATCTACCATAAACTTTAATAGTTTATGGTAGATGAGTGTCCCTAGGGTCCCATCCAGGACTGTGGAGTCGGTGCCCATTTTGATGGAGTTGGAGTTGGTATAAAATGGACCGACTCCTGAAATAAATAAATTGGGTACAGTAGTTCAATGTAGTTTGTGAGGAATATTTTTTCATAAGAATTTGAGAAAGTTATGAAATGTCCTATAAATGTCTGTCCTATTCATGATCTAAGGGTCTAGACTTTTAGCTGAGAAAAATGTGTCCTACTGTAAATTTATGAGCCATGTATGAGGGAGTCGGTGTCATGGAAATTAAGGAGTAGGAGTCGAAGGGTTGGCTTACCGACTCCACAGCACTAGCTCCCATCCTGTACTTTCTTGCTTGGTACATCCAGGAAAGGCAACTGGTAAAAATGAAACTGATGTAAATCTAATGCCCACTCTATGGATATTGAGTTCCCTGACAAATGCAAGAAATTGTTCACTCGTCCTTGACCAGATAATAAAAATGTTGTCAATATATCTATCCCATGCCCAATATATGGTTGCCACCACTTATGATCATCCCTGAATATTGTGGTTTCCTCCCACCAGCCAGGAATAGGTTACCAGATGAGGAGGTACAGGGGCCCCCCATCGCAGTACCCCTGAGCTCGGGTAAGTACTTCCTGTCAAAAAGAAAGATGTTACGAGTAAGAGTGAATTTTAGAAGATCGTCCATGAAGTCATTATGTCTGCTACACTCTATTGATCTTGATTTCAATAAACGTCTTACTCCTCTGATACCATCCTCATGCGGTATATTACTGTATAAAGCCTCGATATCTAGTAAGGCCTGCTCCCCTACATGAATGTATACATGCTCGAGGGTATACATGTAGGGGAGCAGGCAAAGGGAAAACCACTGTCCGGAGGGATTATTCCAACTGTAAAATCTCAGGACTTATTCCAACTGCAGGACCTCAGGCAGTACTGTGGGAACATTATACTGTGTGTGGGGGGAAGGTGGTACTGTAGGGACATTAATCTGTGGGGGGGCATCATACATACGGCATAGGGGGCATTACACTGTGTGGGGCAGCATACATCCTGCATAAGAGGCATAATGGGGGCATTACACTGTGTGGGGGCATCATACATCCTGTATAAGGGGCATAATGGGGGCATTACACTGTGTGGGGGCATCATACATACTGCATAGGGGGCATTACACTGTGTGGGGCAGCATACATCCTGCATAAGAGGCATAATGGGGGCATTACACTGTGTGGGGGCATCATACATCCTGCATAAGGGGCATAATGGGGGCAATACACTGTGTGGGGGCATCATACATCCTGCATAAGGGGCATAATGGGGGCATTACACTGTGGGGGCATCATACATCCTGCATAAGGTGCATAATGGGGGCATTACACTGTGGGGGCATCATACATCCTGCATAAGGGGCATAATGGGGGCAATACACTGTGTGGGGGCATCATATATCCTGCATAAGGTGCATAATGGGGGCATTACACTGTGTTGGGGCATCATACATTCTGCATAAGGGGCATAATGGGGGCATTGCACTGTGGGGACAGTAAAGGGGTCCTGTACTATGAGAACAATACGTTTCCTCCCTTCCTGTCTCCATAGTTGGGTCGTATGTATCTATTACAGGAAACAGAACAAAAACCTTATGATTCTTATAAAGGGGCAACACAAGACCCCAAAAGAGTCTCCGTGCTGAAGGGGTTAATGCCCCCTGCGCCCAGTAATGGGGGTCTCCACATACCTCCACCTGCAGAGCCGCCACCACATATATGGCTGCTCTGTGCGCACAGGAGCTGTGATGAGGTCACAGGAGGGGAGGAGTCAGGGGTCACATGATCAGGGGCCTCAGTGGATGCAGGACTCTGCTGTGCTGGTTGTCATGGTGCTGGATGAGCTGAAGTTTATGTGTGGGGTCAGGAGGGGTTTACAGTGTGGATGTAGCAGAGCCGCGTGTGTACGAGGTGTACGGAGCAGAGCCGTGTGTGTACGAGGCGTACGGAGCAGAGCCGCGTGTGTACGAGGTGTACGGAGCAGAGCCGTGTGTGTACGAGGCGTACGGAGCAGAGCCGCGTGTGTACGAGGTGTACGGAGCGGAGCCGCGTGTGTACGAGGTGTACGGAGCGGAGCCGCGTGTGTACGAGGTGTACGGAGCGGAGCCGCGTGTGTACGAGGTGTACGGAGCGGAGCCGCGTGTGTACGAGGTGTACGGAGCGGAGCCGCGTGTGTACGAGGTGTACGGAGCGGAGCCGCGTGTGTACGAGGTGTACGGAGCAGAGCCGCGCGTGTACGAGGTGTACGGAGCGGAGCCGCGCGTGTACGAGGCGTACGGAGCGGAGTCGCGCGTGTACGAGGCGTACGGAGCGGAGCCGCGCGTGTACGAGGCGTACGGAGCGGAGCCGCGCGTGTACGAGGCGTACGGAGCGGAGCCGCACGTGTACGAGGCGTACGGAGCGGAGCCGCGCGTGTACGAGGCGTACGGAGCGGAGCCGCGCGTGTACGAGGCGTACGGAGCGGAGTCGCGCGTGTACGAGGCGCACAGAGCGGAGCCGCGCGTGTACGAGGCGCGCGGAGCGGAGCGTGTACGAGGCGCGCGGAGCCGCACGTGTACGAGGCGTACGGAGCGGAGCCGCGCGTGTACGAGGCATACGGAGCGGAGCCGCGCGTGTATGGAGCGGAGCCGCGCTCGTACGAGGTGTATGGAGCGGAGCCAAGTGTGTCTTAGGTGTATGTATCTGTGCGCTGTAAGGTTGCTGCCGGACAGGTCGTGGACGGGGGGTATGTGTCCCTGAAGTACCAAGCTTCGGTGATATAGGACCTGGAGAAGCAAGCTCCAGCACACATAGTGCTGAGAGGGAGTTAAAGGGCCGGGTTTTAAGAGCAGCTGAAAGAGCTGGGCGGGATCAGCTGCTCACTTACCTCCAGTCCAGGTCTTGGAAGGCTTGATTTAAGACAGCTGCGCCTGTCTCAGTGTGTTGTGCAAGGTGAGCAGACCTTGCATGTGCTGCTCAGAGTCTGCTGGAGGCAGAGAAAAGCACTACATTTAAACGGCTGAAGCTGTGCTGCATATGGAACAGTTATTTTGAGTTTTATCCTGTTATACCTTTTTGTGCCAGAAAAAGACTGTTATGTTTTGTTTTCCTGGTTGGTTTATGGACATTTAATAAACCACCAGTTTGCTTTGGAACCTGAGGACTGCATTCCTGTGTGAACTTGAGCCTACCTGAGAGCTGATCCGTCACAAATTGGTGGAGAATGTGGGCACAAATCCCAAGGGGCAGTGTGACTGCTACAGGAAAACGTATATGTCCTGGGTGAAGGCCGCCAGCCAGCAAGGTTCGTCCGGCAGCATGGAGGAGCTGATAAAGCAACTGGTGCAGGCGAATATGCACCAGCAGCAAGCTCAGCAGGAGACCAACAAATTGTTAGTACAGCAGTTCCAGCTTCAGTAGCAATATATGCAGCAGAGACAGCAGCAGGAACACATGACGCTCCTGGCGGAGGCCCTCCGTGCTAGAGAAGCCGCACCACCTCCAGGCCGAAGCGACGAGACCCAGGTAAGGAAAACGATGAGAGGGGCGTTGCAAAAGATGACTCCGAGGGATGACGTCAAGACGTTCCTGGCCGTGTTTGAGAGGGTGGCAGACCGTGAGAGACTACCATCAGAGCAGTAGGCGGAGGTTCTAGCGCCATATCTGACCAGGGAACCACAAAAGGCGTATTTTGATCTGGCCCTGCAAAACACTAAGGAGTATAGCAAGCTTAAGGCTGAGATCCTGGCGCAGCTGGGCATAACCCTGGCAGTCAGAGCACAACGAGTCCACCTCTGGGACTTCCACAGGGACAAACCTCCTTGGTCACAAACGTTTGATCTTCTGCACCTGGTACAGAAGTGGCTGCAGCCAGAGACTTGTTCCCAAGCCCAGATGGTCGAGCGCGTGGTCATCGATCGGTTTATCCACTCTCTGCCAAAGCCGATTCACTCCTGGGTTGCCCTGGGAGATCCCCAAAATTCAGATGACCTGGTGGGTCTAGTAGACAGGTACCGGGCAGTAGAGGGTTCCCTGGGTGGTTAAGCAGGGGTTATGTCACCTTTCTGGGGCTCCCAAAAGAATGGGACTAAATCTTCACTGGTCGTTCGTCCAAAGTCCCAAGAGGCAGATGAATCGCAGTTGGAACTGCCCAAGTGAGGGATTTAACTCTTAAAGGGGCATTTGATAATGTGTCTGTGTTGCTCAATAGCCGGGGGTGACACCATATACCCATACTTTTCCGTCAATGGGGACTTGCTATACTCGCAAAGGTGAGAGGGGAGCTCGTCAAGCTGGTGCCGGGAACATACAGGCGTAAGGTATTAGACATGGACCATGCACATGTGTTAGGTGGTCACCTGGGGGTAGAAAAAACACAGGAACGAATCCTCCAGAGATTCTATTGGCCCGGTTGTCACCAAGAAATTGTAAATTATTGTAGGTCCTGTCCCACCTGCCAGCTGACCTCCCCGGTGACACGCCTCTGGAGCCCCTTAGTATCATTGAGGTGCCCTTTGATCGCATAGCCATGGATCTGGTGGGGCCCCTGGTCAAGTCCGCCAGAGGGCATCAATATATCCTAGTGGTACTCGACTATGCGACACGGTATCCGAAGGCTGTGCCGCTACATAACTCCTCCAAGTGTATAGCCCGGGAGATGGTCCATTTTTTTTCTAGAACGGGATTACCTAAGGAGATCCTAATGGATCAAGGGACCCCATTTATGTCAAAGGTGATGAGAGAGTTGTGCAAAACTCTGCAAATCACACAACTATGGACCTCAGTCTACCATCCACAGATGGATGGCTTGGTGGAATGGTTAAAAAAAAACTGGAAGGCCATGTTAACCCCTTAACAACATTTGACGCACTAATACGCGTCTGTGCCCTAGGACTTAAGAGCCAGACCTGTATTAGTACGTCATCGCGATCGTGCGCGCACACAGGCTGTGCGGGCGCGATCGCCGCCGAGTGTCAGCTGATTGTCACAGCTGACACCCGGTACTATGTGCAGGGAGCGGTCCTGCACCGCTTCCAGCACATTAACCCCTGCGATGCTGCGATTGAAGTCGATTGCAGCAATGCGGTGGCAAGGGGAGGTGATCGCAGATACTCACCTCCTCTTCCGGCTTCCATCGCTGTCTGCCGTGGCTTCCAGGATGTTGCCATGACGACCCGATGTCGTCATGACAACATCTGGGTCACCAGACATCAGGAAGATTTTTTGGACATGCGCAGTGCATCTCCAAACAATCTTCTCCCTGTCCAGCGCTGACAGCCTGCATGGCACAGGGATGGTGCTGCATTCCAGTGCCATGCAGGCGATCAGAGAAAAAAAAGTGAAAGTCCCACAGTGGGACAAAGTGATAAAGTATAAAAACTATCAGAAAGTGAAAAAAAAAATTGTAAAAATATTTTTAAAAAAATAAAAAAAATAATCCACCAATAATAAAAATATAATGTACCCATCAATAAATATTATTATAAAAAAAACAAACAATAGAAGTACACATATTTGGTATCGCCGCGTCCGGAACATCCTGACCTATAAAACTGTCCCACTAGTTAACCCCTTCAGTGAACAAGGTAAAAAAAATAAATAAAAAACGAAGCAAAAAACAATCACCATACCGCCAAATAAAAAATGGAATAACACGCGATCAAAAAGACAAATATAAATAAAAATGGTACCGCTGAAAACGTCACCTCATCCCGCAAAAAACAAGCCGCCATACAGCTCCATCATCCGAAAAATAAAAAAGTTATAGCTCTCAGAATAAAGCTATGCTAAAAAATATTTTTTTCTATAAAATTGCTTTTATTATGTAAAAGTGCAAAACATAGAAATACGATATAAATGTGGTACCGCTGTAAACGTACTGACCCGAAGAATAAAGCTACCTTATCAATTTTACCACACGCGGAACAGAATAAAAAAAAAAAAAAAAAAACAATTCCTGAATTGTTGTTTTTTGTTTATTCTGCCTCCAAAAATCAGAATAGAAAGCGATCAAAAAATGTCACGTGCCTGAAAATGGCACCAATAACAACGTCAACTCACCCCGCAAAAAAAGCCGTCAAATGACTGTCTGACAAAATCTGGAAAAATTATAGCTCTCAAAATATGGCGATGCAAAAACTAGATTTTACAAAAATGCGTCTTTTAGTGTGTAACAGCTGTCAGTCATAAAAACCCCATATGATTCTGGTATCGCTGTAGTCTCACCGACCCGAAGAATTAGGTCGTCTAATCACTTATACCGCATGAGGAACGGCGTAAAAAATAAACTCTCAGGTTAGGGTTGTGCTACGGTTAGGGCTGGGGTTGGGGTTGGGTTTTTTTTCAAAAGTAAGAAAAAAAGATGACGATATGGCGACTAGTGTTGAGCGCAAGTGCTTGCTACTTGAGTTTGCATTGGGTGTTCTGGTATGCATTGAGTATCGTGGGTATTTGAGTGACATGCTCGAGTCTCCGCCCCATATGCTTCACGCCCCAAAAAACTTTGCGGGGATTGCCTGCCATGTACGAGCGATCCCCGCATGTTTTTTTTGGGGTGTCTAATAACCGTGAAACATCCGGGCGGGGACTCGAGCATGTCACTCGAGCACACGCAGTACATGGTGCATACCTGAGTACCCGATGCAAACTCAAGTAGCGAGCACTTGTGCTCAAGACTAATGACAACTTATTCAATATGATGACCTAATGTTATCAAATTCTGTGTCGTACCTCTGGGTTCAAAATGTTCACTATACACCTTAATAAAATCCTCGAGGGGTATAGTTTCCAAAATGGGGTCACTTTTGGGGGAGCTCCACTGTTTAGGCACATCACGGGCTCTCCAAACGCGACATGGTGTCCGCTAATAAATTGAATGGAAAATCGGCTCAAATTGTTGGCGGACGCCATGTTGCGTTTGAAGAGTCCCTGTGAGCTCCCCCACAAGTGACCCCATTTTGGAAACTAGACCCCCCCCCCCCCCCCAAGGCACCTATCTAGATGCATAGTGAGCACTTGGAACCCTTAGGTGCTTCACAAATTGATTCGTAAAAATGGAAAAGTATTTTTTTTCCACTTTTTCATTATTACGAATCAATTTGTGAAGCACCTGGGGGTTCCAACTGTTCACTATTCATCTAGATATGTGCCTTGGGGGGGGGGGGGGGGTCTAGTTTCCAAAATGGGGTCACTTGTGGGGGAGCTCCAATGTTTGGGCACACAGGGACTCTCCAAACGCAACATGGTGTCCGCTAACAAATTGTCGGCTCAAATTGTTAGCGGACACCATGTTGCGTTTGGAGAGCCCCTGTGTGCCCAAACTTTGGAGCTCCCCCACAAGTGACCCCATTTTGGAAACTAGACCCCCCAAGGCACCTATCTAGATGCATAGAGAGCACTTAGAACCCCCAGGTGCTTCACAAATTGATTCATAAAAATGAAAGTTTTTTTTTTTTTTTTTCACTTTTTCATTTTTACGAATCAATTTGTGAAGCACCTGGGGGTTCCAAGTGCTCACTATGCATCTAGATAGGTGCCTTGGGGGGGTCTAGTTTCCAAAATGGGGTCACTTGTGGGGGAGCTCCAATGTTTGGGCACACAGGGGCTCTCCAAACGCAACATGGCGTCCGCTAATTATTCACGCAAATTTTACAATCAAAAAGTCAAATGGCGCTCCTTTCCTTCCGAGCCCTGCCGTGCGCCCAAACAGTGTTTTTTCCCCACATATGGGGTATCTGCGTGCCCAGGGGAAATTGCACAACAAATTTTGGGGTCCATTTTTTTCTTGTTACCCCTGTGAAAATAAAAAAAATTGGGTCTAAAGTAACATTTTTGTGAAAAAAGTTAAATATTAATTTTTTTCTTCCACATTCCAAAAATTCCTGTGAAGCACCTGAAGGGTTAATAAAGTTCTTGAATGTGGTTTTGAGTACCTTGAGGGGTGCAGTTTTTAGAATGGTGTCACTTTTGGGTATTTTCTGTCATAAAGACCTCTCAAAGTGACTTCAAATGTGATGTGGTCCCTAAAAAAAAATGGTTTTGTAAATTTTGTTGGAAAAATGAGAAATCGCTGGTCAACTTTTAACCCTTATAGTTCCCTAACAAAAAAAAATTTTGGTTCCAAAATTGTGCTGATGTAAAGTAGACATGTGGGAAATGTTATTTATTAACTCTTTTGTGTGACATATCTCTCTGATTTAAGGGCATAAAAATTCAAATTTTGAAAAATGCAAAATTTTCACCAAATTTCCGTTTTTTTCACAAATAAACGCAAGTGATATCGAAGAAATTTTACCACAATCATGAAGTACAATATGTGATGAAAAAACAATCTCAGAATTAGGGGGATCCGTTGAAGCGTTCCAGAGTAATTACCTCATAAAGTGACAGTGGTCAGAATTGTAAAAATTGGCCTGGTCATTAACGTGCAAACCACCCTCGGGGGTTAAGGGGTTAAAGAAGGTCGTAGAGAAGGATGGCCGAGACTGGGACTGCCTATTTCCGTACCATCTCTTCTCCATCAGAGAGGTTCCACAGTCCTCTACTGGATTCTCCCCTTCTGAACTGTTGTATGGCTGACACCCCCAAGGACTCCTGGATGTGGAAAAGGAGACCTGGGAGGCAGAGTCTACACCCTACCGGAGTGTATTCTAACACATGGCCTAAATGCAAGAAAGAATTGCCAGGGTGATGCCCATCGTGAAAGAGCACCTTCTCCAAACACAAGATGCGCAATCTAGGGTGTACAATAGATCGGCAAGAATGAGTCACTTCAACCCTGGGGATCGGGTACTAGTGCTGGTACCTACAGTGGAGAGCAAATTCCTGGTGAAGTGGCAGGGCCCCTACGAAATAGTTGAAAAGGTTGATGAGGTCAACTATAAAGTTCACCAGCCAGGGAGAAGGAAGTCCTACCAGGTGTACCACATCAACTTGATTAAGCCATAGCGAGATAGGGAGCCAGAGAAAACTTTGTGTTTAGTGGCTGAGCCTGACGCTGATGTGAAAGAGGTCAAGGTGGCAGAGTCGCTGTCACGTGCCCAAAATCAACAGTGCAAAGAGTTGCTACAGAGAAATAAAGACATGTTTTCCGAGTTGCCAGGATTCACTCGGGTCATAGAGCATGAAGTACTCACAGAGCCTCATGTTCGTGTCAACCTAAAATCATATCGAAGCCCAGAGGCCCGCAGAGAGGTGATCTCGAAAGAGGTGATGCGGATGCTGAACCTGGGAGTCATTGAGGAGTCCAAAAGTGGCTGGTCCAGTCCTATATTCTTAGTGCTGAAACCAGATGGAGAATGGCGGTTTTGCAATGACTATAGGAAGCTGAACGAGGTCTCGAAGTTTGACGCCTACCCAATGCCTAGGGAAGATGAGCTTAGCGAAAGGCTAGGACCCGCTCGGTATATCACCACCCTGGACCTCACCAAAGGATATTGGCAAATTCCCCTGTCCAAAGAGGCCAAGGAGAAGATGGCCTTCTCGACGCCAGATGGATGTTATCAATATGGCAGGATGCCGTTTGGGTTGCAGGAAGCTCAGGCCACCTTCCGGAGAGCCATGGACCGGATCTTACCGCCCCACAAAAAGTATGCAGCGGCCTACCTAGATGACATTGTCATATTCAGCCAGGACTGGGAAAGTATTCTTGGAAAAGTTCAAGCCATACTTGACGCCCTAAGGAAGGCGGGCTTTACCATCAACCCAAAGAAATGTGCCATGGGGATTGAGGAAGCCAAGTATCTGGGCTACGTGGTTGGTAGAGAGGAAATAAAACCACAAATAAATAAGGTCGAGGTGATCCTGAACTGGCCATAGCCCCTCTCGAAGAAGCAGGTCAGGGCATTTCTAGGCATCGTGGGCTACTGTCAAACATTTGTCCCTAACTTTGCCCTGATAGCAGCCCCGCTGACGGATCTTCTGAAAGGGAAGAAGTCGGCTATGGCCGAGTGGTCCCCGGATGCTGAAGCAGCCTTCCAGGAATTGAAACTGGCCCTCTGTAAACAACCAGTCTTGATGGCGCCCACAGCTGCCTACTTACCTCCAGTTCAGGTCTTGGAAGGCCTGATTTAAGACAGCTGCGCTTGTCTCAGTGTGCTGTGTGTTGTAAGAGGTGAGCATCACATTTGCCAGTAAATACGACTATACTTGCTCACAGAGCATACCACAGTTATTTCATTAGTGCTGGAAAAAATTGCATTG